>NW_006783088.1:2129762-2173384 GCF_000442215.2 Lipotes vexillifer | reverse complement strand
AAAAAAAAACTCCCTAACACCATACACAAAAATAAACTCAAAATGGATTAAAGACCTAAATGTAAGGTCAGACACTATAAAACTCTTAGAGGAAAACATAAGCAAAACATTCCATGACATAAATCACAGCAAGATCCTTTTTGACCTACCTCCTACAGTAATGGAAATAAAAATAAACAAACGGGACCTAATGAAACTTAAAAGCTTTTGCACAGCAAAGAAAACCATAAACGAGACAAAAAGACAACCCTCAGAATGGGAGAAATTATTTGCAAATGAAGCAATGGACAAAGGATTAATCTCTAAGATATACAAGCAGCTCATGCAGGTCAATATCAAAACAAACAAACAAACAAACAACCCAGTCCAAAAATGGGTGCAAGACCTAAATAGACATTTCTCCAAAGAAGACATACAGATGGCCAACAAACGCATGAAGAGATGCTCAACATCACTAATCATTAGAGAAATGCAAATCAAAACTACAATGAGGTATCACCTCACACCAGTCAGAATGGCCATCATCAAAAAATCTACAAACAATAAATGCTGGAGAGGGTGTGGAGAAAAGGGAATGCTCCTCCACTGTTGGTGGGAATGTAAACTGATACAACCACTATGGAGAACAGTATGGAGGTTCCTTAAAAAACTAATAATAGAACTACCATATGACCCAGTAATCCCACTACTGGGCATATACCCTGAGAAAACCATAATTCAAAAAGAGACACATACCACAGTGTTCATTGCAGCACTATTTACAATAGCCAGGATATGGAAACAACCTAAATGTCCATCAATAGATGACTGCATAAAGAAGATGTGGCACATGTATATAATGGAATATTACTCAGCCATAAAAAGGAACGAAATTGAGTTATTTGTAGCGAGATGGATGGACCAAAAATCTGTCATACAGAGTGAAGTAACTCAGAACGAGAAAAACAAATACCGTATGCTAATGCATATATACGGAATTTTAAAAAGCGGTACTGATGAACCTAGCGGCAGGGCAGAAATAAAGACACGGACGTAGAGAACAGACTTGAGGGCACTGGTGGAGGGGGGGGAAGCTGGGATGATGTCAGAGAGTAGCACTGACATATATACACTACCAAATGTAAAATGGATGGCTAGTGGGAAGCTGCATAGCACAGGGAGATCAGCTCAGTGCTTTGTGACGACCTAGAGGGATGGGATAGGGAGGGTGGGAGGGAGGCTCAAGAGTGAGAGGATATGGGGATATATGTATACATACAGTTGATTCATTTTGTACAGCAGAAACTAACACAACATTGTAAAGCACTTATACTCCAATAAAGATGTGAAAAAAAAATAACATAGAATCTAAAATATAACATCAAGCATGGCTAAATGTCATAAAGAAAAATAAAGCGGGGCAAGGAGAGAGACTGCCCACAGCGCCTCACTCTGCACTAAGGGAGAGAAGGAGCAGGTGTGCAGGACAGCACGTGCACGACAGCTACTCTGCTTCTTTGTAGGCAAGGCAGGGAGGAACTCTCAGGAGGTGACACAGGAGCAGAGACCTGTATGAAATGAGGGCATTAGAAACTTGACTACCTAGAGGAAGACCATTCCAGGATGAGGAACAGCAGGGAGAAAGGTCCTGAAGGGAACAGAGTATGTGCTTGGCTTTTATAAGACAGTAAGAAGGCCACTACTGTTATAGCTGAGTGAGTGACCAGAGGAAAGAGTAGAAGGAAAAAAAGGCCAGGAGGGGTATCCAGGGCTAAATCACAAACTAAGGCTAAATACAGCATTACAAGTTAATTCTTTGAGATATCAGCAAGATGAATACTAAGTAATAAAGTTCTAATGATGACAGAGCTAACAAAATTATATCATGATGGGAATTTCATTTAAGTTAAAAACATTTATCAGGGACTTCCTCGGTGGCGCAGTGGTTAAGACTCCGTGCTCCCAATGCTGGGGGCCAGGCTTTGATCCCTGGTCAGGGAACTAGATCCCACATGCATGCTGCAACTAAGGAGCCCTCCTGCTGCAACTAAGACCCAGTGCAAGCAAATAAAAAAAAAATGAAAAAACAAAACAACCATATATCAAATTTAAAAATATATGTTTCTTCAATTTCTCTAGGCAAATTCATTTTTCTCTTCATTTGGAGATTCAGAGAGTAATTAAATTTTTATGTTATTTTTCTCCCCAAATACCAAACTAATATATTTCAGATATATTTTTTTAAACTGAAGTATAGTTAATTTACAATGTTGTGTTAGTTTCAAGTGTACAGCAAAGTGATTCAGTTATACATATTTATCTATATGTATATAATCATATTCTTTCTCAGATTCTTTTCCATTATAGGTTATTATAAGATATTGAGTATAGTTCCTTGTGCTATACAGTAGGTCCTTGTTGTTTACCTGTTTTACATATAGTAGTGTGTATATGTTAATCCCAAACTCCTAATTTATCTGTCCCCCCTGCCCCGTTACATTTTTACACAGAGTGGTGTAAGAAGGACCAAATCATGACAGAATATACCTTATCATAATACTGCAGCCTGGGGGTGGACACAATCTCCCCATCCTCTGAACGGATCAAGCGATCTAAGAATTCCTCTTTGCCCACTTCAGATGCTGCCTGGCAGAAACATTCCAGAGCCTGGAGAAATAGAAGAATACAAAATGACTTATGATAGACTGTTCCACTTCTAGGTGCTATAAGTCAAGGGTTCTTGTACCAACGAAAACCAAAAAAGAAATAAAATTATTTAAGACCACTGACTGCATTTGCAGTTTCTGTCATATCTAAATTCTCTCTGATGCAATATTTAATATTTTCTTTAATGTATCTAACTTTTTTTTTTTTTTGGTACGCGGGCCTCTCACTGTTGTGGCCTCTTCCGTTCGGAGCACAGGCTCCGGACGCACAGGCTCAGCGGCCATGGCTCACGGGCCCAGCCACTCCGCGGCATGTGGGACCTTCCCGGACCAGGGTACGAACCCGTGTCCCCTGCACCAGCAGGCGGACTCTCAACGACTGCGCCACCAGGGAAGCCCTAATTTATCTAACTTTTTACTTAAATGCTGTTAGTTATAAAGTAAACTTTAATAAGAATATTGATGGATAAATGTGATACACCAACTGTAGCAACGTGTTAACAATTGTAGAATTTGAGTGGGGGGTATATGATTGTTTATGTATGAAAGTCTTTGAACTTTTCTTTATGTTTGAAAAGCTCCATAACAGGATATCAAGAAAAAATTAGAAATGTAAACTACCATAATGGGAAGAAAACCAGCATAAAAAAAAGATATAGGACTTCCCAGGTGGTGCAGTGGTTAAGAATCCACCTGCCAATGCAGGGGACACGGGTTCGAGCCCTGGTGTGGGAAGATCCCACATGCCGCAGAGCAACTAAGCCCATGCGCCACAACTACTGAGCCTGCGAGCCACAACTACTGAGCCTATGCGCTTAGAGCCCTTGCTCTGCAAGAGGAGAAGCCACTGCAATGAGAAGCCCGTGCACCGCAAGGAAGAGTAGCCCCCGCTCGCCACAACTAGAGAAAGCCAACGCATAGCAACGAAGACCCAACGCAGCCAAAAATAAATTTAAAAAAAGATATAATAAAAACAGTGTAATTGAGAAATAAATTTTATTTGCAAAAACGCATCCCTAGAAATACCTGCACAGGGGCAGGAGGGTTTTAATGTTTTCTTCTTCATATTCTCCTGTGTCCTAAGTAATCTGCGAAGTACGTGAAGCTAAACGGTCCCCACAGGTATATCATGCCCCTTGTTGTCACTATCAGTTTTCTGTATCTTTATCTGGAGGATTCTGTGCCTCCCATTCCCTCACTTAGATGGAAACTAAGTGTTCTCCTTGCACTAAGGTTTGCTCATCTTTCAAATGCAGTTTACCTTCTGTCCCTCTCCTGTAACCAGGTAACACCGTCCCAGCATAAATCGACAGGAACCAACGTTGACTTGACACCAGGGATGTAGCAGTTGAATATAATCCTTAAAGGCATAAAAGATGCTTTCTGATTAGAGAATAAATATTCCTTAAGGAGATACTCATTTCCAAGTTCTTCACAGAGGGAGACAAGATAGTGGTCAATCAACACAAAAGTTGTATTTCCAGAAATCATCTGGAGATTAAAACCAAATCCTGTTAATCCATTCTTATACTAGGTTATTAGACACTTTAAGAAAGCAAACAGGACTGCAATAACACTAACACATGTAAACAAACATGCACTTTCCATCCTAGCAATTTTCCAACTTTTGGTATTTACTGGTTCAACTGACTAGATTCCAGTGAAGGATTTATATGAAGACAATGGTATGTTTTCTTACTATAAAGAGAACCCAATAAAGAGAACTAACAAAAAAATACTCTATAAAAAATTGTTAGGAATGATACTGCCAAGAGGGAAGTAAAGAAAATCTCTCTGGGGTATGTTTCAGTGTAAATGAGTATACATTATTGTGGTTCTTACTATCAGCCCAATTAAAATGCAGGAAACATTTACAAAGAAAAAAGTCCCAGAAATCCCATTCTTTACAAGAATGATTGTCCTGAAATGTTCAACAGTACTCACCTGCAATTGTACATACTGACAATTTCCCATCAAACATTCTAGAAAGAGGCAACCAGGATTGCTAGGCCATCTAGTCATTGGTTAAGGAGATTATTTACTGCTTTGGCAAAACTTAAATATATCAATACATGTTAGGCATCAAACTCCATGAAATGGCTTAATTTTTAAAAAGAAGGTAAAGAGGGGCTTCCCTGGTGGCGCAGTGGTTAAGAATCTGCCTGCCAGTGCAGGGGACACGGGTTCGAGCCCTGTTCTGGGAAGATCCCACATATCACGGAGCAACTAAGCCCCTGCACCACAACTACTGAGCCTGCGCTCTAGAGCCCGTGAGCCACAACTACTGAAGCCTGCACACCTAGAGCCCGTGCTCTGCAACAAGAGAAGCCACCGCAATGAGAAGCCCGTGCACCGCAACGAAGAGTAGCTCCCGCTTGCTGCAACTACAGAAAGCCCGTGCACAGCAACGAAGACCCACTGCAACCAGAAATAAAAAACTTTTTTAAATTAATTAATTAAAAAAAAAAAGGTAAAGGGAAGGTGGCATGGCACACGTCCTTTCTACGTAATTATGTAACTTTAATATTAGACAAGCACAGTGGAAAGGTTAGATACCAGGAGCCTAGTCACCTAGGTTAGAGCTCAATTAACAATGGACTAAAGCATGTATTTCATCACTGGGTGGTCACTTCTAATTCTAGTTAGTATACTGCACAAGCATACTATGCCAGTGGATATCCAGTACCTAACACAGCACCTGGCATACAGAGCCATTCAATAAATATTTGATGAATGTATGTTTTAAAAGAGATCTAGGGCTTCCCTGGTGGCGCAGTGGTTAAGAATCTGCCTGCCAATGCAGGCAACACGGGTTCAAGCCCTGGTTCCCGAAGATCCCACATGCCGTGGAGCAACTAAGCCCATGTGCCATAACTACAAAGCCTGCGCTCTGGAGCCCATGAGCCACAACTACTGAAGCCTGCACACCCTAGAGGCCATGCTCCACAACAGGAGAAGCCAATGTGATGAGAAGCCCGCGCACCGCAATGAGAGAAAGTCCGCGTTCAGCAACAAAGACCCAACGCAGCCAAAAATTAAAAAATAAAATAATAAATTATATATTAAAAAAAGAGATCTAGGTATCAAATGTGTGTGCACCAATAAAATCTGGCTGAACTCCAGAGCAAAAAAACAAATTAAAAGAAAATAAAAATTGGGATATCTGAAAATAAACATCATCTCCTGTTGGGGGGATAAGTACCCAACCTCATTAAAAATCTTCATTACACAGGCAGAATATTACTGAATCTTAGACTATTTGGATAAGAGAAACCATTCAACTGGCTTTTAAATGAAAGGATACAAAAGCTGCAATAAATAACTGGTAATTGCAGTAATCATCTCAGGCCAGTTCAACTCAGTCTGGCTTAGAGGTGCCTTTGGTTGAGAGAACAAATGAGATATAATGTGTTTTCTTGCAACTTCTTGGAAGAATAACTCCACAATTGTCTGAGGGCTAGATACTTAAAAATAAAAAGTTTTAACAGTCACCAACTTGTGACAGTAGTATCAATTTTCAATTAAGACAGTCTACTGATTCATTTTATGCCTGTAACAAAGAACATTTTTTATTTCAAAATATAAAATGCATCACTGGTGTAACCAATGCCAATATAAATAAAAGCAATCTGTAAACTATGAAGTACTGTATAAATGCAATAAAAAAACCACTTAACATTGTAGTCACTCCTTTCCTCTAGAAAGTGCTTCCAGTAAGTACAGTCCTAAGATTCTAAGTTTTATACCTAAACAGTAGAAAATAAGTTCTCCAGAATGGTTCTCAAGCGTGAGAGAGGGCTCCTTTTGAATATCTGCTGATGAAGATAAGATTACAAAAGCTATATGAACTTTGCAAATTAAAAAAAAGATTTTGTTGAATTAATCACCGGAGTGTCAATATACAACAGAAGAGCAGCAGTGCATATAAACACACGCAATACCCTTCATTTACGTCTGATCTAGGGTTACAACTGAACAAACCTCTTGTCACAACCAGAGGTCTCAGGACACAGCTTGCTTATACCCTCTCAAAGTGAAAGCACAGCCTAACCGACCTTTCCAAAGCAAAGGTGGCAAAAGACCACTTTAATAAATATGCAATAAATGCCAAACTTGAAATCAAATGCATACACATTCCAGTCCTTACCGAACTTATTTGCCATTAAAGCACCAGAGTCAGTTAGTTCCAGTACTGATAAATGTTGAAGATTAGACTCCCTGTGAGGAAAAGGAAAACAAAAAAACAGCAGCTCAATAAATTCTCCTATGCTAAACATTACTTCAACAAGTTAGCCTATCAAGAACACTGTCAATTTTATTAACAAATTACACATGAAAGCTCCATTGAAAGCACAAGAAAATCTGGAAAATGAGCCATGGTTTAGATTGTTGCCCATCGTATCATTCAGTGATCCTTCAATGAGAAGCCAGAGCGGAAATTTCTTAAGACCTCCATGCCATGAAAATCTTTCCCTTGCCAGCAAAAACAATGGCTTATCTAATTGAAATGTGAGTCTTGTAGGTACCTATTGAATTTTCTTTCTTCTTTTGGCTATAAAGAATCTCAGCCTACCCTTAATAACTAGCACATTTTTATGTGTGGTCTAACCTTCCCCATGACCTCATCTTATTATTTTGCCTTCAACAGGATTTGTCTTTGCATTATACATACACATATATAATATAAATATATATTTATTATTTTCATTCTTAGAAGTTGCCTTTAACCTTTATAAAATGGACTACCTGAAAGCTCTGAATTTTAAAGGCATATCAGTGCTATAGCATAATATTAAAATTTTTTTTCTTTCAGACAATGGAAAAAATAATTAACCTCATAATTTATTTTTAAAATAATCAGAACAATGAAACTCACAGTGTGTCAACTGGAACATCAGTTGCCAAGCACTGACTTCCCCACTTAATGAGGTAATAAGATAAGAGTAGGGGAGCTGTTCGATGCAGTAGGTCTTGCTGAGCTTGAAAGAGCTGACCAGCTCCCAAAATCACCTATACATGGTGGGTGGGTGGGTGAGACAGTAAATAGCAATTAGTAATGATAACTCTTAGGTTCAGGTGGAGGTAAAATAAAATAACACAGTTACAAAGGGCATACATAAAAGCAACACACCTATTACATTTTGGGGTAGCAGGCGGCAAAAATATCTACCCATTTAACAGTACAAAATAATAAAAAACAGCTCACCATGTCATGGGAGCTGATGGTGTAAAAGAAAACAACAAACAGCTTAACTTTCATTAAATCTGTAGGTTCAGGACTCAAGAAGAGTAACAGGGAAATCTAAGTCCTTTCTTAAGCTTCTGGTCTTGGGTAAAAATAGGTATGACCATTAGAGGAAAATTTCCTAAGAATACCAGAAGCTTTAAAAATGTGCATAACTTTGGGACTTCTCTGGTGGTCCAGTGGTTAAGACTCCGGGCTTCCACTGTGGGGTGCACAGGTTCATCGTTCCCTGGTCGGGGAGCTAAGATCCGTATGCCACGCGGCGTGGCCGAAAAGAAAAAAAACATGTGCGTTAACTTATGACCAATCAATTCTAGTTCTTAGAATTAATTCTGGAGATATAGTCAAAGGGGTGCAGAAAGTTCTATCTATAAGGGGAAAACTGGCAACAACCTGGATGTCCACAGGATTGGTTGAATAAATTAAAATTGTAGTAGGTAACTATTAAAAATAATGTATAAAAATACTTAGTAACATGTGAACATGCTGGTGAGATTTGTAAAGTGGAAGAATAAAAACAACCAGATCCTGAAAAATAATATATAGCATATACTAATTTTCTAATAAAATTTTAAAACTATTTGCAGAGAAAAAAAATGGGTGTATAACAAAATGTAAATAGCGGGACTTCCCTGGTCCAGTGGGTAAGACTCCACGCTTTCAATGCAGGGAGCCTGGCTTTGATCCCTGGTTGGGGAACTAGATCCCGCAGCATGCTGCAACTAAGAGTCCGCATGCTGCAATGAAAAGATCTCTCATGCCTCAACTACGACCCGGTGCAGCAAAATAAATAAATATTTTTTATTTTTTAATTTTTGCGGTATGCGGGCCTCTCACTCTTGGGGCCTCTCCCGTTGCGGAGCACAGGCTCCGGACGCGCAGGCTCAGCGGCCATGGTTCACGGGCCCAGCCGCTCCGCGGCATGTGGGATCTTCCTGGACCAGGGTACGAACCCGTGTCCCCTGCATCGGCAGGCGGACTCTCAACCACTGCGCCACGAGGGAAGCCCTAAATAAATATTTTTTTAAAAAATGTAATAGTGGCTATCACTGGGTAGAAGATTACAGATGAATTCCCTGGTGGTCCAGTGGTTAGAACTCAGGCTTTCACTGTCAGAGTCTGGGTTCAATCCCTGGTTGGGGAACTAAGATCCTGCAAGCCATGCGGCAAACAAACAAAAAAACAAACAAAAATACCCCCCAAAACCTGAAGAAATGGAAGAATCTACAAAGATTAAAAAGAACTCAGTTAGTAAGGGCTGCCCTAAGTGACAGACTCTCAGGAAAGGTTCCTGTTTCTCCTTGGTGTCCTAAACAAATCACCTTCCTAAATGTTTTTTCCTTATTTTTACCTGAAATTCTGCCATTAGGAACATATTTGAGTTAATAAATTCTGATTTAAAAAGTATAAATATCCCTGGGAGCCCCAAAGCCCTTTCAGCTATTTATACATTAACATGAATTAGATTGCTTCCTTGTCAGGTTCAGATGAGTGAGATAAATGGGACTTCTGATGGTGGGCAGAAAGGTAATTTTTGAACATAAAACATTCAGTAGGGGGGAAGAAGAGGGCAGTTGTATGGCAACAAGAGTCTGGTGGCCTAAGGAGAATACAATGGAAAAGGATGCAGAGAATGGAGTTAGGAGGACCCCCAAAACAACCTCTATAATCTTAAAACTGCTTAGGGTAAATCCTGTACTGCAGAAATAGAGAAGTTCTTTTTCTTCTTCCTCTCTCCTCCACACTAAATGGTACCCTGCTATCACATCCAAAGTTGTACTAATAATACTGCATTTTGGGGGAGCCACCCTAGGAAATTATGCCACCATTATATAGACAAAGGTTAAGAGTAAAACAACCTGCTTCATATACATTCTTAATCTGTAATTTTAGGTTATCACGTTTACTTATTCTTAATTCAACATGTATTTATAGAGTACCTACTAAGGGCCAAGCATGGGGGATAGAGCAGTGAACAAAGACAGAAGTCTCTGTGCTCTAAGAGCTGACATTCTGCTATGTGCCTGTAGGTCAAGAAGAGGTCTCAGATGTTACAAGCTTTCCCTCAAGTAGTACTTACTGCATCTCCTAGCCTCATTAGTAGCTGCTGTAAGATCAAGAGGTCTCGGCAGATGAGGAAGCGAGTACTGGCAATTTTACACACACTTCTGCACACAATATGCCCTGCTGTGCTACTACCATAGAGCTGGGAAAGATTCATTCGAATATTCAAAGGCTGAGCTGTAATTAAAAAACAAAACAGTTAAATGTATCACTGTTTTCTCTAAATCAGAAAGGTACATTTGTTTTCCTGTCATTTACCTGGATTGAATCCCTTTTCCATTTCCATTTCTGTTTCATAATCCATTTCCCGTATAAGAAGTCCAATGGCATGGGTTGGGTTCCTAATCTCTTGCAGTTTACTACAAATATCCTCCATCACACTGTCTCTATAAGGAAATTAGAAAACTCCTATTACTACCGAGAATATATGAGATAGACTCTCTATGCCGTATAAGCTAAATGCTCTATGAAACAGGAAAACCAGCCATATAATAAAGGAGTAGAGATAATCACTCTGGTGTACAAGATACTTTTACTCCATGTAGAAATTTTTCCCTCATTTTTTTTTGGAAATGACAGACAAAATGAATGTGAGAAAAATACTTTTACATTTTACAATTTATAGCTCAGTTAATAGCCAGACCATAATTCATGAGTCTGTTTCCAAACCTGAATTCATGTATTAGATTTTCTGTTTAAAAGCTGAAATACCGGGCTTCCCTGGTGGCGCAGTGGTTGAGAGTCCGCCTGCCGATGCAGGGGACACGGGTTCGCGCCCCGGTCCGGGAAGATCCCACGTGCCGCGGAGCGGCTGGGCCCGTGAGCCATGGCCACTGAGCCTGCGCTCCGGAGCCTGTGCTCCGCAACGGGAGAGGCCACAGCAGTGAGAGGCCCGCGTACCGCAAAAAAAAAAAAAAAGCTGAAATACCTACTGAGAATCATGGCAACTCACTTTAACTTTAAGCCTCTACTTTGTATACACTTGAGTGTACATTAAAAACCTGATTTGGGGGGCTTCCCTAGTGGCGCAGTGGTTCAGAGTCTGCCTGCCGATGCAGGGGACATGGGTTCGTGCCCCGGTCCGGGAAGATCCCACATGCCACGGAGCGGCTGGGCCCGTGAGCCATGGCCACTGAGCCTGCGCGTCTGGAGCCTGTGCTCCGCAATGGGAGAGGCCACAACAGTGAGAGGCCCGCATACCGCAAAACAAAAAACAAACAAAAAAACACACCTGATTTTGGCACTAAGAATTGCTAAATTTCCATTAGGAAATGGACTTTACCCTAAATTCTCCTTACACATCAATAGCGATCAAATCTTCCAGAATCTGTTCTGCAGCCTTTTCTGGAGACTGTAGGTTATAACAACTCATTTCCATCATTACTGACATATCCATAGTTACTGACTCTCCAATCAGGTGAAGGCATTTTATGAGACATACGACATCCCGAGCAACATCCACATCTATAAGTAAGAGAAAGTTGACATTCATGTCTCAAGCCAATGAAGAGCTGCTAGCTAATATTATATTAAATTAAAATATTAATAATTAAATGCCAGGTATCTATCTGAGGTCTTAAAGATGTTTAGGCCTCTTCAGTTTCCCCTAAAATATCTACAATGTGGTAAACTGGTCAGGAAAGACCACAGTGGAAGTCAATGTTTTCTGCATTCATTTGAAAGAAAGCATAGGGTTCATGGTGGAAAGGGCTTAAATACGGACATAACAATTACTATTACCATCATATATGGTTGTCTCATCCTCTGTCAAAAGATTCTCATCAGGCAGGAGATATAAATGATCCACTAAGGAGGAAGGCACAAGGAAAGACAGGTACCCCTGGAAATACAAATCTTCCAGTTACATTTTTTTTTCAGTGAATGTTTAAAGACAAAAAATATTTGAGACCTGAATCTTGTCATGAGCTAACCCCAGACAAATCCAAATTAAGGGACACTCTACCAAACAAAAGGCGTAGTCTTCAAAAAGATGTCAGTGTCATGAAAGACAAAGAAAGGCTGACAACAGCTGGAGATTAAGCTAAAGAAACCTGACAACTAAATAAATGCAAGATCTTGGATTGGATCCCAGATCAAGAATAAAAATTGTAAGCACAACTGGTAAAATCTGAATATAAACTGTACAATATTATATCAATATCAAACTGCCTGATCTTTAAATTGTGCTGTGGTAATATAAGAATACCCCTGTGCTTAAGATACATGCTAAAATGTGTAAGCATTAAGGGGAATGATGTTTACAAGTAACTCTCAAGTGGCTCAGGAAGAAAAAAACATATCTATAGAAAGAAAAAAGCAACGAAAGTTAATGAACAGTGAATCTGGTTGAAGAGTGTACAGAAGTTCTCTGCATTACTCTTGTAACTTTCCAATTAGAAATCACTTCAATACAAAACAAGATGCAAAAAAGTATAAATAATGCAGAATATTTAAACAAAAATGAACTATAATTTTAGGACCCCCGCCCAACAAAAAACCCACCAAAATCCTAAAAGCTAACTACAATATACAATAGACACTACATTCTGAAAGACCCACTGAACAGTCTAAAGGAGTTCTTCTGTTATGTTTCTGCTCTTACTTTTTTCAGCAGGCACACCATGTTTGTGTGTGGATTCACATGTAGGGCAAGAGGATGAGAAAGGGCTTCTTGATACTGAAGACAACAGGCATAGAACTTGCACCAAAATTCCTGTTGTAAATTTCGGAACTCTTCCTGGGAAAATTCATACTCTGTTACACTTCCTTGGAGCTGGCAATGAAAAAAAAAAAAACTCTTGATACCATTTGGGATCTTTCTCCCCCCAAAACATAATTGTTTAATATCATTTTACTAAGCTATAGGCAAATGAATATCCCTTAGGCATTACATGCCACAGACTAATTAAAAGGTTTAGACACTTATAGTTCTTACTAACAAGGTCCAATGAACAATTCGAACAATTTCTCAGTACCAATCTGCTCCATAGGGAGATGAAAGAAATTATCATTCTTTCTTTAACCAAACCTCACCTCACTTTCAACAGCTAAAGTAACTTCTTTCTTTAATTCATTCCAGGAGAGATCTAAATTCCTGTCAGTTCCTCGACAGAAAATCTAAAAATAAAACAGACACAAAGAGACACTTTAGAGTATCACATAATATTAAAAACTGAATGACAAATACTCCAGGTCAGAAGATACTGAGGTAATATACTATACAATAGAGACTGGACATGCCTGAAACACACATTTACTCTTAACGTTGTGCAAATAATTTCTTTTTATAAATTGATTGATTGATTGATTGGCTGCATTGGGTCCTTGTTGTTGCCCGTGGGCTTTCTCTGGTTGTGGTAAGTGGGGCTACTCTTTTTTGGGGCACTTGGGCTTCTCATTGTGGTAGCTTCTCCTGTTGTGGAGCACAGGCTCTAGGCACATGGGCTTCAGTAGTGTGGCTTGTGGGCTCTACAGCGCAGGCTCAGTAGTTGTGGCGCACAGGCTTAGTTGCTCCACAGCATGTGGGATCTTCCTGGACCAGGGCTTGAACCCGTGTCCCCTGCATTGGCGGGCGGATTCTTACCCACTGCGCCACCAGGAAAATCGTATGCAAATAACTTCTAATTGTGAAATCATAGCAACTTTGAAATAGTTTCTATAGTCCAGAATAAACTATAGAAGCTCATGAATCTGTAAGAATTATAATTGGGTACATCTGGATCATTACAAAAAGCAAAAGGAAACATAATGGCTATTGCTTAGCTGGAGGAAGATATAAGATGATGCCAAACATATACATCCTGACTGGCACAAAGGTGAGCTAGAGTAGTGGTGGGGTAGGTCACTCTAACGGGAATAATTCTCCTAAGGCAAAGCCTGTGAGCAATGCCTTACTGATTATTCAATATCTCCGTGTGCAAGAGATACCATGAGAAATCATACATGTGATTACTGTTAATAAGAAGGGCTGATGAAATGAAAGAAATAATACCTTAGAAGAAAGTGACCATGTCATCCTGGAGTTTTATTAGAGAGAAAACAGAAAACATAGAATAGCCAGATATTTAAGAATGTACATAGAAGAAAAGTCAAGGATCTGGAAACCATATCACCTGAGAGAAAGTTAAGGAACTAGGTATATTTTTACCCTGCAGAAAGATAACATGGAAGGATTCTTAAAATATTTGAAGGGTTGCTTTATAGAAGAGGCATGTTTTATGAAGTTCCCAAAGAAAGATGCTACCTAAATTATGGGGGCTTAAATTTGATCCAATACTGGGATGAACATTTTTTTTTTTTTTTGGCCGTACCGCATGGCTTGTGGGATCTTAGTTCCCCGACCAGGGATTGAACTTGGGCCCGGGCAGTGAAAGCACCGAGTCCTAACCACAGGACTGCCAGGGAATTCCCAGGGTTGAACTTTTAAGTGGCACAGTTTTGAACAGTAAGTCACAAAAGAGCTGGTGAGAGACTTGTCACTGGAGGCAGACACAACTAGGAGCTGAATAGTTGTCTGTCAGAGAAGCCTCAGAAGGTATGTCTGCTTTGTGTGGGAGGTCAGATCAGGAGATTCTAAGGAACTTTTCAATTCTGTAAGTGATTATTCTATTTTAAATTCATGAAGCTAAGTAGCAGTTTAAGGAAGTCTAAGTGACTTTAAAGTATTCTTTTGGAAAAGGTTAAGCATCTCTTAAACCATGTAAATTTGAAGCTTAGATTATTTTCTTGAACCTGAACCAAGTCAGACCTTCACTGTACTAACAAAAGGGTAAAAACAGTACCATCAAACCTACCCAAGAAAACTTCTTTCAAGTATAGAGATTATGTGCAGTGTAGTATGGTATATCTTTTTACAACAGTGTAGGTACAAGTTTCTCTTTTTACTACTGGCATGCTTCACTAGTCATTGGGAAAGTGCCCTTAATCCTATCTCCCTGCCTGGACTCTTGCTATTTTTATGGAAAGAACATTTAAGAAAATTACAATAGCATTTACAAATACATGTATATACAATTGCAAAACTATGTTTGATATTAGTATATGCAAAAGAACAAAAATTAACAGTAATCATTAATTATATAATATTAGTAATAAAATAAGAGAGTCTTAAATGAACACTAAATATTTTCTCACTCACCTGTAAAGCTTTACATAAAGCTGCATTAATGAATCGCCCTGGTGTAAAAAGACTCTGCAAATACATCTCCTGTTAGAACATTGAAACAAGAATTAGTATCATTCTAAAAAAGATAAAATTTGGAAAAATCTGAATGAACAATTCAACAGATTAAAACCAAAGGCTGCATTCCTATTACATGAATGTGGAAATTCCGCCCTTCAGCATTTGAGCAGTAACAAGTGGCAGAGCAGTCATATATTTTCACACTGTGAAGCCTGCAGTGTCTTTGAGTCAACTGGATGTACTACTCTGAGAATGCTGTGTTCCTCATGGTGCACTTCAATGGGTTCCACTGGAAAACGCAGCTTGTCAAATGCCAATCTTAAATGCGAGAGTTGTATCTAGTTCATTCGTGACAAACACTGGTAAGAGAATAATTAAACTAAGGTGGTTTCTACACCATCCACAAAAGAACTCATTTTATGGTTTACATATAAAAGAAAAGGAATTGATACTAATAGGTATTATATGTAAAAAACAAACAAACAAAAACTGCAATAAGCTCTCACAAGTGGGGAAATGAAGTAGAGAGAACAAAATGGAAAGTCTCATACTGCCTATGGTCTCATTTTGACCAAATTTTATAAACCAGATTTGGCAATAAGTAGCAAACCTGGCTGACCTTCATTCAAGTTTCCTTCCTTCTACTGAGGTTCTAGGAGATATTTATAAAATGACCAAAATGGAGAGAAACAAGAATGTTAATAATTAGCATGTGATTTTGGCTTTTAGACAAAAGTTAAGTGCCAATGAACTCTTGGGATTAAAAATTTTGCAATATTCAATTTCAGATATTCAAAATGGGTTTTCCAATCCTACAGAGTCATTGTTTCAGACCCAGAGCCCATGATCTTTATCTCATTTTAATATTAATGCATCAACTGAAAGTTTTTCTTCCATTTATCTTGAGGATGTCCTTGAAAAACAGGGAAATTGGCCTGTTTTGCTATTGCATTACCTTTTAAAGTTATGTTCGTCATAGCTTATACCTCTTATGTCTAGTTTTTATGCATATATTCACATGGTTAGTATAGTGGACACCTACTGTCTGTGCCTGCCTAGAATCCATTTCCCCTTCTTTTACTAACAAATCCCTTACCCTTCTCTGAAGAACCATTCCTCCTGTACCCATACCCAACTGACTTCACCCTCCACAATAGCAAGGCCCACGCTAGACATGTTTCTCATGCCAAGCCAGAATATTCTATTCCTTCTGATCAGAGTGACTATGCCAGGAATTAGTACATGACTAAAGCCAGGCCAGTGTCAACTCCAGGGCCTGGAACAGAAGTGCTCTTTCCCCTGGGGTTGCTAAGTTCACAGAAGGCAAGCTTGCTCAGAAAGCCTGCTGGACAATAAACCCAACAAGGAGGAAAGCAGAATTGAGACAAAGGAGAGATCAAGCCCTGAAGGCATTGTTTCAGCCATAGCTGAAACCAGGTAACTCTGAACTTCCCAGCAGCACAAGCCAATACATTCAGCTTAAGTCAGTTTGAGGTGGGTTTCTTTCATCTGCAGCTGAAAGAGTTCTGCTAATACAACTGGTTCTTCTCAAACTAATGATCAGGGTAAATCATCTCCTTACATAAGACTTTAGCATTGCTTACTCTGGGGTCTTGATCATCTCTGATAATGATTTCTTCCTCTGGCAGAGGCTGCATAAAAACTGGATTCCACTGACCTGTAACATTACTACAGAGAGAAAAAGTCCATCAGTCTACATAAAGATGATGAATAAAAATGAAGCTTATGTTGTTGGCAGTATTTGGGCAGGGAGGGTCCCATCACTGAACCTCTGCAACTACTGCTTGATCAATTCTATTAAAAAAGTTTCCAAAAAAAGAAACATATTCATAGCAGAGTCTGAACTATAGAAGTGCTCTTACTTGTTCTAATAGGCACCTTCCTGAAATTAGAACTCTAAACACAAATCTACAAATAATAGCTAACTTTCATTCTGCATTTACCATGTGCTGCACATTATACTAGGTGCAATTCTAGATACTATTCATGTATTACCTTACGACAACACTTTGAAGGATACACTGCCCTCATTTTTAAGATGTCAAAAGTGAGGTTTAAGGTATCTCACAGCTAGTAAGTTGTACAACCAGGATTCAAACTCTCACCTGACCGCAGATTCTTTGCTTGAATGCCATCTATAAGGAGTACTCTCTATCTTCTGAGGTGTGGTTCAGGGTCAATCTGGGGGCAACCACTCCTAGAATTCTATTCTAGAATATAGGGTCATGAGAGACCCGCTTGAGCTCAATTAGTTTACAGCTGACTCTTGAACGACATGGGGGGGGGTTACAGGTGTCGACCCTCTGTGCAGTCAAAAATCCATGTATAACTTATTCAAGCAACTGCAGATCAAACAGTACTGCAGTATTTACTACTGAAAACAATCCGCGTATTAGGCGGACCCCCCACAGTTCAAATCCATGTTGTTTGAGGGTCAACTGCAGTTCCAGGGACGTCAAACTATGTTCCAGGGAATCCTCCACAGGTGTTTCAGGGACTACACAAGTGTTTGATTCAAAATTTGTTTTTAAATGTATTTTGTAACTATTGAAAATGTTAAAATGAATATCATGTACATTAAAAATATCAGATATTCCAAATATATCTAATATTAGTTATCAACATGTTAAATTGTGTTATAATTTTATATTCATAAAATACTGGTTTTGTTATATATTGGAGTTCATTATCTTTTTTTTTTTTTTGCGGTATGCGGGCCTCTAACTGTTGTGGCTTCTCCCGTTGCGGAGCACAGGCTCCGTACATGCAGGCTCAGCGGCCATGGCTCACGGGCCCAGCCGCTCCGCGGCATGTGGGATCTTCCCGGACTGGGGCACGAACCCGTGTCCCCTGCATCGGCAGGCGGACTCTCAACCACTGAGCCACCAGGGAAGCCCTGGAGTTCATTATCTTTGGGAAAAAAAGGGATTCCTGCTTTAAAAAAAAGTTTGAGAGGCACTGTATTTGTCCAATCTACTTCTCATCTCATGAGGAAACTGAGACCCCAAAGGGGCTGCAGTGTCTTTTGCAAGTTGTGGGTATCAGAAATAGTCTTTGCACAGAAACAAAGAAAATGCACAGATTAGAAGCATTTGGGGCCTTTCTCGCTCCCTGGCCATCTTGGCAGCTGCTCTCGGTTGGGGGTGTCCTGCACCTCAGGCAGGAAGATGGTGCCCGCAAGGAAGACAAAAAAGTCGCTGGAGTCGATCAACTCTAGGCTCCAACTTGTTATGAAAAGTGGAAAGTATGTGCTCGGGTACAAGACGACTTAGAAAATGATCAGACAAGGCAAAGTGAAACTGGTCGTCCGTGCCAACAACCGCCCAGCCCTGGGGAAATCTGAAATAGAGTATTATGCCATGTATCCATCACTATAGTGGCAATAATACTGAACTGGGCACAGCGTGTGGAAAATACTACAGAGTATGCACACTGGCTATCACTGATCCAGGTGACTCTGATATCATTAGAAGCATGCCAGAACAGACTGGTGAAAAGTAAATCATGCACAACTTTTCTTTAATAAAACCAGCCAGAGCTTGATTTAAATAAAAAAACAAGTATTCTGGTTATGTGCTATCTCTCCCCAAAAAGATGGTATTTTCTTCACCTCATTCCAACTCTAAGAATCCTTATTTTGTCCTAAAATCATAAGGTAAGAAATAACAAAAAATAAAAAAGAAGGTATGTCCGAAAATAGGCAAACCCGGGTCTGAATCCGTTAAATGTGAACATTTGACTTTTGTTCTACATAAAGAGCTCTCCTTCTTTTCTAAGTATGAATTTGCTTGGGGTAAGGTAGGATGACAGAGGTGAGGGACCCGTACTGTTCAAAGTTGATATATTTCACAACTGTTTGGTTCTCAGCATCATGCCACAAGACCCAGATATCCGTAGAGGTTAAGGCAAAGTCAATCAGTGTCTCCTAGAAGGAAATGTAGGGGGGAAACAAATAAACAAAAACTCCTGTTAAAACAAGAAAGAAAAGGTACTAAGTTATGGTGACTTAAACTTGTATTAGTAGGAGAGGTAAAAGCATGAAAACAAAAGACAGTACCACGTGAACTTGGTAAAATCCAAATGAAATTTTTTTGCATGAAGTTTCATTAAATATTCCATTTTAAGATTTCAATCCCATTACAACATAGTTAAGTTAGCCAATGTTTCTTTCCTGTACTTCTATGATATGCAAAGGATGACTCAACCTACCTGAGAGGTGAATAGTGAGGAAATGTGATCTATGCTGTAGCGGTTATTCTCAGCACTCACCAACTGGAAAATGCAGAACTGTTAAAACACAAGTTGAAATGCAGAACTGTTAAAACACAAGTTGAAACAACCAACATGTTATTTTTCTATGCAAGACTTACCAGCATTCGGAAGCTAATTTTTAAAAAAAAGTATGGTAAAATACATGTAGAATTTACCATCTTAACTATTTTTAAGTGTACAGATTAGTAGTATTAAGTATATCCACATTGTTGTGCAACTGAACTCCAAAACTTTTTTTCATTTTTTCAAAACAGAAACCCTGTACTCATTAAATAACTCCCCATTCCCCCTCCCCACAGCCCCTGGCAACCAACATTCTACTATGACCTTGACTGCTAGATAATGGAATCTTAACAGCATTTGTCTTTTGGGGACTGTATTTTTACTTAGCATAACATCCTCAAGTCTCATCCATGTTGCAGCACGTGTCAGAATTTCCTTCCTTCCTTTCTTTTTTCGGCCGCATGGCATGTGGGATGGAGGATCTTAGTTCCCCAACCAGGGATTGAACCTGCGCCTCCTGCATTGGAAGTGCAGTGTCTTAACCACTGGACCACCAGGGAAGTCCCAGAATTTCCTTCCTTTTTAAAGTTGAATAATATTCCATTTTACGTATATACCACATCTTATTTATCCATTCTTTCATCGATGAAGACTTAGGTTGCTTCCACTTTTTTGGCTATTGGGAATATTGTTGCTATGAACATGGGTGTACAAATATCTCTTAAATACCCTACTTTAATTCTTTTGGGTATATACCCAGAAGTGGAATTGCTCGACCCTATGGAAATTCTATGACTAATTTTTTGGGGAACTGCCATGTTGTTTCCCATAGTGGCTGCAGCATTTTATATTCCCACCAGTAATGCACAAGGGTTCTAATGTCTCCACATCCTCTCCAACACTTGGTATTTCTGTTTTTTCCCCCCATAGTAGCTATCCTTTTGGGTATGAGGTGGTATCTCACTATGGTGAGAAATCTATTTTTAAGTTTATATTTTTACCAAAGTACCAAAAATAATTTAAAACATACACACAATACAAATCAACTCTAGTAAATCTTCACTAAAAATAAAACCCTATAAAATAATTCATGTTTAGTATTTAACTCCGTTGCCGAAACAAAAAATGTCAAACTCAAAAATAATATTTGATGGGCAATATTTTAAATAATTTTTTGATAAAGAAAGTGTATTATAAACTGATAAGAGTGATGAAGATTCTATCCTTATAACACAAGTAACTGTTCACAAGGAAGTATTAAAAGAAAAATATACAGTGAGAGTCCTTTTGAGAGAAAAATAGGAGTGTATGAAATATGAGAAATATATGTAATGCTCATATTCATTCTAGCCTAGAGCTGTATTTACAAGCTGCATATCTCAACCCATTAGTGGGACATGAATCAAATTTAGGAGGTCTCAACCAGCATTAAAAAAAATAAAAGAAAAAAGAAAAAGAAACAAAGTATCAGAATTTATCAGTTCATCACTCATGGTAAAGGTAAACATGTTTCATGAAAAGTATTTTGTTATATGCCCATCATCACCACATATATATATACTATGTAGCAATGCAAAATATTGTAGATTTTAGCCAAAAAGTTGGAAAAATGCTGGTCTAGTGCAGTGCTTCTCAAACTATCTGTGGAAAGGAACAGTGTTTTTTTTTTCTTTAATTTCTAATCTGTTCCAGACTGATACTTTTATGAAATACAGAAACCTTGAATGTCTGTGGCAATGTCACTATAAAAGCTTCTAATGCATTCTCTCACTTTCTGTATTTATCTACCTTACTGCAATCCAGTAACAAATAATTTGTGGCCCAGGACCATTCCACAGACCACACCATAGGTCTACAGGACTTCTGTTTGAGATTTTTATTAGTGTCCTAGATGGAAATACAGATGGCATATTTATAACACTGAGAACATGATGCTGGAAATGATTAAATTAATGCACTTATTAACATAATTAGAACCCAAAGAACAAAAAGAAAACCAAGAAGAAACAAATGAAGTTAACAGGAATGGGTGTAGGGCTTGCCTGGTGGTGCAGTGGTTAAGAATCCGCCTGCTGATGCAAGGGACATGGGTTCAAGTCCTGGTCCTGGAAGATCCCACATACCACGGAGCAACTAAGTCTGTGCATCACAGCTACTGAGCCTGCGTTCTAGAGCCTGTGAGCCACAACTACTGAAGCCCGCGAACCTAGAGCCCATGCTCCACAAGAGAAGTCACCAGAATGAGAAGCCCACGTACCACAACGAAGAGTAGCCCCGCTCACCACAACTAGAGAAAGCCTGTGCACAGCAACAAAGACCCAACACAGCCAAAAATAAATAAATAAATAAATTTATTTAAAAAAATTGGAATGGGTGTAAAATATTACAGAGATTAAAAATAAAACCTTCAAATGTGCAGATTAGGGAGAAAAAAACATGCTGAAGAGCAATTTTTGTTCAAAAAAAGGAAAAAAAAAAAAGACCTCAACTTCATTATACTCTGAATAAGGCACAACAGTGTTACATGGCTGCTAAAAGTGTATCTGATTTTAGGCTTCGTTTAATAGAACCATAATGCTCAAACCAAAGGAGGTAATAGCTCAGCTCAGTTTGATACCACTCCTAGAATAGCATATTCAATCTCCGACTAATGTTTAGAGCAGTGATTCTCAAAATATGGTCCACAGATTCCTAGAGGTCCGATTCCTAGAGGTCCCTAAGACTGTTTCAGGGGATTAGTGAGGTCAAAACACTTTTCATAATAATACTACATCATTTGCCCTTTTCACTGTGTTAATATTTGCACTGATAATGCAAAAACAACGGTAGGTAAAATTATTGGTGTCAATGTGAATCAAAGCAGTGGTACCAAATTGAATACTCTTTCATTAATAAAACACTCAACAAGCTAGGAATAGAAAGTAACTTCTTCAACACGATAAAGGGCATTATGAGAAACTCATAACATCACACTCAATGGTGAAAGACTAAAAACTTTCTCTCTTAAATCAGGAATAAGACAACTCTTGTCACTTCTATTCAACATTGTACTGGAGGATCTATCCAAGGCAATTTAAGGGAAAAAAAAAAAAAAAAAAAGGCACCCAGATCGGAAAGGAAGCAGTGAAACTATCTTTATTTGCAGATGATATTGTCCTGTAAATAGAAAGTCCCAAAAATTCCACTATAACACTACTAAAACAAATAAGAGTTCAGTAGGGTTACAGGATACAGGATTGATATAAAAAAATGAATTGTATTTCTATAAACCTGCAATGAGCAATCTGAAATGAAATTAAGAAGATAATTTCATTTACAATAGTATCAAAAGGAATAAAATATATACAAATAAACTGATTAAAGAAACCCTGCAAAACTTAATACTATAAAAATTATAAAACATTGCTAAAAAAGTTAAATACAATCTAAATAAATGGAAAAGCATCCCATGTTCATGAACCAAAAGCCTTAATATTGCCAAGATGGCAATTCTTTCCAATATGATCTACAGAGTCAACAAACCTCTATCAGAATTGGTGAAGTAATAATAAATATATATATTGGTCTCTGGTTCTGGCTCCTGACACTGAGCTCCTAAAACTCCTGCAATCTCCTGAGTGATAGAGGTGCTAGGAGCATCTTTTGTTTTAATATTTGATCTTTGACCCTGGTTCCCGACACAGAGCTCCTAAATTCCTTTGAATATCCTGGGTTATGGAAATACTTTTTGTTCTAATGAGGTGACTCCTGGATAGCTTCAGGATGGGAGCTAGTCACCAGAAAGACCAAGTCTAATTAAAAGCTTGAAACTTTCAGCCCTAACTCCCATCCTCTGGAAAGTGAAGAAAGGCTAGAAATTGAATTAGTAACCCATCATGCCTATGTGATGAAGCCTCCTTAAAAATTCTTAAGGTATGGGATTTGGAGAGCTTCCAGGTTGGTGAACACATCCATGTGTTGGGAGGGTGGTGCACCTCAATACCATGAGACCCTTCTGGACCTTGCCCTACATACCTCTTCATCATTTATCACCCAATAAACTAGTAAATGTGAGTGTTTCCCTGAGTTATGTGGGCCATTCTAACAAATTATGAGCCCAAGGAGGGGATTGCAGAATGAATCAAGAACCCAAGAATGTGGAAGAGTCTTCATATCTGGGAGCAGGCTGGCTTAGGGTGAGGTGCATGAGCAAGGTGAGAGGGTGCCCACATATATGGAAAGTCTGGGGCAGGGTGAAAACTCAAGCAGGGTGAGGAGTGTCCACAGAAAGTGGCAGCCTGCACTGTGGACTAGAGCCCAAGTAGGTGAGAAGGGTGTCCACTGCATGGGGCGGGGGGCGGACTAGTACAGAGTGTCAGGGCCCAAGTAGGGTGAGGAGGGCATCCCTGTGGAAGGACAACCTGGAGTGGGATATCAGAGCCCAATAGGAGTGAGGAGGGCACCAAGCAGAGCAGCACCCAGCATGGGGAATCAGGGCTCTGGCAGAGGGAGGAAGACAAACCCTACCTCACTGGAATGTTATTAGGATTAAATGGATGATATGTGTAGTGTGTGAGTAATAAGCACAGTCCAAGCGTTTGCTATTAATGTACATAAAGGGCCTGGCAACATGCCAAACACACAATACCCAACAAGCGGCTGTCTATTTATTTATTTGGCCACGCAGCTTGTGGGATCTTAGTTCCCCTTTGAACCCAGGCCCCTGGCATTGGACGCTCAGAGGCCTAACCACTGGAATGCCAGGGAATTCCCGTGGCTGTTTATTATATGATTATACTATTGTATTGCATCCTAAATACCTCACTGAGATACAATAGCTAGCGATTAGATGATGAGTAAAATTATTTCTAAAAATTAACTTCCCCTGTACCTCTTAATAACACCTACATCCCTTTCACAACTCCATTTTTTCACCCAGACTTTCAAATTGGCTCTTTCTTGCTTAGTTTTGGTTAACTTTTCCTTCCATATTCCTTTAAACTCTCTACTCCCTTTCATCCTGACTTTTCCTTCAAGATCTTTTAATTCACATATTAGCACAAAACCTACCATCTCCGTGGAAACAACACAAGATTCATCTAGGTTGGTGTGAAGAGCTTAAATAGACTCAATGAGTCTATAGCTACTTCCCCATATCCGTATATACAGAATAACTTGATACGTGTCTTATTTGTTTCATACCTGTCCTCGCTTTGGTGCATGCATGTATATCCCTAGGCAGACTCCCACGGTAGGGGAATAGGCAAATCGTAATTTGTGTCCAGTCCCAGCAGTGAGCCGAAGATCTTTATTCACAGGGACATACTCTAGCATGTCCGCTACCATCAGGCACATTTGGTCCTGCCCAAGAAAACATTTAGTAAGTAAGATTAAAGAATATTCAGGAAGAAACATAAACTCCTTCCCTTTTTAAAGAATGCACATTCATTATATCTAGCACTGTATCTAATTTATCTGAAGGGCCCTAAGGTTTTTTTTTTAAAGGGCTGAGATGAAAATATCTCTTTAGTCTGATAGATAAAATCATCAGCTGTTTTGTTTGTGAATGTTGAAAACTATTTTACCAACTTGCATTTAAAAAATACATTTGTTGGGCTTCCCTGGTGGCGCAGTGGTTGAGAGTCCACCTGCCGATGCAGGGGACACAGGTTCGTGCCCCAGTCTGGGAAGATCCCACATGCCGCGGAGCAGCTGGGCCCGTGAGCCATGGCTGCTGAGCCTGTGCGTCCAGAGCCTATGCTCCGCAATGGGAGAGGCCACAACAGTGAGAGGCCTGCGTACCACAAAATAAATAAATAAATAAATAAAATAAATAAAAATATATTTGTTCCGAAGTGAAGAGTATATACTCTGTACCACTTCAATGTTTCTGTAGGACTCATAATTTTCAAAATAAAAATACAAAAAGTTAGGGGAGAAATGTATGAAAAATAAAGCTAAATGAAACTGTCTGAATCTGGAAACGCCCCATAATTTCCCAACTAAGAGATCTGATCATCTTATGAGAAGCAAGATTTATTTCAATTCCCCTACAATTTGCAATCCTATTTTAACTTGCAGTAACTATAAATGTAGCATTTACCTTATAAGACCACATTCGTAGTTTATGATCTTGACATAGAGCAAAGATGAAGGCATCGTTCTTGACACAATGAACAGCAAGACTCAGGGGACGATCTGAAGGCCCCTGATCACCTCTGAAAACATAAGGCCAAGTTTTAGTTTAACTGTTGCAAATTACCTGATCATTAGAATTTGCAATTTAAGAGATAAAATAAAATTATAAATGCACACTCTTAACAGAAGGAAAAGAGTTTATAGGCTGGTATAAGATGACTACATTTTCTGGGCTTCCCTGGTGGCGCAGTAGTTAAGAATCCGCCTGCCAATGCAGGGAACATGGGTTTGAGCCCTGGTATGGGAAGATCCCACATTCCACGGAGCAACTAAGCCTGTGTGCCACAACTACTGAGCCTGCGCTCTAGAGCCTGCATGCCACAACTACTGAGCCCACACGCCACAACTACTGAAGCCCACGTGCCTAGAACTGTGCTCTGCAACGAGAAGCCACTGCAATAAGAAGCCCGTGCACTGCAACGAAGAGCAGCCCCCGCTCGCCGCAGCTAGAGAAAGCCTGCGTGTGGCGACGAAGACCCAACGCAGCCAAAAATAAACAAATTAATTAAAAAAAAAGATAACTACATTTTCTATTTGATTTATATCCGTTATTCTGATAAATTTTAAAAAGCTCTAGATATCAGTGGAATACTGTTCTAACCATCAAACTTCCTACTTCTAATATTACACAAAATTGGATTTGGTAAGTCAGGGCAGAGCACTGAACTGGATATTGTGAGAAGTATACTAAGCCAGTTTCTGTTGTCAAAGTGTCAAGTCCCAAATGAAGTGGGCTCTGGAGTGCAGCTCTTCTCAGATGGAATGTAACGTTGTGTAGACCCTTCTCCTTTCCAGTATAATGTTTATTTGCCTTGGAGTCAGACTGGAAGCACTAACAGGTATTGACCAGGGCAAAAGATTAAGTTCTTGGGCCCTATGATTTACCGACCAGAGACCACTCACCTGATAACTGTTGGCATCCAGCCTATAAGTAATCGTTGCATTACTGAACTCTGCTTCAGCTCCACAACTGACACCATCCCTACAAGATTGAAAATAGACCAATGATATCCAAGGCACCTCTTGATCATACTTAGTGAAGCCCAAAGGCAAGGATGCAACCACGAACAAGGAATTTCTAACAGGTGACAGGCTTCTACATTTCTATACTAAGGAAGTCTTAGGCTGTACCTTTCCACATATACCATACCTAAAATATTTTGAATCATTATGGGAACAATAACAACAGCATTTTTATATTCCTAGGGGAAATTTTTGCCATTTACAAACAGTAACCCATACTGCTGCTCAGAAGCAGCACTTCATTCTTTCCAAAAGAAACACTGAGTACCTTTCATGTGCTAGGCACAGTTCTAGATGCTAGAGACACAGCAGTAAATAAAACAAAACACTCCTGTCCTCATGGAACTTACATTCCATTGGCAGGAAGGGAGAAGCAGAGACAGTTAACAAATTAAGTAGAATGTAAAGAGTGGAGAAAAATAAAACATAGAAAGGGTATAGTGAACGGGGATGGGGTGCGTGTGTACAATTGTGTTATTGTTAAAATTGTGTTACAATTTTAAAAAGGTTGTCAGGTCACTCACAGAGGTGACACTGAGTAAGAACCTAAAGGAGGTGAGGGAATGAGCCACACTGGTAGCTGGGGAGACTAGCCCCGCCAAAGCCCTGAGGTAGGTGTACCTGGTATGTTCAAGGAATTGCAAGAAGGCACGTGGCCGGTTCAGAAGAGGGGGGAAAGAATGAGACGATGAGATTAGAGAGGCAGTGGGGTGTCACAGTAAGGACTTTGGGTTTATTCAGAGTGAGATGAAGAACAGCCCTGATCTGAGGGCTTTGAGTAGTGGAATGACATGACTCACCCTGGGTTTTAAAATGTTATCGGTCTTCCTGAGAAGTTTCTGCCGAGGGGTAAGGACAGATCTGGGGAGCTATTTAGGAAGCAAATGCAATAATCCAGGTAAGAGGAGTGGTGACTTGGAGCAGGGTATCAGCACTGAGCTTCCTTGTTTCAGGTAACTTATTTTAGTTACAATACTACAAAGTGAAGGTAGAAAACCAGTCAACTCATGTCTACTAAAGGCCTTAGAATAGGTCACCTTACAGTTATCTGTTTTCCCATACCCCAGTAAGCTGGACAGTTCCTCGTTCACTATATAAAATCCCACCCTCTTAGGAAAAGAACAGTAAAGCATTAGGGAGTCATAATGAAAGCAATAATGAATGACCATTTTAGGGTAGTATAGAAGCAATTCCTGCATTGGATGATGGCCTTGGACTTCTAACATCTGTTTTAATGCCAGTATTCCTTTGTTTAAAATTAAATTCATGCTCAGTTCCTGTTCTTACCAGGTACGTCATGAGGAGGTAGTTTAAGAACAAAGATTCCCCCAGAGGCAGATGGTAGAGCAAACAGAGCCTCCCCGTCATTGCTAAGCCAGGCTGCCGAGGTGGTAGAATTAGGGGAGAGTCCAGGTACTGCTGGAATTAACTGATAGTTGCAAGGATCCCTGAAGTCAACTTTTCCAATGTCAGTGAAGATTGACTGCATCTGACTTTCAATTACCAACTCCTGTGGAGTAATTAAAAAGAAAAATCTGTTAAATCAAAATAAACTGGATTTTGCTCTGTTCCTCCCAATCGCTATCAGTTTTTAAAATAAAAAATTGTTGAGCTTAAAAAGGCTATTTTTTCTTTTTTTTAAATCATGCCTCTCCACTTTCTTTTTTTTCTTTTTTTTTTTTTTCTTTTGCAGTACGCGGGCCTCTCACCGTTGTGGCCTCTCCCGTTGCGGAGCACAGGCTCTGGACGCGCAGGCTCAGCGGCCATGGCTCACGGGCCCAGCCGCTCCGCGGCATGTGGGATCTTCCCGGACCGGGGCACGAACCCGCGTCCCCTGCATCGGCAGGCGGACTCTCAACCACCGCGCCACCAGGGAAGCCCATCCACTTTATTTTTTTTAATTTTTATTTTTGGCTGGGCCGCAGGGCTTGCGGGATCTTAGTTCCCCAACCAGGGATCGAACCTGCACCCTCGGCAATGAAAGTGTGGAGTCCTAACTACTGGACCACCAGGGAATTCCCAGAAAGCTATTCCTTTTTTTTTTTTTTTGGCTGCATCACATGGCATGCAGGATCTTAGTTCCCAGACCAGGGATGGAACCCGGGCCCCCTGAAATGGAAGCAAGGAATCTTAACCACTGGACTGCCAGAGAAGTCCCCAAAGCTATTCTTTTTAATGAAACTATTTTTGCAGTTTAAAATGTGTGTGATCATTTTAAATAGTAACTATGATAGTATGCTTGGTTAGGGCCAGCAAAGAATCCAAATATTCTTCAATTCCAAAGGACATTGCTCTATTACTAAATTTGTGACAGTCAGAGTAACTTGGGAATTAAAGGATATTATACTTAACCAACTTACACTCCTATACATCCGGGAAGGGTGTGGTAAAAGTAACCTGTGCACTGTTTGATTGGTTAATATCAAGATTATCACATGATTCTGAGTCTCAGAGACATGAACCCCTCCCGGTAAGAGGATGCAATTTTGGAATTTGAGGCGAACTGCATTGTTTAACAGATTTATGTCCAGTGACTCTTCCACCAGCTCCAATGTATCTCCAGAGGTCTTCCTATTAAAGTGAAGAAACATTTGTTAAAAAAAAAGTTTATGCTTTTCTTTCTGATTGTTGCATTGAAATGTATGGCAATAATTTCCAGGTGAACTCTCCCAATTTGAAAATTTTGGATAAACAAACTCAGACCAATTTTGACATTCCAAACCACCACACTATATAGTCTACAAAACACAGCACTGTATAAAATTCAAATCTTATTATATGATTCTCTGTTAAATGGAGGCATTTCCAAACTTCATAGTCCATTTTTTAAAAACAATATTCAAAGCAATTAAACTCCACTATAATGAAAATTCACACCACACACCCTCATTACTTATAGTGCAATGTGGCCTCTACATATGTTACTATAGGGTCAAACTACAGTGACCTTATAAATGTGGGTATTTCCCCTTCTATAGCTTCCTCCTACTAGGATGCAGGGAAGACTCTTCTTGAGGCACAACTCTGCCATGTGGTAGCTTTGGAACCATAGAAAGCACTATTCTGGGAATGCCCTAACTTGCCATCACCTCATCTACCACACTACCCGAATCCATTCTCTAGATGATCTCCTTTGATATAACAGCTTTAAATGCCATTGAATGCCTACAATTCCTAAATCTGTATCTCATTCAGCCCAAACTCTCCACTGACCTCCTGACTACGGCCTCAACACTTCTACTTGTATATCTAACAGGGATCTCAAACTAAACCTGTCCAAAACAGAATTCCAGGACACAGCAAACCTGAAAGACAAAGAAACAAAAACACCTGCTTCACCTGCACTTTTCCAACTCATTAATGACATCTCTATAACTTCTAGTTGTTCAAGCCAAAAATCTGGGGGTCACCCTTGAATCTCCTCTTTCTATATACCCTACATCTGATCCAATAGTAAATTCTAATAAAGTTACTTTTAAAACGTATCCACAGGGACCTCCCTGGTGGCACAGTGGTTAAGAATCTGCCTGCCAACGCAGGGGACATGGGTTCGAGCCCTGGACTGGGAAGATCCCACATGCCGCGGAGCAACTAAGCCCACATGCCTAGAGCCCGTGCTCTGCAACAAGAGAAACCACCACAACGAGAAGCCCGCACGCTGCAACGAAGAGTAGCCCCTGCTTGCTACAAGTAGAGAAAGCCCGCGCACAGCAACGAAGACCCAACACAGCACCCCCCCCAAAAAAAAAACATATCCACAATCAGAACATTTCTCACTGCCTCTAACAATACCAACCCCAGTCTAAGCCACCACCATTTTTTGTCTGGATTGTGGCACCAAGCTCTAACTGGTCTCCCTGCTCCCACCCTTTCCTATTACACTTGGTTCTCAACACAGCAGCCAAGCAACCTTTTAAAAACACGACTTATCGACCATGCCATTTCTTTTTTTTTTTTTTTTTTTCTCTAACAATACCAACCCCAGTCTAAGCCACCACCATTTTTTGTCTGGATTGTGGCACCAAGCTCTAACTGGTCTCCCTGCTCCCACCCTTTCCTATTACACTTGGTTCTCAACACAGCAGCCAAGCAACCTTTTAAAAACACGACTTATCGACCATGCCATTTCTTTTTTTTTTTTTTTTTTGCGGTACGCGGGCCTCTCACTGTTGTGGCCTCTCCCGTTGCAGAGCACAGGCTCCGTACGCGCAGGCTCGGCGGCCATGGCTCACGGGCCCAGCCGCTCCGCGGCATGTGGGATCCTCCCGGACCGGGGCGCGAACCCGTGTCCCCTGCATCGGCAGGCGGACTCACAACCACTGCGCCACCAGGGAAGCCCCGACCATGCCATTTCTTCACTTAAAAACCTCTGCTCTCACTCAGAGTAAAAGTCAAAGCCTTAAAATAACCGACAAAGCCTTAATCTGGCTCTTGGCTACCTTATTCCTCTATCCTTTGTTCACTCAGCTGCAGACTCCTAGCCCTTTGCCATTCTTTGAAAACAACACACAAGCTCCTGACTCAGGGTTTTTGCACTTTTTGTTCCTTTTTCTTGGAAGGCTCTACCTGAAATCTCATCCCTCAGATATCTTTACTTCCTCTGCTCAAGTGCCAACTTATCAGTGGGTCTTGCCGGACTACCTTGTGTGAAATATTAAAAATAATAATTCCCCTTCCCTCTTCCCTGTTCTCTTCCAATTATTACCTGATGAATTATATTTACTTGGTATTTTTGGTTGTTGTTGTTGATCTGCTCCCTCCACAAGAGCAGGGACTGCCTGCTTTGCTCCCTGCTATGTCCTCAGTCCCTAAACGTTGACTGGAACATATTAGGCACTCAAAAATACTACTTTTTTTTTTTTGGCCACGCTGAGCAGCTTGTGGGATCTTAGTTCCCTGACCAGGGATTGAACCTGGGCCCACAGCAGTGAAAGTGCCGAGTCCTAGCCACTGGACCGCCAGGGAACTCCCTCATAAATATTTCTTATATAAATGAGATATGCATCTTTAACACAGGTCTTCCTTCTGAGCCTATAAATTTCAACGCCTACTTGACATTGCCAAAGAGCTACTACACAGAAACTTCAATAGCACCTCTAAAAGAATTATTTACATCTCTCCAAAACCCATCTTCTGTATCTCATTAGATGGCAACCCCTCTACCCAATATTTGGTTAGTCACACTAGAAAATAGGGGCTTGTCCTTGCTCCCTCCTTTTCCCTTACTACCCCTCACTCACCCCATATTTAATCTATCTCCAGGTCCAAATGAAGTTAACTTCTAAGTGTATCTTGAATCCATGTATTTCTCTTTTCCTAGCCACTCCCACAATTGAGTCACTAACATCTTACTTGGTCCATCATATAAGCAAGTTGTTCTTTTGTATTGTACCCATCCAACCCAAATCTACCTTCCACAAAGTAGACTAATTATTTTAAAATGTGATTTTGATCATTTTAGTAATCCTTTAAAACCCATCAATGATTGCTCAATGTACTCAGGATAAAATCCAAAATCCTTACAAAGGACCTTAGGGTCCTTCCTGATCTGAGTCCTGCCTACCTCCCTAGTCTTAGCATCTGTCACATCATTTTCCATTTTGCCCATTTGCACCTAAGCCACACAGACCTTCAGTCAGTTCCTCAAACCTGTCACGTTCTTTCCACCTCATGGATTTTGTGCACGGTGATCCCACTTGCTGAACTGCTCTCTCCCTCAACCCCTTGCCTGGCTAACCTTTCATCCTTCAGATCTCAGTTTAAATGTGACTTGCTTTAGCCCTTCCCAGCACCACCAATAATATTTGGTACTCCCATTAGCCCCTCAAAGCCCCTATACTTTTCCTCCGAGGCAAGTATGAAAAATTTTTATTTATAAATGTGGTCATTATCTATATAATGTCTTCCCCCTACTCAAAACTGCCCCATGAAAGGTGGGTCCACATCTATTCTTACACTGTTACATCTTGCATGATGAAAATGGTGATTGTTTTTGTTCCTCACTTCACCCCCAGCACACCTAGCAGTGCCTGACTATAAAGGCTCAAACATATTCGTAGAATGAAGAAAGCTGTAAAGCACTATAAAAACATAATGCGTTCATGTTTAAAACTGGTCTTTTGGACTTTAACCCCTAAGCTACATTTCTTCTGCTTTTAGTGCTGCCTGGGAGGGTACCTCTTCTAGAACTCTGGGTCTCCTTAATTTTCCACTGATTCACATATAAATAGAAAAAGGTCTTTCTCTTTTCCTGTCGATAACCACTTCGGAGAATGAATGACACCTTAAGAACAGCCGCGAAAATTCAGCCGCCGAACAACCCGACCTTCCAGGGGGTTTGACAAACACAGCACTTACCAATGAATGAACCTGTTTCTGGTGACGGAGAACAACTTGCCACTTTCCACATAACAGAAGCCTCCCGCGCTCTCACCGTATTTCACGGCTCCGGCCACGACATTTGCAGTTCCTGCAAAAGGAAAGTGGTTAGCCTGCACAGGTGGTTCTCTGGGAATGACACGCACTGAGGGTGCTGAGAAAGCAGAGGGTGACGGACTGACAATCCATACAAAAAGAAGGGGAAGAAAAGACGAAGAAGTAGGACGCTAAAGAAGCTCTGATTCCGGGGCTATAGGCATGTGGGCTCAGAAGGATGAACGGGAGGTCAGAGATTTAGGGATCCAGGGGAGAAGCCAGAAGCGAAGGATCGGATCGCGCCCTACTGGGATTCTGCCGTACCAATGCCGCAAACTGTGAACTCCCGAAAGTGCCTCGGCCTTTCCCGCTCAGCTCCGCTGAGCTCCACGAAGCTCCGTTCCATGGCTCCCGCCGCCGCCATCTTTCCGCGCCACCGCGAGGCCCGACGGGACACCAGCAGGACCCGGCGGACGTCGTCACTTCCGGGGGCGGAGCGGGCGGAGATGCGGACACGTGAAGAAGCCGGCAGAGGTCAAGCGCGGGTCCGACAGTGCATTGTGAGGCTCGCACCGAGTTAGTTGGAGACAGAGTGGGCAGGGAGGAAGCCAGATGAGAAGCGGGTAGGGGAAGCCTGCAGACTCTACCTGCGGGAACCTTTGCGTGGCCTGCTAGGAAGCCCCAAGGCGCGGCGCCATTTTCCCGGCGGCCTCAGGGCAGGGGGCGGGGCCGGGCTTGTTTCCATTTCAAAAACGCCCGCCAGGGCAGCGGGGCCCAGTCTCCCGCGAGGGTCGAGGTCCGGGGAGGCCCAGCAGATGGGCGCCCTCTGCTGGATTCCTAGCTTGCGGTCACCTCTCCCTGCGTCGCTGTGTCAGTCAGTGAATCTCCATCCTGTCTCCTTTTCTTTACTCTTAAGCGACCGTAGGGAGAGGGAGTGAAGGGAGAGAGGGGCCTTTTGTGTTGGAATTTTTTCAAGAGACTGTATTCGTGGGTTTTTTAAATAGATCTTTATTGGAGTATAATTGCTTCACAATACTGTGTTTCTGTTGTACACCAAAGTGAATCAGCCATATGCATACATGTGTCCCCATATCCCCTGCCTCTTGCGTATCCTTTCCCTCCCACCCTCCCTATCCCACCCCTCTAGGTGGTCACAAAGCACCGAGCTGATCTCCCTGTGCTATGCGGCTGATTCCCACTAGGCATCTGTTTTACATGTGGTAGTGTATATATGTTGATGATACTCTCACTTTGCCCCAGCTTCCCCCACACACCTGGTGTCCTCACGTCCATTCTCTATGTCTACATCTTTAATCCTGCCCTGCAACTAGGTTCACTTTTTTTTTTTTAGATTCCATATATGTGCGTTAGCATACAGTATTTGTTTTTCTCTCTCTCTTTTTTTTTTTTTTTGCTGTATGCGGGCCTCTCACTGCTGTGGCCTCTCCCGTTGCGGAGCACAGACTCCGGACGCGCAAGCTCAGCGGCCATGGCTCACGGGCCCAGCTGCTCCGCGGCATGTGGGATCTTCCCAGACCGGGGCACGAACCCGTGTCCCCTGCATCGGCAGGCGGACTCTCAACCACTGCGCCACCAGGGAAGCCCTGTTTTTCTCTTTTTAACTTACTTCACTCTGTATGACAGACTCTAGGTCCATCCACCTCACTACAAATAACTCAATTTCGTTTCTTTTTATGGCTGAGTAATATTCCATTGTATATATGTGCCACACATTCTTTATCCATTCATCTGTTGATAGACACTTCGGTTGCTTCTATGACCTGGCTGTTGTAAATAGTGCTGCAATGAACATTGTGGTACATGACTTTTTTTGAATTATGGTTTTCTCAGGGTATATGCCCAGTAATGGGATTGCTGGGTCATATGGTAGTTCTATTTTTAGTTTTTTAAGGAAACTCCATACTGTTTTTTTTTTTTTTGGCTGCGTTGGGTCTTTGTTGCTGTGCGTGGGCTTTCTCTAGTTGTGGCGAGCAGGGTCTCCTCCTTGTTGCAGTGCGCGGGCTTCTCATTGCGGTGGCTTCTCTTGTTGCGGAGCATGGGCTCTAGGTGTGTGGGCTTCAGTAGTTGTGGCACGCAGGCTCTAGAGCGCAGGCTCAGTAGTTGTGGCTCATGGGCTTAGTTGCCCTGCGGCATGTGGGATCTTCCTGGAGCAGGGCTCAAACCCGTGTCTCCTGCATCGCAGGCAGATTCTTAGCCACTATGCCACCAGAGAAGCCCTTTGTTCACATTTTTAATGTAACTGTGCTTTTATCCATGGGTTGGGGAAATTTGGGTTTTACCATATTGAACTATTTCACTTGTGATGTCATCTTCTTATTAGAGTTCTGTGTGCTTTATCGTATGAGTTTTCTACTGCTGCTAGAACAAATTACCGTAGATTTAGTGGCTTAAACAATACTGTTAGCTCACAGTTCCGTAGAAGTCCAATACAGGTCTTATGGGCCTAATATGGTGTGTCTGTACGGCTGTATTCTTTCTGTAGACTGTAAAGGAGAATCTCTTTCCGTTTCTTTTCCAGCTTCTAGAGGCCAGCACATTCCTTGGCTCGTGGCCCCCTTCTTTCATCTTCAAAGCCAGCAGTGTCATATCTCTCTCTGATCTCAGGGAAGGGTTCTCTGCATTTAAGGACTCATGTAATTAGGTTGAGCTCACCCAGATAATCCAGAGTAATCTCCCCATCTCTAGATACTTAAACTTAATCACATCTGCAAGATACTTTTTGCCATGTAAGGTAACATATTCACAGGTTCCAGGGGTTAGGATGTGGACATCTTTCTTTGGGGCGGGGGCATTTTTTTTACCCACCATATTTATGATTTACTAATCATGTCACATTCTGATTTCATTCTCATAGCATCCTTGTAAAGCAGCATTATACTTATAAGGTAGATAACTTTTCTGAAGCACTTGTTAAAAATATAATTTCCATCAGTTGTCACCACCTTAACCCAGAGTTGAATCTTAGCATTACTCACTAATAAGGACAACCAGATATAAGGTGCCTGTAAGGCTTTTTTTGGCCACACTGTGTGGCTTGCAAGATCTTAGTTCCCCGACCAGGGATTGAACCTGGGTCCTCGTCACTGAAAGTGAGGACTCCCAACCACTGGACCACCAGGGAGTTCTCTGTAAGGCAATTTTAACCAACTTTCTTCAGATAGTATTCACATACCTTAAAATCCCCCCCTCTAAACTGTGCAATTCAGTGATTTTTGTATATTCACATAGTTGTGTAACCATCACCACAATCTCATTTGGGAACATTTTTATCACCCAGAGGTCCCTGACCATCCCCCCTCCTCAGACCTTGGAAACTACTAACCTACTTATGTTTCTATAGATTTGCTTATACTATACACACACACACACACACACACACACACACACACACACACACACACACACACATACATCAGTTGCTGGACATTTGGGTTATTTCCACTTTTTGGCTATTATGAATAATGCTGATATGAACATATAAAGTATTCTTGCAAAAAAATATATAATCCAGATTGTGGTAGGCAGAATTATGCCCCCCCCCAAGATGTCTACTTCCTGATCCCTGGAACCTGTGACCTTACATGGCAAAAGGGACTTGGTACTACATGTGAGTAAGGTAAGGATCTACAGATGGAAATATGAGCCTGGATCATGCAGGTGGGCCCTGTCTAATCACATAGTCCTTAAAAGGAGGACTTTCTGCTGAGGTCAGAAAGAGAGAGTTGTGAGGACAGAAGAAAGGTTAGAGTTATACGAAATGGCTGGCATGTAAAGATGGAGAAAGAGGGCCATGAGCAAGGAATGTGATCAGCCTCTAGAAGCTGGAAAAAGCACAGACACAGATTCTCCCCTAAAGTCTTCAGAAAGGAGTGGAACCCTGCCAACACCCTGATGTTAGCTCACTGGTTTTTTTTTTTTTTTAAATAATACACAATGTATTTATTTATTTATTTATTTATGGCTGTGTTGGGTCTTCATTTCTGTGCATGGGCTTTCTCTAGTTGTGGCAAGTGGGGGTCACTCTTCATCGCGGTGCGCAGGCCTCTCACTATCGCGGCCTCTGTTGTTGCGGAGCACAGGCTCCAGACGCGCAGGCTCAGTAATTGTGGCTCACGGGCCCAGTTGCTCCATGGCATGTGGGATTTTCCCAGACCAGGGCTCGAACCTGTGTCGTCTGCATTGGCAGGCAGATTCTCAACCACTGCGCCACCAGGGAAGCCCTGGTTTTTTTTTTTTGCTTTTAGCTGCCTTGCCTATGGTTATGCCCCCTGTATCCAGTGAGTGGTCAGTGTGGAAAATCTGAAGGTCCTGCCCCCTTGCCTGGATCTAGAACAGCCATTCAGCTCCAGAGCACTGAGTGGGATCATCTGAGGCTTCAACTTCTCTTCTGCCCAGTCCTGCCTTGCTTAGTCCCTACGAAGTGCTCGTCCTGAGTGCACCCTCCAACAAACCTTCTGTGTGCAAATCTCTGCCTCAGAGTGTTTCCTCGGGGAATCCTGTAGGAGACAGTCACATATCACCTCTTGTCTAAGGATGGGCAGCCAGCTGGGAACCAGCAGGGAAAAAGAAGTTGGAAAGAGTTTAGGCGAGGATCTTTCCTAAATTCCAAAATTGATGAAGCAATATTGGAAAGAACATCAGCCGGGCATCAGAAGACTGGGATTCAAGGTCTAGCTCTGTCTTAGCTAACCTCTTTTCACTTGGGAAGTCCCCCAAGATCTCTGTGCATCAGTTTCTTAGAAGAGGGTGATGTACTTATTGACTTTCAAGCTCTTTCCTGACACTAAAGCTCTAGGGTCTGTGGCGTAAAAGTTGGAGACAGGCTGGGTCTTCACCTTCATCTCTCCTTAATTTCAAGGCTCAGAATGCTCCCTGGGACTGAGGACTGGCATGTCCTCCCTGAGTCAAAATTGACTTCAGAGTCACCCAACCTGTGACCTTTGTGCCACTTAGTTCAGACTGTGATAGTTTCTTAGGTACTTGTCTATCACAGTGCTTTCCATACATCACATTTTCTCACTTCTGTGATGTATACTTAAAATTTTTTTATGTATTAAAAAAAGAATAAAAAAGATTAAAAATTTTGTTGTATAATAAATGGCTTAACTGTGAAAAATTAATAAAATGTTTAAGATAAAAAAGCAAGAATGTGTCATGCAATCAATATGCCTAATGTAGTCATGTTTCTTCCTTTCTTTCTTTCATTTTTTTTCAAAAAAAATGGTAAATTGATGGAGCATCTTCTTTCTTTTTTTTTTTTTTTCCAATAAAAGTGGTTGGTAAATTGATGGGGCATCTTCGTTTCCCAGGAATCCAGGAATTACAGTTTTTTACAGCTGTCTCATTCCTCTTCTTATTTTCAACATCCATCAGAGCTCTCAGAACTTAAAATTTCCTAGGAAGTGTTTGAAAGAGTGACTAAAGATGAATAGAAGTGCATATACATTCTTAGAACACTCAATTACCCTTTGAACTATTAATATATTGGCATGGTATGGTTGTAACATAAGTGGAATTATATTGCCATCTAGTGGTTAGGGGGGGGTGACTTCATTTAGAAACATAATGCAGAATATTATCAAGATTATTGTTTGTGCAGCAAGTTTTATTTACAGATACTTTCATAGGAAAAATATTTTTATTGCTTAACACTATTGTCTTGGTTTGCCTTGAGAGTGTCTTGGTTTGCTAGATCACCACTAAGTATAAGTGAAGGGTATTGTAAATTGAACTTTAAAGCAGATTTTCCTAAACTAACTGAATAGCTATTCCTTAAAAGAAGAAATCAGTGGTTGAAATAAGCATGGGAAATGATGATAAATGAAATTCAACTATCTCTTTCCTGCAGAACTTTTCAGAGACATTAATATGATAGTGTGCTTTGTAAAGCTCCAGTTGGGCCTTATGTGTGATGTGTTTCCCAGACTCTATGCTCTTTTCAAGGAACAACTCATTGGACCATTGTTCTATGGGAAGAAATTGGGGAAACACTGCTTTATTGCCATTTTCCCCGTATGTTAAAAATACCCAGATTTTTCATTTTGTTTTGGCGAGTGTGGGGATTTTATGTTTGTACAGAAGCATGTTTAGGTTTACTAAGGTATGGGAAAATTGACTAAGATTAATTTACTACATTTTATTAGTAAAAGATTCTAAAATTGAAAAAAACGATTACTGCTTAGTGTTTTCCTGACTACAAAGCCTTCTTTGACCTTCATGTCCATGTTCTAGACATGGTGAATTCAAGGAGTATTGTAAGAAGTCATAGTCATGCCTTACATTTATAAGGATCTTAATTTTTAGGTAATAATTTCTTTAATTGAAATTAGCATTATTTCACATTGAATATTTTTTACGAAATCTTCTTGGGTTCTAGGAATGTGGTTTCCTGCTGTTTGGACAGTTACTTTCAATAATAGCTGTTAGTGATAGCAGAAATGACTTGGGATATAACCACAATGCAAATGACTTGAGATTTTCTATTTCTGTTCTTTTTTTTTTTATTGCCATTCACCTTTGTTGCTGTGTTAATCACAGCGACTAAATTTCAGATTCCTGGCAGGAGCTTCATTTATTCTTGCAGTCTTGATTGCACGCCTACCATGTCCTAGTCACTGGGGTTAGAAAGATCCCTCAGGATATAGTGCAGTCAGGGGTCTTATCTGCCTCGTTTTCTGTTGTATCACTGGTGCCTAGCATTGTGACCAGCTCTTCCTCTTTGTTCATGAGGTAGTATTTGTGGACAGAATAAAACTTGCACACTCTCTGCTTTTGGGACTCTGCCAGTTTAACAGAGAGACAAAGGAGAAATACAGATAACAGTAAAATATGTTAATTAATATAAAAGAGATACGTACCAAAAGGAGAAAGAGCATTCCAGGCAAAAAGTCTTAGAAGCATGGAGAGAACTGGGGTGAGGAGTGGTTTTTAGAAGGCTGGGGACCTTTTGCGAGAGCTTCTCCTTTCTTACTGAAGAGTTTAGATTTACTTAAATGTCTTTCCTTACAGCTCAGTGCTTAAAGTACTCTATTAGACATTCTTGTTGTAGATTTGCTATAAGAATTTTATTGGATCTCAAACCAAACTTTGTAAATAGTTCAAAAATTTTTTTTGAAAGGATGATCCGACCCCAGTATAGAGAACCTTAATATGCGTGGGCCTTGTTGAAACAGAGAAGACATCACTGTAGGGTTGGTAACTCATGGGGAAACCAGGATGACATTGTAGGTTCTTAATAATTGCCCCAGCATTCTGTCTAGAATTTTGAAATTCTCCCCAGGAAGCCCCCAGAGCAGAGCCCATCAGGAGAAGTTTCTTTAAAAAGCAAAATTGTGGAATAAGCAAACTGTGTCGGTGACATTTCACTTCCCTTTACATGATTCTACCGGCTTAGAAAACCACCATGACTTCAGAAAGCAGGGTCCTCTGATGGCCCCTGAAAGCCCAGGGTTCCCACCCAGACCTGAATGTCCTGTGCTTTGGACTCATCCGTTGGGACCATATGCCTTGGATTTTTTTCACCTTTCCTATAATATTTCCCATAAATTTCAATATGTTGTGATTCATTACATGCTTACTTAAATGTTATTTTTATATCTTTGTAAGAGCTTGCATGTACTTAATTCACAAAACCAGAAAAGAAAGTCCTTGCTTGAAACATATATCCTGAATTTTGCTTCTGTATGTGCTATACCTATTGAAACCAGCGTTGGAAATGATCTGAGATGAATTCATGCTGAGATGCCAGTGATAGAAAAGCTTAATAAATTGCCCTTCCCAGAGGTATGGGTACTGCAACACACATTCCCTAACCCACAGAGCATTGTCACTCTTCCCTCTCTTGCTCATCTTGCTAGTCAGTTGTGGGAGTCCTTTCCTACCTCAATATCCTTTCAACACAGTGATTCAGACAGCTGCTATCAGTTGACTGGAATTAACATGTGATAAGTAATCAATTTACCATCTAATTCAAAGAAGTGGAACTCTAATGGTAGAATTGGAGGCATCAACAAGGAACCAGATGTGTAGGCAGGCTTAACAGGGACAGTTAAGCTATCTCAATAAAATATAATTAATATTGAGCTTAAAGACCAAGATCAAAGCTGATCCAGTAAACAGTTTTACTTGCATATACACAAAACCCAGAGCTGCTTTTTCATGTAAAAGTACACAATACAATTAATCTAGCGATTCAGGTTTTTAAGCATAGATTCTCATTTGAATCTAGATTCTTGCGACGTTGCACCCACTTCAAATGCTGCATTCTCATTCCGTCCTTTCTTAAAACCTCAGGGCTGTCACTTCTTTCGTCATGGGTAATGTCTTTGCATCTTCCTCAGCAAAACAATGATGGCAATTAATAACAATTGGGAGATTTTGCCATCTGTTTAATTTTCTCCTTTCATCACCTCCTGTGAGTTCTCTCTTTCTCCTGTTCTAGTCCTTCAAAGAGTAAAAAGCTTCAAACCGTAAAAAAAGAGTTTTAAGAAGTATTACCCCTTCCTCATTTTGTCTGCCAAGTTTCAATTTGGTGCAGGTGCTGACAGATGTTTATAGGCAAATAGGTCATTTCCATCGCAAAGCAAGGATGCTCACTGACCTGAGCAAGTGTTAGGACTTTGATTAGAGGCTCCAGTTTGAGGTCAGAGGCCAATGCTTTTCTAAATCCCAGACTTTAGTTTTGTTTTAGCTTGCTTTCGTCATCGCCCAAATCCTGCAAAAATGTCTGGAAATTAAATAAGAATGTACGACTATAATCTTGGGCCTGGCAAAGCTTCCATAGGCAACCACAGGTCCGCACCCAGTGATTGTTTATACTCCTCTTGCATCCTCTAGGATCCTGCTTACGCATCAGTTTCTGTTGAGTAACGGTGTGCAGAGCCAAGTCAGGAACAGTAATGTTCCTTGTCTGCCTTCTTGGGCTGGTCCTGACGCTGGCCCCTGACAATGCCAGGCTCGGGAACTATTTGTTTCTGAACTCCAGCCAAGAAGTCTAACAATTCTCTCCCTTCCTTTCCATCGCCCTCTTCTTCCTTACCAATGCCAAGTCTGGGATTTTTCCTTGTCTAGAGACTGTACAGGCAAGGAAATGAACTTTCTTGGGATATGACAGACCACTTAACAGAAAATGTGCCCTTTGTTCTCATTCAACTGCCTTTTCCTTAAATGACATTTCTAAGGCTTCTGCAGATATATCCGCATTTAGCTACTTAATTTCTACAAGGTCCCTGTCAGAGGCTAAGAAGTAGGTGCTGGAATTCTAATTTTTCTGATAGGGAAGCAATAGCTCAGAAAGGAAAACTGATATATACCCAAGAATTGAGTCAAGCAGTTCTATTAGTTGTGTCTGAATCCATTCTTTAAATTTACTTAAAAATTCTTTTAGCTGCTAGCAACCACGTCCAAGACAAAGGAAGCAAACGCTTACATTTACTTACAGAAAATAGACACAGGTCTGAGTGTTGATTGCTAATTCCACCGTGAGTCAGAAAATTTTATTTCATTTAGACACACCCAGGGACAGCCTAGCACAGATTAGAGTCCACAGGGATATGGGTTCTACTTCCCACTGTTGTTTTTTTTTTCTCTCATTTTTTGGCTGCACCGTGCCGCATGTGGGATCTTAGTTCTCCAACCAGGAATCGAATCCACACCCCCTGCATTGGAAGGGCGGAGTCTTAACCACTGGACCACCAGGGAAGTCCCTCTACTCCCCACTGTTAACTAGCCACTTGACCTTGGGCAAGTCACTTCAGTTCTCTGGGCTTCAGTTTACTCATCTGTAAAACAGGGAAGTTGGGTTTCATGATCCCTTTGGTTTTCTTCCAGCTTCAGAAGTCTGCACGTAGGAAAAAGCTGAAATAAAGACATAAGGCTAAAACATGTTCAAGAAGTCAGCAAAACATCTACATATAAAAAGAATAATTTTAAAAGAATAATCTCTGGTAAATAAAAATATCTATCCTAAGGAAACAATCAGAGATGTGCTTCAAGATACAAGAATGACTGTCACAAAGTTTTTTTTTTTTTTTTCAGTACGCGGGCCTCTCACTGTTGTGGCCTCTCCCGTTGCGGGGCACAGGCTCCGGACGCGCAGGCTCAGCGGCCATGGCTCACGGGCCCAGCCGCTTCGCGGCATGTGGGATCTTCCCGGACTGGGGCACGAACCCTTGTCCCCTGCATTGGCAGGCAGTCTCTCAACCATTGTGCCACCAGGGAAGCCCAAAGTTTTTTTTTTTTTAATAAACTTTTAATTTTAGGATATTTTCAGACTTACAGAGAAGTTCCAAAGATAGTGCAAAGAGTTCCCATATACTTCATCTACCCTCCTTCCCCATTTCCTTTACTATTAACAACTTATATTAGTAGGATACGTTTATCAAAACTAATGAACTAGTATTGATACATTATTATTAACTAAAATCCATACTTTAATCATATTTCCCTACTTTTACCTAATGTCTTTTTTCTGTTCCAGGATTCTATCCAGAACACCACATTACATTTAATTGTCATGTCTCCCTAGGTTCTTTTTTTTTTTTTTTTTTTTTTTTTT
>NW_006783088.1:2122940-2129734 GCF_000442215.2 Lipotes vexillifer | reverse complement strand
CGCAGGCCTCTCACCGTTGTGGCCTCTCCCGTTGCGGAGCACAGGCTCCGGATGCGCAGGCTCAGCAGCCATGGCTCACGGGCCCAGCCGCTCCGCGGCATGTGGGATCTTCCCGGACCGAGGCACGAACCCGTGTCCCCTGCATCGGCAGGCGGACTCTCAACCACTGCGCCACCAGGGAAGCCCCTCCCTAGGTTCTTTAAGCTGGTGAGAGAGTCTCAGATTTTCCTTATTTCTGATGACCTTGATAGTCTTGAGGAGCGCTGGTCAGGTGTTTTGTAGAATGTATCTTGATTTGGGTTGGTTTGATTTTTTTAAAAAATCATGAATAGACTGATGTTATTGGTTCCTGGGAGGAAGTCCGCAGAGTTAAGGTGCCATTCTTGTTACATCATATCAGAGGTACCAGCTGTCTACATAATTTCACCAATGATGTTAATCACATAGTGGAGGTAGCGTTTGCCAGGTTTCATCATGCTATTTTTTTGGGGGCGGGGGGCCACCCCTCACGGTTTGTAGGATCTTAGTTCTCTGACCAGGGATTGAACCCGGGCCCTCGGCAATGAAAGCACGGAATCCTAACCACTGGACTGCCAGGGAATTCCCTCACCGTGATATTTTTTAACAATAAAACTTTTCAAGGTAGATGTCAATAATAGGACTGTAGGCTTCATGAGGGCAGGGACTTTGCCTGTTTCACTCACCACAATGCACCTAGTGCCAAGAACAGTTCTGACACATAGTAGGTGTTCAATGAATTGAACTTGTTGAATGAAAAAGATCAATTTATATAAATTAATATATGGAATATGATAGAATACTAGCAGTCATCATAAGTATTTGGTAATATGGAAAGATGCTAATGATAAATTCAGTGCACAAAACATTAAAAAACAGTTTCTGTACATCCTATTTTCAGTAAAGTGTGTGTGTGTGCACGTGTGTGTGCATGTGTAGGAAAAAGACTAGAAGACTGTCGTCAAAATTTTAACAGGGGTCATTGGTTATTGCTGGGTGGAAGGACTGGGGATTTAAATTTTCTTCCTTGTTCAATATTTTCAAAATTTTTAACAATAAAAATGAATTACTTTGGAAATCAGAAAGAAAAATACAATAAATATGGAGAGAAGTTTTAACCTTCAAAAAGCTTCTGGAGCAAGGAAAACAGATGTTCCAATACAATGCCCAGCAACCACATTATTTAGCCATGTATTAGTATCTGTGAAGGAACTGAAATCAGTGGTGCAGTGCATAGAGGGTGTTGTCCTCAAAATTCTGCAGTGTCTAGGAAACAGGGTACACTAGGCACCATCTGTTTCTGATTTAGGGCATTAGAGTTGCAAGATCATGAGCTGTATCTTTGTTACTCTCATAACAAATTGTTTAAAGTTAAAAAAAAAAAAGAGTAAAGAGCAAAACCAAATGCACAGGATGCCAGAGTGAATGGCATTATTGTATGGTTCGCTTTCTCCTCCCTGGGGCTTTGCATTTTAAAAACACATGTTGTGGTTTTTCTATGATTATCTTCCCACTTCCTGTGTTGTATCTGCCTTACTGTAAATATCCTTTTGTATAGTCATGCTTTTCTTGTATCTTGCATGTGTGTCTTTCTTCATATTCACTAACTTTCTCCAAACTTCCACTGTATATTTTTTCTAATTTGTTTGAGTGCAGTGGTATTTTTATTCTCTAACAAGATTTTTAGGACCCTGGTTTCAAATCCTAGTCCCATCTTTTATTAGCTGTGTGATTTGGGGAAAGTCGCTTAACCTCTCTGAGTTTCCCCCCTTGGCTACTGGAGGACAATACTATATACCCACTGGAAGTGTTGCAAGGACTGGATGAGATTTAATGTAAATATGTAGAGGATCTATCCTAGTGCTAGTCGCAAACAGGGCACTTAACCGTTCGTTATCTATTACTTCCTTTTCCTCTTCCATGAACGCTCTGTACTGTGTCTCTCGCCATCTGTCTAAAATGCCAACACATACTAAAGGATCAAGTCCAAACTTAGGCTTTCAGGGTCCTCTTCAAATGAGGCCCAACCCATCTCACTGGTCTCACTGTCTTCCAGGCACATTCTATATACACACTACACTCCAAGCACACCAAATCACTGGCTGTTGCCTAAGTACACGTTACTCTGTCTTTTCTGAATGCCTTTATGCTTGCTGTTTTCTGTGCCTGGAAGTCTTTTGTGCTCCTACCTGACAAATTTCTTTGTGAAGCCTCTCTGACAACTTGAGGCCCCTATGCTCCCTTCCGACCACAGTAATTTGTTCAGACTTTTATTAATGCAATTCCTTATTCAAGTGTCGTATCAGTCACTCATTTACTTAACAAAGAGTTATCCAGCCCCTACTATGTGCCAGGCACTGAAATGCAACCTCTAGTTAAATTATAGATTCCATAATGACAGGAGTCTTGTCTTATTTCTCCCTCCCCAGTGCTTAGCACAGGAGAAAAGCAAACAATGTTTGTTCAACATTGAATAAAATTAGAACATTTCGTTTTCAATAATCAAATTGAAAATCATAATGCTACCAAGTACTTCCTCGTTTGCCTTTTAAAGGCAAAGATAAAAGACACATATTTTCTTTTACATGTAACATATTGTTATGCTTATTAACAATTCCAGGGGGCTCAGAAATATTCCTTTGCTTTGAATATTCTCCATCTGGAAGGGTTTAGCTAATTAAACCAAAGACTGCAGATGAGTTGGCCCCATTTATCTTCAAGGGATGAAATCTTTTTCTCTCCAGAGATTCCTCAGACAAATATCAAGGGTCAATGTTATTTTTAGTAACATATAGTTTTGAAAGTCTTAAAATTTTATTTTCAATTTCTAAATTTGGTAACACATACTTTTAAAAATCTTTTCATCAAAAAAAAAAATTAAATTTACTAGTGAACCTTAGCCTATACAGGAGCATTTGTATCAACTCTAGATTATGTTGAATTACCATACTGGAGGTTAAGTTAGCCATCAATCTACAAAAAAGAAGTTAGAAAAAAATTCTTTCTCTTTCCTTTTTTTGGTAAATGCAGGATTTCTGTTGGTGATAATATTCTGTGCAGATTGAATGGTGATTCAGAGAAAGCTATTATTATCCTTCATTTTGAGGGATTTTCAATTTTGATGATTATTTGTCACTATTTCTAAGTTTTCATTCTTGCCCCTACCCTCTCCCCTTCTCCATCCTCTCCTAAGGTACAGAAACATATGGGCGTTGCTTTCTTGGATTAATGTGGATCCCCCCTGTACACTCCACAGGACAATTATGAAAATTCATGTGAAAATTACATGCTGATTTCTTTGAGGTTCAGAGTGAAAACACTTTATAATTTCACACTAACAACAATGAAGAAATGACCACAAAAGCTGAGTTTTATGGACATAAATTCAAGAATTCTTTTCTCCAGTTGGAAATAATTTGTCCATCTCCTGGGTTATATCATGAGATTTAAACTGAAGGGCCCTGATAGGAAAGAGCTAACCTCATTTTTAGTGAAAAAGATATTATGCAAACTGATAACGCATAAAACAAATTTCATGGCTAATACTGCCATCTTTGCTAGGCAGTGTCAGCATGCACAATGGATTCAACTGAATTTCATATAAACTAAAAGTCAATAAAGAAAGTCAGTATGGGGCCAACGAACCCACTGAAGTTCTACCGGCCCTATGTGGGCGACGCCCTCTCTTGCATCCCTGCCTGGGGCTGCCTCCCAGCCTTTCTCAAGACTCTGACCTCCTCTTTTTCCATTTTCCTTCTTGGGGGACAAAAGGACCCAACAAAGCCAAGGACGGGGGGGTAAGGGTTGGCGGTGGAATTCAGATCACTGGGTTTAATGAAACAAACAGGTTCTGTGGTTATCACAGCCCCAAACAATAGATTTGATCAAATCCTTAGCTCCTGAGTGGTCTTTGGCATTTTACGGTGCCCCAGAAGTCTGAGGGCTGTCACCAGGCACTTTTTTCATTTTTCTTCTCTGAGGCCATCCTGGAGGTCATTCCTTCCAGTCTTCATCTCTGGGTATTGTCAGAGGAGGTTAGCCCAGTTTTGTAGCCTCAGGTAGAAATACTTCTGCTATCTTGGGCTTTGGTATTGTTAAGGAGGGCCCAGGCAATCCTTCACTGTGTTTTGAGAAAGATGTTACTAGGATACTGTTCACTGAACTTCTTTGGAAGGGTCCATGGGCGACACTGTCGATTTAGAACGATTATGCTCTGTCTATGCAACTGGTGTGTTTATCCTTTAGGGACCCTGTGCATTTTGTAATCCATCATTTTTCTCTCTTGCGTTGATTACCGGGAGGCTCTGAGCCAACTTTTGTCCCATCTGTCGCAAGGGCTCCACAATTTGCATCTTACTTCTATACCTTTGCTTTCCCTCATGTTTCTTATTTCCAATTTATTTGATCTTCCTCTAGTGTTTGCATTTTTATAAGCAGCCTTAAATTCTTCTGGCAAGAAGATAAGTTGTAGATAAATAAGTAAAATAAACATTTGTGGGTAGGAAAATTCGGAGAAAATGAGTTCTCTCAGGCAACAAACCTTGATAGGACTTAGGACTTAGGACTGCCACAGTATGGCATGGATTGTGTTAGAAAAGGCAATGCCCCTTTGAGTAACGTGGCCACACCTATGGTATGGATAAATATGTCAATGGATATATGAATTGCAACTAAGCCATGAAGCTCAGGAATCAGTGAATGAGTGGTAAAGCAGGAGTCTAGGAACGGAAATTCCTTTTTAACTTAGTTGTTGAAAATGATTAGACTCTCCTACAGGAGAAAAACTCAAGTGACCCAAAGGAAGTGATTCAAAGGGGATGAAACCAGAGAGTGGTGACAGAAGGCTAAAGATGGCGTCCCAGAGGGAAAGCGGAAAGTGCCAAGCAGGAACTGCAAAAAAAATAAAAAATAAAAAACAAATCCACATTTGTCGAAAGGCGAGTACATAAGCCGTCCAAACCAGGGTCACAAGCTCCCAGCAAAGTGGCTAGAATTTCTGCTGATGAATTGAAGGAAATTTGCAATAAGGAAAAATACACCCATCTGAAAAGAAATCCAGTTCATAAGGTCAGCCCAACCCAAAACAACATCAGTGAACAGGAATTTCGTTCTCTGAACAATACCAATCTTAGCGCTGCAGTGGCCAACTCATTCCCTTCCAAAGGGCACACAGTTCACACCTATTTTTGTACTGAAAATTCTACAGAGAACTTTTGAAAAAAGTGCTGCGCCGTCAGGAACCCTCAAAAAATGTGATTCTATTTCCTTGTACAGCTGCATGGTAGCACATGTCCCCTTTACTATGTTAGCAATTGCCAGCTTCACTAAAACTGCACAAATGGGGGTAGTGAAACTGCCAGTTACCTCATACACAGAAAGTCTCTCAGGGAAGGGAGACAACGTCATATTGTAATATTTTACATTTAAGTGCCCATAGCCTTTTACAAGGACAAGTAAGTAATACCGACCTCTTATAGATATGATGATCATAATAATTATAATAGCTCATACCAACATGATGCTTACTATGTACTAGACCCTGTGCTAAGCATTTAATACATATTAACTCATTTAATCTAATCCTCATAACACTTCCCTTTCAGGTAGTCACGTAAGATAACCCTGTATAAGCTTTCCCATGTTCAGAATGTCTAAGTGTGTATGTACGTCTCATTGCCATACACTAGCTCAAAATTTCCCCTGAGCCTGAATATTTATGAGCTCATTCCTTGGTCAAGTGGGGTAAGGATGTACCAGATGGCCGATTCATTGAATCCCTACTCTGTGCCTGTGCTTTGCTAGGCGTGTGTTATATCATGGAATCCCTAAAACAACCCTTTGAGGTGCTTTCTGTTAATAACTCCATTTTACATTTGCAGGAACAAATTCAGAAAGGTAAAGTACGGTCAGTGCCTTGCTGAAGATTACACAGCCAACAAGTGGCAAAGTTGGAATTTGATCCCAGAATTGTTAAGCTTTAGAATTTTAGTTATTAACCAAGATTCTGTATTGTCCCTCTGCTAGACTCCATTTGAGGGGGTGGGTGTCCCAACTGCTTTCAGGTTTAAAAGTTTAAGGTGTGTTGGAGCCTCCAGATTTTCAGCCGACTGGTCCTAAGTCATGGAGTTGGGGGCATCTGCAACTGTTTCTGTGGGACATCCTAACAAGAAAATGTGCTGATTCCACCATAAGAAACATACAGATGAGGGCCATGCCCTAGGGGTGGAGAAGCCCCAAGATAGAAGGGTCTGGGCCTCTGATGACTTTGAGGAAGAGAGCTGCTACACTGCGGTGGGGAAAGAAACTCTTCTCTTGTTTAAACCATGCTGTTTGCGGGGGTGGGAGGCAGGTCCAAGAGGGAGGGGATATAGGTATACATGTAGCTGATTCACTTCATTGTACAGCAGAAACTAACACAACATTGTAAAGCAATTATACTCCAATAAAAACAAAACAAAGCAAAACCAACAAAAAAACCCCATGCTGTTTGGTCTCTGATACCTGCAGATGGACCAAACTAATATACCCTCTAAAGGTTAAACTACTTATTTTGATCATCTCCTATTCAATGTCAATGTCACATTGTAAGATTTTACATTTAAGTCCCAGCATATTTTACATTTAAGTCCCTCCCTGTGGAGGAAGGAGGGATGCCCTGGGGTTATGGGGTTAGCCAAACACATGACACCTGACACTGGACAGATGAGACGGACAGCCATTTATTAGTACGTATACTCACAGTCTAGAGGAAGGGGACACTGCTCCATGCAGTACCA
>NW_006783088.1:2120911-2122930 GCF_000442215.2 Lipotes vexillifer | reverse complement strand
GAAAGAGTGAATTCCCTGGGGGCTACAGGAGGCAAGTTTTGTAGTATCAAGAGAGTGAGGTGCCCCTTGGTTCCTTAGGGAGGATGTGACTGGCGTGTTTGAATAATTCCATGGGCTGACAGGGAATTGAAATCTGCTACTCGGGAGTAAGCAAGCATTGCAGGTGGCGCAGTGGTTAAGAATGTGACTGCCAATGCAGGGGACACAGGTCCCAGCCCTGGTCTGGGAAGATCCCACATGCTGCAGAGCAACTAAGCTGTGGGCCACAACTACTGAGCCTGCTCACTAGAGCCCTCGAGCCACAACTGTTGAGCCCATGCGCCACAACTACTGAAGCCCACGGGCCTAGAGCCCATGCTCTGCAACAAGAGAAGCCACCGCAATGAGAAGGCGGCACACTGCAATGAAGAGTACCCGCTCGCCGCAACTAGAGAAAGCCTGCGCATAGCAACGAAGACCCAATGCAGCCAAAAATAAATAAATAAATAAATAAACAAACAAATTTATTTGTTTATAAAAAAAGAATTGCACTTGGTTCATTTGATAAGGAGAGCTATTTGGCTTGGGGGGCAAGAGTGGTGAGGGGACCATGTGGTTAGGCCATTTGAGGACTTCCCCATTTTACCAGCTATCAAGGCAGCACATAATAGTAATATTAATTTACAACATGCTACTGAAACGTAATGGATCAGAGCCAGACTATGGATCCTCTCTTAAAACAGTAATATGGCTCCTAGGGCTTCAGTGTAAGCTGATTGAAAGTTTTAAATAGAAATAAAGATGTGTTAATTAAATTAAGACTTGATCAGATAAGAAAATGGAGCATTTCCTGCTCACTCAAGCACAGCCTAGGAAGACCGGGGTCAACATCCTTGTAGGATTTCTGGTCCCTTGCTGTGGAGATGCATGAATCTGATTATGAGAGCCTGATGCCATTGAGCTTTAAGTCCTTGCTCTCCACAGCAAGTGCTTTCCTATCCATTCATTCCTGTATTCAACAGATTTATTCAACAATTATTATTTACTGAAGGCTGCCAGGCTCCAGGCACTGTGATTAGGCACTAGGTATACCATGGAGAACAAGAAGGGCGTCTGGTCCTTGACTTCATGGGGCTTCTAGTCCAGTCAGGTAGACAGACAGAAAACAAGTAAAGACTCAAATAAATACTCTGAAGGAAAACAAACAACAGGCTTCTTTGAAGAAACTAGCAAGACCTACATTATTTGACTCCTGTCAACCTCTCCTGTATCATCTCATGCCATTGTCCCCTCCTCCCATGGGTTCCAGCCCACTGGTCCTGTTTTCTCTCTCTCTCTCTCTCCCTCTCTCTCTCTCTCTCTCTCTCTCTCTCCCCCTTGTTTGTTTCTTATCTACACTTGTCACGGTCTATAATTACAGTGATTTTTACCTTTTTTTTTTTTCTCCTATACTTCTTTTTTAACCATCAACCTCGTTAGAATGTGAGCACCTCCAAGGCAGCAGTGGTGTCTATTTATGCTTCTTTGCGTCACTGTCACTAGCATACTCTTGGCTCTTAGGAGGTGTCTGAAAATCATTTGTCCAATGAATGAATACACAGGAAGACCTGGATGGGGTTGGAATGGATCAGGGCAAAGGTCTCAGTTTTTTTCCTCCACTTTGAATCTTCTCAGCTTCACTTGTCTCTTGTTGTAGCTCTGCGTGGCGCCAAAGATTTCACATAGGTGTAACCTGACAGTATACCGCTTCTGCTCTGTACCTCACTTCTCTGGCTTCCTGCTCTGGTATCACCCTGTTGGAACCACCAGGAGGTTTCTCAGCACCCAATGCCCACATGCATCCTAGAAATACAGGGGAGTTCACATCCCAGGGCTGAACCTTTGAGCGCTGGGAGGTAGGAGCCAGAGGATAATATCTCCCCTTTGCCTGCCTCTGAAGGATGGTACCAAGACTTCTTGGGTCTGTGGTCCTGTAGATTAAGAGATCAGTTGCATTTGGAGATGGCCAGCATATCCACACACTGGCCCTTCCTCTTTCCC
>NW_006783088.1:2104073-2120876 GCF_000442215.2 Lipotes vexillifer | reverse complement strand
TCCTCTTTCCCTGCTTCTCTCCCAGTTCTTCCTTCCTGCTCCCTGGGCTCGTCTTCCCTATTAAAAGAAGAGCCCAGCAGCTTTTTGCCCTGGGTTTCATTTTCTGGGGAACTTAGCCGAACATGGAAGCTTCTTTAAAAATGTGATATTTGAGCTGAGACCTGTCAGATGAGTGAGATGCAAAAACAGGCGCTTCTAGTTCGCAGCTCTCCCCTCTCCTCTCCAAAACCCACGCCGCGTGGACCTGCCCTGCGGGGCAGGGCCCTGCTCATTGAGGAGTTGGCATCGCTCGGAGGCACAGCGGTCCAGGATGACACACAGGTGAAAGTGCTGAGGCGGCGCCTCGGGCCCCGAGGCCTGGTCGTGCTCAGCTTCGCTTGCAACCGGTTTGGGCATCAGGAGAACGCCCCAAACGAGATCCTGAATTGCCTCAAGTACGTCAGACCAGGCAATAGGTTCGAGCCCAACTTCATGCTCTTCGAGGAGCGGAGAAGCGCGAGGTGAATGGCTCGCAGGCGTACCCGCTCTTCGTCTTCCTTCGCGAGGCTCTGCCCACGCCCAGTGTCGCCGCCACTGCCCTCAGGGCCAACCCCAAGTTCATCGCCTGGTCTCTGGTGTGTGCCTGGGCGCAGGTATAGCCGCTGCATTCTGACCATCCACATGGAGCCTGACTGTCCCAGGGCCCAGCTGTGCCCAGGGCACCCCTCCTACCCCTGCTGCTTGGCAGTCACAACGCTGCCCTCTGGGGATTTCATCTATGAAGGTGTTACCTCTGAACGTGCATGGAGGAGCCCCTGATGTCCAGGAAAATCCCCCGAGATGGGTGCTGGTTCTGTTCATCCCAGGCTCCCCTTTCCCAGACCACAGTTCTGCACTAATAAAGTGATGAGTATCAGCAGAAAAAAAAAAAAAAAAAAAAGAGTTAGGCAAAGACAAACAAACAAACAAAAAACAAACAATGCCCCCTCCTCCCACCCCACCGCAAAAGCTGGAGGGAGTTGGGGGCCGTTGGTTTCTAGGCAGACAAAACATACATCCTAAAGCAGAGGAGAGGTCAGAGCATTGGGAACTGAAATGCCACTGTGCCATTTTCTGGGGTGAGGGAGGGGTGAATGGGGCAAAGGAGAGATGATGAGGTGGTGAGAGCTCAGTTCACGCAGTGGCTTGTAGGATTTAGGTTTTGTTCTAATGCAACGGGAACCATTGGAAGGTTGAAGCAGGGGCATGGTGTAATCACATTGTGGTTTATTTTAAAAGACCCCTTAGGCTGCTATGTGAAAAATAAACCATTTTTTCATGTTGGAGAAGGGGCAAAACTTGTGAGGTGGAGACACCAGCCAGGAGTTTCTACAGTAGTCCAGATAAGAAATGATCATTGCTTGGACCAGGCTAGGAGCAGTGGAAGTGGAAAAAAGTGGATTAATTTGAAACATATTTTTGAAGTATAATCCTTATGACTTGGGTTGGATGGGGGAGGGAGAATGGGGGAGGGAGAATGGGGGAGGGAGAATGGGGAGAGAAAGGAAAGTATGGCTCTCTGGTTTCTGATTGGAATGGTGGGCAAGAACGAATGAGTGCAGATTAGAGAAGGTTAAGAGTTTAGTTTTGGATATGTTAGTTTTGAGATCTCTTTACATTATCCAAGTGGAGATGTCAAGTAAACAGTTGGGCATATGAGACAAAGTGCTCAAAAGAGAAATCCAAAATAAAGTTACACATTTGGGAGCAGGACAGGTTCCTTAATCTGCAGAACCCAGTGCAAAGTGAAAATGCAGGTCCCTTTGTCCAAAAATCATTAAGAATTTCAAGATGGTGACAGCAGAGCATAAAACCAAGCTCAGGGAACTGTAACATGGGGTTCTGTGTGATCGGACAGGTTAAAATCGATGGAGCCTATAGGGGGTATTGAAAGCCAAGGAAATGGATAAGGTTACTTAGAGAGAGACTTAAAAGGATGAGGAAGGAAAACCCAGGACTTGACCTTGAAATTCTGTGTCTATGCTGAACTCCAGATGCATGTTCCAATTGCCTATTCAACATCTCCATATATTGGACATATATTGGATATCTAATATATATCTCAAACCAGATGTCCAAAACCCAACCCTGATTTTCACCCTAAATTTCCTCATAACAGTCTTTTCCAACTCTATAAATGACAACTCCATTTTTCTTGGCACTCAGGCCCTAAACTTTGAATCATCTGGTCACTCCTCTTTTTCTCACCTCCCATACCCAGTCTGTCAACAGACCCTCCCATCAGGAGATATTCACAATTTTCCACTTTTTGTTATGTCCACAACTGCCTCTCTGGTCTGAGCTGCCTTCTGCTCTCACCTAGATTGTTGCAGTAGCCCCCCACTTCCACTCTTCCCTCCTACAATCTGTTCTCAGCACAGCAGCCAGGGAGGTCCTGTTAGAGCATAGGTCACATTATGCCACTCCTCTGCCCCACTCTATTCACTTCCCATCTCACTCGACAAAACTGTCTGCCAGGCTCTTTATGACCTGTATCTCCACCTCACTGCCTCTCAGAGTATATACTCTGCCCCATCTCATTCTGCTCCAGTCGCCATGGCCTCATTGATATTCCTCAAACACATTAGACTCTCTTCTGCCTCAGGGCCTTGTGATCTGTTTAGAAAACTCTTCCATATAATAGCATTGCTTTCTCTTCCACTACCTTCAGTTCACTGCTCAGATGTAACCTTATCAGACCAGCCCTAAAAAACAGCAGCCCGCCACCACACCTTGGCTCTTCCAATCTCCCTTAACCTGCTTTGTTTTTTTCTGTAGCTCTTATGACCATCTAACGCAGTGGTCCCCAACCTTTCTGGCACCAGGAACCGGTTTCGTGGAAGACAATTTTTCTAGGGACGAGGGGTGGGGAGGGTGGGGAATGGTTTCGGGATGATTCAAGTGCATTACATTTATTGTGCACTTTTTCTATTATTATTACATTGTAATATATAATGAAATAATTATACAACTCACCATAATGCAGAATCAGTGGGAGCCCTGAGCTTGTTTTCACTTGCCACTCACTGATAGGGTTTTGATAGGAGTCTGTAAGCAATTGATTTATTATGGCCTCTGTGCAGTCACGTCTCTGCTAATGATAATCTGTATTTGCAGCCGCTCCCCAGTGCTAGCATCTCTGCCTCAGCTCCACCTCAGATCATCAGGCATTAGATTCTCATAAGGAGTGTGCAACCTAGATCCCTTGCATGCACAGTTCACAGAAGGGTTCGTGCTCCTATGAGAATCTAATGCCACTGCTGATCTGACAGGAGGCAGAGCTCAGGCTGTGATGCGAGTGATGGGGAGCAGCTGTAAATACAGATGAGGCTTCGCTCGCTCACCCACTGCTCACCTTCTGCTGTGTGGCCCGGTTCCTAACAGGCCACGGACCAGTACTAGTCCATGGCCCAGGGGTTGGGGACCCGTGATCTAATGTACTACATATTTACTTGTTTATTTGTTCATTGGATCATCTTCTATCCAGTAAGAATAGATGCTCCATAAGGAGAAACTTTGTTTCTTTTGTCTCTGTTGATTCCCAACACAGAGTAGACACTCAAATATTTGCTGAAGGAAGGAAGAAAGAAAAGAAGGCCTCCAACATTTCTCATTTAGGTAGAGAAGGAATTGACTAGGAGACTGAGAAGTAGCCATGGAGGTAGGAAAAGAGAAACCAGAAGCAGGAAGTATACTAGAAGCTTAGAGAGAAAGCATTTGAAAAAACTGTGGTAAAAATACATAACATAAAATTGACCATTTTAACCATTTTTAAGTGTACAGTTCTGTTAAGTATCTTAACAGAATTAAATACATTCTTATTGTTCTGCAATCATTACCACCATCCCGCTTCAGAACTTTTTTCATCAGAGCTGTAACTCTGTACACATTAAACAGTAACTAACTCCTTATTCCCACCTCTCCCCCCAGCTCCTGGCAACCACCATTCTACTTTCTTTCTCTATGACCTTGACTACCCTAGGTACCTCATATAAGTAAAATTATACAGCATTTTTCCTTTTGTGACTGGCTTATTTCACTTAGCATAATATCCTCAAGTTTCATCCACATTATAGCATTTTCCAGAATTTCCTTCCTTTTTAGAACTGAAGAATATTCTGTTGTATGTATATACCACATGTTGTTTATCCATTCACCTGTCAATGGACACTTTGGGTCACTTCTACCTTTCGATTATCGTGAATGCTGCTACTATGAACATGGGTGTACAAATCTCTCTTTGAGACCCTGCTTTGAAATTTTGGGGAAGTGGAATTGCTGGATTATATGGTAATTCTATGATTAATTTCTTGAGGAGCCACCATGTTGTTTTCCACAGAAGTTGCACCAATGCACAAGGGTTCTAATTTTTCCATACCCTCACCAACACATTATTTTCTGTTAAAAAAAAAAGTTTTTTGAACATAAGAGCCATCCTAATGGGTGTGAAGTGGTATCATACTGTGATTAGAGGAAAGCATCTGAAGACTAAGGGAGTGGTCAACTATGTCAGAGGTGTGCCAAGATCTAGTAAATCAAGACTGAGAGTGTCTATTGGATTTGGCAATGTGCGGGTCAAAGCAACCCCAGCAGAATGATTTAGGGTCACCAGATGGGAGCAGGCAGAAGAGTGAATGGGTGGTGAAGGAGAAAGATGACTTGAGAAGCTTGGCTATGCTCAGGAGTGGGGAAATATTATTTATTGAATGCTCACTATGCTCTGACACCATATAAGATGCCTAAGTTGGAACAGAAGAGCCAACAAATGTGGTTTCTATCCTCAGGGGGCTGACAGTCCAGCAGAGAAGAGAGACAGTCAACAAATTTATTCAAGTTCAATTTGATAAGTGCTAAAAACAAAAGTGGAGGGTGCTGTGTGCATATTACGGTAAATATGGCACTTGAGGAAGGGAAGGGAGGAGGCATTTCTGAGGAAGTGATGCTGAAATGGATTACAATTTGATATCCCCTTGGGTCCATCTTCAGGGAGAGAATGCCCTGGTCCTGCTGACATGGGCATTTGGGTCCCCGTGGAATCCCTTACCATTGTGTGTCACTTCCATCACCTGGCTTCTAGAACCAGCATATGCAAATGGAAGTCATTTATGTGGGCTCGAATTATACTGGCCACATGCTCAAGTAGGAACTTAGCCTCCTCCACTAAAGCAGTCCCAAATAACGCCGGAGAAGTGATTCACCCACGCTCTCAAACTAGCCTGTCAGTCTGCCTTTTCTTCATCTTTGGCTCTGGCTTCTATTTGTCCAAATCCCCTACCCATGAGACTAGTTGATGGAGCCTCATTGTGGCCGAGGTTAGAGGGTCTCAGTGTGAGAATACCCACGTATGTGCCAGTGCCTTCTCCCAGGCTTCTAACACCACCTGTCTTCCAGGCGAGGAGCAGGGCTAGGTCTGGATGGAGGCAATGAAGTGCAATGTGCTCTATCCATACCCCAAAGCAGCAATACTCGTGCTCATAAAGTCTCTCATTCAAGTTTCCTGTCTACTTTCTGTCCTGTTCAATTCCAGTTCAAGGGCCAGATGGGAAGTAGACATATGACCTTGGGCAAATTACTTAACCTCCTCGTGCCTAAATTTCCTCATCTGCAATATGAAGGTAATAAAAGTACCTATTTCAGCGAATTTCTTGGCAGTCTGGTGGTTAGGACTTGGTGCTTTCACTGCAGTGGTCCAGATTCAATCCCTGGTCGAGGAACCGAGATCCCATAAGCCTCGCAGTGCAGCCAAAAAAAAAAAAAAAAAAAAAAAAGTACCTATTTCAGATTAAGTGAAAAAATTTAGATAAAGTACTTTGCATAGTGATTAGCATGTAGTAGGTGCTCGGTAAATGTTAGCTTTTATTATTACTTTTACTAGTATGGTTATGTACTGGAGAGTTTGGTTACATTAAGTGTCTGAGCCTCAGCTCAGCTATCTGAAGCTCCTGTTTAAAGTCTACTGTTTAATAAATTGGCATTCTAGTTTTATCCATCAGTGTTACAAGCTTAGCTAATGTGTGTCTGATCCTAAGAGCTAAGAGGAATAAGGCTCTTGGGAGCCAGCTTGCCGCCCTCCCTGGATATGCCCAAACCTCTCCATTATTTTTCCATTTGAAATGCCTGCATTCTAGGGCCACCCCTGCTTTTTATATTCCCACCAGAAAAGAATGTGTTTTTAAGCAGAGTGGTGCCTACACGCCAAAGGTTTCTGCTTCAACAGTTTGGGGAGATCTTTCCCTTCCCGCGGCCCCCCATCTCCCTTGCTTGACTCGGTGGGCCTCCTATTCTCTTCCTTAGCAAGGTAATGTGCTGCTGAGCGCCAGAAAACTCCCAGGGAAAACCCACTGCCAAGATGCTAAATCAAGGAAAAAAATAAAAGCAATGATTTTGGACCAAGCTGGCATAAACTGTGAGCCTGGTCTGCCATATTTACTTTTTCTTAATCTAAAATAACAGAGATAACATGCACAATGGACTTTCTAACTTGCCACTTTTCCCTTATCTTTTTTCCCTTTGTGAGCCTAAAACATCATGTTCTTTCATACAATCCCTAAAAAAAAAAAAAAAAAAACCTTTGGCCATTCCATTCCCCGCTGCCCATGGAGAAGAACAGACTGTATCTGATATTTCAGCTGGAAGGCAGGGTGGCAGATTCTTTCCAATGGGGTGGCGACTTCCTCCCTACTTTCAGAACACACCCCTTCCCAAAAATACGCCCTCCTGAGTGAGCAGCACAAAGGGAGCAGACCCAGCTCTCAGCGTCAGCAAATGCCCACATCCCTTCCTTTTCCTTTTACACCCAGTGGCCTGGGAATGGCACAAGAGCTTGGGGAATCCACACCACAAGTCTGTGTGTAGCCCCTTTAGGCCTGCAAGTGGCCTTACTCTCATCTCTCGCCCTTCTGGTCCATCTTCCAAACCAACCGTCATAGTGATTGTCCTAAAACCGAAATCTGATCATTCCATCCACTTAAGAACTTGCCATGGCCTTTTGGCCCACAGCAAGCGTTCCCAAACTCCAGCCTATGTATGGGTCTGTGTATGGTTGGCTATAAAAGAATAGCCGTATTTTAAGATGTAGTTTCTAGAGTTTGGGATAGGACCTGGGAATCTGTATATGTTAGTTTGAATTCTTTAGATTGTAAGCGACAGAAAGTCATTTCAAACTAGCTTAGGTCAAAAAAGGAATCCATTATTTCCTAGGAAATTCAGGGAATAAAACTATCTCAATTATATACGGGGGACTTCGATTGAGTGATGACATGGAGACGTCAAGATCATTGAAAGAAGAATTTATTACTCACATTTCCAGAGGGCAAGGGTGGTGTCATGCCTTGCAGGGTCACCTACGGAAGCACCAGTTTTGGCCAGAAAGCAGAAAAGAGCCAGGGGAAGGTGTAGACCACAGCCTTTATTGGGGTTTCTCCAGGAAAGGCAAGGCAGGGTAGGGTAAACCGCTTAGGATTGGCTAGTTTGAATAATTCTGCTGGGCTTTGGGGCATAGCAGCTGTTCCTAGCTGTCTGATATCTGGCCCTTGGTTGATTTGAGGCAGGGGAAATAATGGCTTGATGTGTAAGAGTTAGATAAAGGAGGTGATTTCAGAGCATGAGCTCTGGATCTCAGAGGAGATGTAAACAACTTCAGCTGTTAATTTGTCCCTGTGACTAATGGATGCCAAATAGACAAATACAGAATCTAAACAAACACAGAACAAGAGCTGGCTTCGGCAGGAATGGATGTAGAGCTGTGTTGTATACAAAGCAGACACTAGCCACATGTGACTGTTGAACACTTTAATGTGGTTAGCCAAATTGAAATGTGATGTGAAATACATGCTGGCTTTCAAAGACGTAGCATAAAAAAGAGAAAACTATCTCATTAATGATCTTTTATGTTGATTACATGTTGAAATAATATTTTGGAAATATTGGATTAAATACAGTATAGCATGAAAATTCATTTCATTTGCTTCCTTTTACTTTTCCTAACATGGACACTAGAAACTTAAATTGCATATGGCAGCTTGCATTTATGGCTTACGTTATATTTCTATTGAAGAGCACTGCTCAAGATCAAGTGATCCAGGGCTTCCCTGGTGGCACAGTGGTTAAGAAGCCGCTGCCAATGCAGGGGACATGGGTTCGAGCCCTGGTCAGGGAAGATCCCACATGCCACGGAGCAACTAAGCCCGTGTGCCACAACTACTGGGCCTGTGCTCTAGAGCCTGCGAGCCACAACTACTGAAGCCTGCGTGCCTAGAGCCCGTGCTCCACAACAAGAGAAGTCACTGCAATGAGAAGCCTGCGCACCACAATGAAGAGTAGCCCCCGCTTGACGTAACTAGAGAAAGCCTGTGGGCAGCAATGAAGACCCAACGCAGCCAAAAATAAAATAAATCAATTAAAAAAAAAAGATCAAATGATGTTCTCTCTATCTCCCTCTCTGTTTCCATAATTCGACTCTGCTCCCTTTTGATATATTTGGAGTTCATTCTCTCTCAAACTGTCTTCCTCTGTGTGTCCATGGAAAGATGGCTGATGGAAGCTCCAGGCTTATAACATTCCAGCTTCCTAATGCCATCCAACAGAGATTCTCTTTCTTCCATTGTTCATACATCAGTCTCCGAGAGAAACACTCACTGACCCTGCTGATGTCATATTCATATCCCCTTAGAATACTTCTGTCCAGAGGACATTTCCTATGTCAACCACTTGGGTTTCCTGAGGTACAGTTTGTACCCGCTCGTCCCCATGCTTTTGCATGTGCCAGTCCATCAGCCTGGAATACCTTTCCTTCCCCTCTGTCTGGCTAATGTCTAATTTAGCCAAATTCTTCATGATCTAGCTGAAATGTGAAGCTCTACTATCTCGATCATAGCACTTATTGCTTTTTATTGTAATTTTTTGTTTTCCTCTCTGTCTCCTCCACTGACCTTTAGCTCCTCAAAGGCAGGCTCTGTCTCCTGTTCTTTGATTTGGCCCCAACAGAATGGTGGGTGCTCAATAAACGTTGGTGAAATGACGGTGAGCTTGTTCATCGCAAGCATTGGGCAAAAGATAAGGGTTAGTTATCTACTTTATATTATGTATTGGCTTTGTATTGCTGTGTAACGAATTGCCACAAATGTAGAGGTTTAAAACAATACATTTATTATCTCACAGTCCTATGTGTCAGGAGTCTGGCATGGCTTAGCTGGGTCATCTACTCAAGATCTCATCAAGCAGTAATCAAGGCAGAAGCTGGGCTCCATAGTCTAACCTGTAGGCTCCACCAGGGAAGAATTAATTTCCAATATCATTCAGGTGGTTGGTAGAATTCATTTTCTTATGACTGTGTGACTGAGGTTTCTGTTTTCTTGTTGGCTGTAAGCTGGGGCTACTGTTTACTAGAGGCTGCCCTCAATTCCCTGCCATGTGGCTTTCTGCAAAAGCTCTCTCCCAGGGAATTCCTTGTGGTCCAGTGGTTAGGACTTGGCGTTTTCACTGCCGGGGCTCGGGTTCAATCTCTGGTCCAGTAACTAAGGTCCCGCAAGCCACCCTCTCACAACATGGCAGCTTCCTTTTTCCAAGCCAGAAACGGAGAGTGAATCTCTCTAGTGTGTGCTAGCAGGGCAGAACCTTATATATATCATTGTAACTCTAATCACATTTGTCACATTCTCTTGGTTACAAGCAAGTCAAAGTTCCCACCTATACCCAGGACATGTCCTCCACAATTAGCTATGTGACTAATTGAGAGTCTGCTGTGTACCAGGAACTATACTAGGCACTTTTCATTAATTATTTCATTTAATCCTCAAATTATCTTACGAGATGAATACTATGAAAGCTGTTTTACAGATTTGGAAATTGAAGCTAAGAGAAATTGGTTTTGACTTGTTCAAGGTCCCCCACCAATACATGACAAATCTGGGATTCAAACTCAAGTTTGATCTTAAAATAACCTTCTATCTTTTAAACCTCACCTTTAAAATAGTTTTGCCCCAGAAACATTTTAAAAAATGGTCCTGTTCTTCCTCTTTCTGAAGGGTAACAACAGAAACAGGAAATACACATTCTTTTCTTCTTGGGTGCATATTTTCAATCACAGTCAGAATGAATTCTTCCTGCTAAGAGGGAATGTTCAGATAGAAGCTGGCCCTTCTAGGAAACATTATGTTGCAGAATTAGGGCAGGCTGCCAAAGCAGGGAATGAGCCCTGACCTGGATTTTCTCAATACCATTAGAAAATAATTATAATAATACCTCATAGGTATATACTGAGTTATCAATTGCTGTCTCATTTTATTCTTGGTGTCCCTGTGAGTCATACAGGGCAGAGATTTTATATAGTGTAGAGTTTAGTCCGTATATACAATTTTGTATTTTGTATTAAAAACTTTACATTATTACATGAACTTTTTTCCCCATATTCTTATATTTTCTCCCTAAACTTGATTTTAGATGGCTGCTTAATATTCAATTCAATGGATCTATCCTAGCTTAGTCTAAAATATTTCTCTAATTTTGGCTATTTAGGTTTCTTCTTGTTTTTCACTGTTATAAAAAGTATTGTGAGAAACATCTCTGATGGTCAAAAATATTCTCCCACACATATGCACATATGCTTAGGATAGAGTCCCAGAAAAGGGATGGCACACAACAGTCAGTCCCAAGGCACTTGGTGCATACAGAGACGTGATTTCTTTTTTAAAGATTTATTTTTTATTTATTTATTTAATTAATTAATTTTTGGCTGCGTCAAGTCTTTGTTGGGGCATGCAGGCTCTAGTTGAGGAACAGGAGCTTAGTAGTTGTGATGCGCAGGCTCAGTTGCCCTGAGGCAGGTGGGATCTTAGTTCCCTATCAGGGATCGAACCTGTGTCCACTGCATTGTAAGGCAGATTCTTTACCCCTGGACCTCCAGGGAAGTCCCTAGAGATGTGATTATAACCACTACTTTTCAGGTGAGGAAACAGACAGAGTGAGACCTGCCCAAGTTCACGTGGCTCAGAAATGTACAGCTGAGACTTGGATCCCATTCTTCTGGTTCCTAGACTGATGTTCTTCCTTACAACTAGCTGCTCACAGTGTGCTCCTTGGACCAGCAGCATTGGTAAACCCGGGAAGAATGTTAGAAATGCATTATCTCAGGCCCCACCCAAGATTTTGTGAATCAGAATCTGTGTTTGCCACGATCCTGAGATGCCTCTATATACATTAATGTTTGAGAGCACTGCTAACAACACATCCTCCCCTATAATCCTGTGAAATGCTTTAAAATGAGGCAAAACACCCCTGGGTTTGGGGTTACCAGTTTCTCCTCAGCTTTGAGATGTCTCTTTCACGCTTCCTCAAGGGCTGTGTGCAGTGTGCCCGCCTCGTGAAGGGATTTGTTAATTTCACTATAAAACATCAGAATCTTTAACTGCATACTATCCCCGGATATGGCCAAACCCTCCTGCTCAGAACCATACAAATAGCACTTTGGAATAATTTTCAGTTAAGTACCACGGTGAAGGAGAATGGGTATTACACCAGGACTCCTGGTCCAGTTTCCACCACTAACAAGCTGGGTGACCCTGGAGAGCCTCTGAATCATTCTTTATTGAATTAGATACTGTGATGAGAACATGCATTGTACATCATAAGGCACTGGGCACATCTGTCAGGAGCCTATATTTAGACATCAGCTTCCTCATGAGAGAAATGAAGGTGTTTAGACCAGATGATCGTTGGGGCAAATATTCAGAGGACCAAATCCTTCTGAGAAAAGCCTATTTTAGGTTGGATTCCACCTGTGCTCCCCAGGAATATAATGACAGGGAGATATGAGTCAAATCAGGATGGGTGAGAGTGAGACCTTGTAGTAACTGATGTTCAAAGTTCCTCTTAAATCTAAAAGCGTATGATCTACCATTTCAACATGAAAAAGAATGAGAATTCTAAAGGGTAAGCTGGGACGAAGTGAAAGAGTAACGTTGACATCTATATACACCACCAAATGTAAAATAGGTAGCTAGTGGGAAGCAGCTGCATAGTGCAGGGAGATCAGCTCGGTGCTTTGTGACCACCTAGAGGGGTGGGATAGGGAGGGTGGGAGGGAGATGCAAGAGAGAGGGGATGTGGGGATATATGTATATGTATAGCTGATTCACTTTGTTATACAGCAAAAACTAACACAACATTGTAAAGCAATTATACTCCAATAAATATGTTTTAAAAAAATGAATGAGAATTCTAGCATCAGCTCATCATTTTAGGCAGCTACCCGCTTTCATGAAAGAGAGAAGCTCTTCTATTCTTTAAGAAGGTGGATTTACTTCGGGCTTCCCTGGTGGTGCAGTGGTTAAGAATCCGCCTGCCAATGCAGGGAACGGGGGTTCGAGCCCTGGTCTGGGAAGATCCCACATGCCGCGGAGCAACTGAGCCCGTGCACCACAACTGCTGAGCCTGCGCTCTAGAGCCTGCAAGTCACAACTACTGAGCCCGCGAGCCTAGAGCCGGTGCTCCGCAACAAGAGAAGCCACCGCAATGAGAAGCCCGCGCACCGCAAGGAAGAGTAGCCCCAGCTCACTGCAACTAGAGAAAGCCTGCGCGCAGCAACCAAGACCCAACACAGCCAAAAATAAATAAATTAAAAAAAAAAAGAATTTGGATTTATTTCAAGTCCCATTTCTGGGATTGAAGTATCAGTATTTCTTCTTGTATGTGATTCAATTAATTTCATTTGCTTTAAGCACATTAAGCAATCAGAGACCAGGCTCAGGTCTACCCAATCAGATGTAATTACTGAAGTCACTAATCTTTGCTCTGTTCTCCTTTTTCCTCTCCACATATTACCTTTCTTAGAGGAAGGAAGTTAAAAGCTTTACATAGTCTCTCTGTTTTGTAACAGCCTTTCTCAAACTTAGAGTTGAGTATCATTATGACTAAATAAGCAGCTCTGATTCAGCCCCTTGGAAAAACAGATAAAGGAATTTATATGTCACATGTGGCAGATTTCAAAAAATGGTCAATGATGGCCATTTACCCTGAACATCATGGTGATGTCTGCAGAAAAATGAGCCGTATTTCTGAGACTAAAATCTAAAACTTTTCTTTTGTTTTAATGTATTTCATAATCTGTATAATAAATCAGATCATCTTTTTTTCTTAGAGCTCCTTTGATATGCATGGGGCTGTTAAATTGAGCTTTTTGATGTTGAGAGGTTAGTATTTCTAAAATCCCCCGGTTCCAACAGGGGGAAAAAAGGGAACAGAGAATATTTTGATTACTTTCAACCGCAGAATATTTGCACAAGGGTCTATTACTTAATGCCCCTTATTAGGCACAGATGGGAAATTAACCACTCATTCATTTTACACGTATTTGGTAAAAGCTTGTTATGTGTCAGACACACTTAGAGATTCCAGGTGAAAGACATGGCTCCTGCCCTCAAGGAGCTTAGAGTGGAGTGGTGCACTGGGTGATGGGATAAGGGTCCACACAGGATCCTACGAGATATCAAGGACAGAAAATTCCTCCTAAGGGCTTGAAGAAAGCCCCCTAGAAGAGATGTCCTGAGGGCTGAGGAGGAGATAGTGAGGTGGATGCGGGAGTGAAGGGTGTTTCAAGCAGAGGGAACAGCAAATGCAGAGGGAAAAGCAAATACAAAGTAGAGAGGCAATGGAGAACATGTCAAAGAATTAAGCATGACTGCATCGTGACAAGTATCTGGAAGATTGGGAAAGATGCAAGAGTTGGAGCCAAGATACAATGAAACACTTGCTGAAATAAATCTAGGCAGACTGAGCCAAAGTCTCCATTGTATAAATATTTCAGAGAATTCCCTGGTGGTCCAGCGCTTAGGACTCCATGCTCTCACTGACAGGGCTGAGTTCAATCCCTGGTCAGGGAACTAAGATCCCACAAGCCGCTGCACCGTGGTCAAAAAAAAAAAAAAATTTTCATTGACTAGAGTTACTTTACAGGTACTATAGAAATAATACCTGTTAGGTGTGAACTTCAATTTGGAAAAGGTACCATATCAAGAAATCCATTGGCATTACTCCAAAGTAGAGATTATAATTCTTATTTTTCCAGGCTTTTACTCTTTCATTCTTCTTTTTTTTTTTTCTTTTTCTTTCCCCTGTTTGAGTGCAACTGCTTCATCTTTCTTTGCAAGAAAATAAAGTCTCAGCACAGGCAGCGTTTGATTCAGTGCTCATTTGATCTGGTTGATTCAGGAAACAGATGCATCCTCTTGGTCTCCACACAAACCATTGGGGTTTCTTTTTTTTTTTTTGGTTTCACCAAAGCCAGATCTATGTCTCCATCAGCACAGAGGAAAAAAGTAATTACCGAAGTATTACTGTGATTATTATTTCCTGATATGAACTGCTGCATTCTTTACTAGTATCTGGTTCTCTCCCTAGGCGGGAGTTAGAAAATTTAAAAACAAACTCTTGTTGGACAAAGCCTATATTAATTATTTTTCAACCTTGTTTGCATTGGAGAACTCTTCGAAAATTTGATGAAAAAGATAAACCCTCTCCTCAGAAAAATTCATTTTCTCACACCTACACAATGCAACACAGTTTCAAGGGGTTCACAAACCTCTTGATGCCCCTGAGGACCCTTGAGGAATCTTAGACCCTGGTTATGAACTTCTGGTCTATACAGTCAAGAAAAAAAATGGAAGAACTGCTTTTTGAAATTGAACTGTGACAGTTGCCTGCTAATTCTGGCAGTACATTTTGGGAAGTCAGAATAAACCTGAATTATATTGGCCATATAGTTGCTCAAGCCTCTGCTACAACATTGATTCAGTGGGTGGACCTCAGCTTCCCCAATGTCCCCACCTCCATGCTAACCCAAACACGAGTGAAGGTCCCAGAGGAGGAAGGGAAGAGGAAATCACTTGAGATTTTTAATTTTCTAAAATTATCACTCAAGACTTTTAATTTCCTAAAGTTAAGTCTCCTCAGCCTTGGAGTTAAAAGAAGACCTGGTTTTAATCTTAGCTCTATCACTTTCTGTTTATGTGATCTTGCCAAGCCATTTATATTTTTTGAGTATCAGCTTCCTCATCTGTAAAATGGGGATAATTATAATAACTACCTCTCAGGGCTGTTCTGAGGACTTAGTGAGATAACAAGTGTGAAAGTATTTACCGGACATCTGGCTCGTAGATGGTGCTTGACAAATGTTAACTGAAATTCAGCTCTCCTAGGGCAGAGTAAGACCTTTTAGAGACCCCTCAGTATTGAAAAAATTATTGTGGAGGACTTCGAGTTTCCTGTCTGGCATGTAAGGAGCTCAGAAATTGCTGCTTGGTCCTAACAACAAGTAAAAAGCTGAACAAACTGAAACAAAATCAACTTTTCTTAGATCTGTCAAAGAAATGAGGTCACAGGGCAAACTACTGGACAGATCAGTAGGTACCCAGATTCACAACTTAAGGGAGCAGAAACCACCAGGGGAACCAACGTGGGAAAACCTGTAATTGACAAATTGCTGGAGGCACAGTGTGGACAAATCTGAGAGTTAAGAACTCCAGGGGTATCTAGTCAAAAGGGTCCTTCCCCACACTTTTGTACCAGTGTTCCTCACAGTGAATGTTGGAAGCACAGTACTCATATGCTCAGCAGGTGGAGGGGAGAAAGGAACCACTTTGAATATGCTAGAGCATGCTGTTCCTTTTTTTTTTTTTTTTTTGCCCCCTGTGCTATACAGTAGTTTCTCATTAGTTATCTATTTTGTACATAGTAGTATATATACGTCAATCCCAATCTCCCAATCCATCCCCGCCCCCCGCTTGGTATCCTTATGTTTATTCTCTACGTCTCTGTCTCCATTTCTGCTTTGCAAATAGGTTCATCTGTACCATTTTTCCAGATCCCACATATGTGTGTTAATATATGATATTTGTTTTTCTCTTTCTGACTTATTTCACTCTGTATGACAGGCAAATACTGGTTGATTCCACTCATACGAGGTACCTAGAATAGTCAAATTCATAGAGTCAGAATGTACGTTGGTCAATGCCAGGGACCGGGGGTGGGGGGCAGTGGGGAGGGGAATTGGGAGTTAGTGTTTTATGGGGACAGAGTTTCAGTTTAGGAAGGTGAAAAATTGGGGAGATGCATGATGGTGAGAGTTGCACAACAGTGTGAATGTACTTAGTGCCACTGAACTGTACAGTTAAATATGGTTAAAATAGTATGTTTTATATTATGTGACTTTTACCATAATAAAAAAAACATTGAAAAAACAAAAACACAAGGCAGAAGGTGGGTTGCACTGAGGTAGAAAATATCTTCATCAGGCAGTAGGGCGTGAAATATGCTTCTTAGAGAGTTGGGCAACTGGTGCATTTCAAACGTCAGACGTGGCAATCTTTGAAAAGGGACAGATGAAAGCAGCCCAGTGTGGAAAAAGAGGAAGCAACAGAGGGTGCTCAGAGGTTTAAAGAACAAAAGCTAGACGGAGAGCAGAAGGGATTTAGCGATGACGGGAGCAGAGAGACAGAGAGCGACAAAAGGAGAGAAGGAGAGAATGAGAGACAGTAATCAGCTGTCATGTGGTTTACATTTTTGCTGAGAGAATGTTAGAATTTTCTGATTTGCATTATGTTATCTGATTTCCTCGCTACTCCCACTTCAAGAAAAGACGTTGTGGGCTTCTCTGGTGGCACAGTGGTTAAGAACCCCCCTGCCAGTGCAGGGGACATGGGTTCGAGCCCTGGCCCGGGAAGATCCCACATGCTGCGGAGCAACTAAGCCCGTGCGCCACAACTGCTGAGCCTGCGCTCTAGAGTCCGCGAG
>NW_006783088.1:2044856-2103659 GCF_000442215.2 Lipotes vexillifer | reverse complement strand
GAACCCGTGTCCTCTGCATCGGCAGGCGGACTCTCAACCACTGCGCCACCAGGGAAGCCTGAGTATTCTGTTCTTAACAAGACCTGCCCTCAGGAGAAACTATTTCACCAGAGCTTAACCTACTGGGGTTTTATCAGAGCCTAATTTACCTTGGGGAAGGGAAATACCCAACTCTAGCCCCTTCTAGCCTTCTGTGTGGGAGAAGGGAAATATGTAACTCCAGCTCCTCCAGCCATCCTGGCCCAACTAAGATGGCAGGTGGGTGGGTTTTAAAAGCACTGGTGAAGTTCACAGTCCATGACCAAGTGGGATTTATTCCAGGTATGCAAGGCTGGTTCAACACTTGAAAATCAATTAATGTAATCCATTATATCAACAGAATAAAGAAGAAAAAATTCAATTAATGTAATCCATTATATCAACAGAATAAAGAAGAAAAAAATTACATTATTATATGAATAGATGCAGAAAAAGCATTTGACAAAATCCAACATTCATTCATGATAAAAACTCTTGGCAGCTAGGAACAGAGGGGAAAGTCCTTGATAAAGAAAATCTACAAAAACCTACATCTAGTATACTTAATGGTTAGAAACTAGAAGCATTTCCACTAAGATCAAGAATAAGATGGGGATGTCCCCTCTCACCACTGTTTTTCAACATCATACTGGAAGTCCGAGTTAATGCAGTAAGATCAAAAAAAAAAAAAAAAAAGTGAAATAAAAGGTATACAGATTGGGAAGGAAGAAATAAAACTGGCTTTTTTTAGCAGATGACATGATTGTCTATGTAGAAAATCTAAAAGAATTGACCAAAAAAACTCACGGAACTAGATAGTGATTATAGTAAGTGAATACCTTGATTATTGCAAGACATTAGGTAAATATAAAGAAATCAATTGCTTTCCTCTATACCAGCAATAAACAAGTAGAATTTGAAATTAAAAAGATAATATCACTTATAGAGCACCCCCAAACTGAAATACTTAGGCCTAAACCTAGGAAAATACATACAAAATTATATGAGGAAAACAATGAAACTCTGATGAAAGATATCACAGAAGAACTAAATAAATGGAGGGATATTCCATGGAAGGATAGGAAGACTCAATATTGTCAAAATGTCAGTTCTTCCCAGCTCAATTCAATGTAAGCCCAATCAAAATTCCAGCAAGTTATTTGTGGATAAAGACAAACTGATCCCAAAGTTTATATGGAAAGGCAAAAGACTCAGAACAGCTAACTTGATATTGAAGAACAAAATTGGAGAACTGACACTGCCCAATTTCGAGACTTAACTATAAAGCTATAGTAATCAGTACAGTGTGGTATTGGTGAAAGAATAGACAAATAGATCAGTGGAACAGAAGAGAGAGCCCAGATATAGACCCACATAAATATGGTCAATTGATCTTTGACAAATGAGCAAATTCAATACAATGGAGCAAAGATAGTCTTTTCAAAAACTGGTTCTGGAACATCTGGATATCCACAGGCAATAAAATTAATCTAGACACAGACCTGACACCCTTCACAAAAAGTAACTCAAAATGGGTCATAAAGAAAAGAAATATAAAAACGTCACCATAGCCAGACATGTAACACTTAAGAGCATTAATTTTTTGTATATGTTAGGAGTCAGTCTGTCTGGGATGTGGAGTTTTCCCTCAATTCAGTATTTTAATTAAAAAAACTAAAAATTCATCAGAAGGAAAATAAGCAGACAAAAAAATGGATTATAGAACTAAATGTAAAATGCAACACTATAAAACTCCTAGAAGATAACACAGGAGAAAACCTAGATGACCTCGGGTATGGCAATGACTTTTTAGATATAACACTGAAGACATGCTTTATTAAAGAAATAATTTATCAGCTGAACTTTACTTAAATTAAAAACTTCTGCTCTGAGAAAGACACTGTCAAGAGAATGAGAAAACAAGCCACACCCTGGGAGAAAATATATGCAAAAGACACATATTATAAAGGGTTTTATTCCAAAACATACAAGGAACTCTTAAAACTCAACAATCCAATTAAAAAATGATCAAAAGACCAGAATAGACACTTCACCAGAGAAGATACACAGATGGTAAATAAACATATGAAAAGATGTTCAGTAACATATGCTATAAGGAAACTGCAAATTAAAACAACCATGAGATACAACTACACACCTAGTAGAATGGCCAAAATTCAAAACACTGACAACAAAAATGCTGGCGAGGATGTGGAGCAACAGGAACTCTCGTTCGTTGCTAGTGGGAATGAAACATGGTACAGTCATTTTGAAAGACAGTTTGGCATTTTCTTACAAAACTAAACATATTCTTAATATATGATCCACCAGTCATACTCCTTAGTATTTACCCAAATGAATTGAAAACTTATGTCCACACAAAAACTGCATATGAATGTTTATAGCAGCTTTTTTTTTAAAAAAACATCTTTATTGGAGTATAATTGCTTTACAATGGTGTGTTAGTTTCTGCTTTATAACAAAGTGAATCAGTTATACATATACATATGTTCCCATATCTCTTCCCTCTTGCGTCTCCCTCCCTCCCACCCTCCCTATCCCACCCCTGTAGGTGGTCACAAAGCACCGAGCTGATCTTCCTGTACTATGCAGTTGCTTCCCACTAGCTATCTATTTTGCATTTGGTAGTGTATATATGTCCATGCCACTCTCTCACTTCGTCCCAGCTTACCCTTCCCCCTCCCCGTGTCCTCAAGTCCATTCTCTACGTCTGCATCTTTATTCCTGTCCTGCCCCTAGGCTCTTCATAACATTTTTTTTTTTTTTAGATTTCATATATATGTGTTAGCAGACGGTATTTGTTTTTCTCTTTCTGACTTACTTCACTCTGTATGACAGACTCTAGGTCCATCCACCTCACTATGAACAACTCAATTTCGTTTCTTTTTATGGTTGAGTAATATTCCATTGTATATGTGCCCCATCTTCTTTATCCATTCATCTGTCGATGGACACTTAAGTTGCTTCCATGTCCTGGCTATTGTAAATAGAGCTTTGGAGCTTTTAAAATAATTGTCAGAACATGAAAGCAACCAAGATACCCTTCAGAATGTGAACGGATATATTGGGTACATCTAGACAATGGAATATTATTCAGCTCTAAAAAGAAATGAGCTATCAAACCATGAAAAGACATGGAGGAACCTTAAATTCATATTATAAGTGAAAGAAGCCAATCTGAAAAGGCTACCTACTATGATTCCAACTATATGACATTCTGAAAAAGGCAAAACTATGGAGACAGTAAAAGGATTAATGGTTGCCAGGGGTTGGGGGAAGGAAAAGGGGTGAATAGGCAGAGCACAGAGGACTTTTAAGGGAGTGAAACTATTCTGTACAATACTGCAGTGGTGGATACATGTCATTATGTGTGTGTCCAAACCCATAGAACATACAACACCAAGAGTGAACCCTAATGTAAACTATGGACTTTAAGTGATAATGGTGTGTCAATGTAAGTTCATTGATTCAATGTAAGTTCATTGATTGTAACAAATGTACCACTGTGGTGGGGATTTTTTTTTTAACGTTTTTAAAATGTTTATTGTTTATTTATGGCTGCATTGGGTCTTCGTTGCTGTGCGCAGGCTTTTCTCTAGTTGCGGCGAGCGGGGGCTACTCTTTGTTGCGGGGCGCGGGCTTCACGTTGCGGAGCACGGGCTCCAGGCACATGGGCTTCAGTAGTCACAGCTCACGGGTTCTAGAGCGCAGGCTCAGTAGTTGCGGTGCACGGACTTTGTTGCTCCGTGACATGTGAGATCTTCCCAGACCAGGGCTCGAACCCGCGTCCCCTGCATTGGCCGGCGAATTCTTAACCACTGCGCCACCAGGGAAGTGTGGCAAGGATGTTGCTTGTGGGGAGGTTGTGTTTGTATAAGGACAAGGGGGCATATGGGAACTCTGTACTTTCCACTCAATTGTGAACCTAAAACTGCTCTAAAAAGTAAAGTTTATTAATTTTAAAAAAAGCAAAAAAAAAAACCGTGGTCCACCTCCACTCCTACAAGTAATTTGAACTAAGAACAACATATAATAAACAAACCTGGGCTTCCAGGGAAGCCCAGGGGAAATATTATTTTTGGGGAAATATTATTTTTTATTAATTAATAATACAATAATTATTTTATTTATAATTATTATATTTATAATTATTATACAAATAATTTATTAATATTTATTATATTAATAAATATTATTATAATATTTCCTAAAGGGAAATATTATTTTTTCTTATGATAGCATCAGAGCTTTTAAAATATATATGTCAAATTCTTGTGTGTGTGTGTGTGTGTGTGTGTGTGTGTGTGTGTGTGTATGTGTGTTTGTGTGTGAGCCTGCCTTGCTGGTAACCCAGGAGCATGCTTCATCTTCCAGCTCGGTAACCCAAGCACTGAATTCCCCAAGTATACAGCTCAAGGTCATAATCAAGGATGTCAGGAAGGAAGACTTGACAGTGGGGGTGTGGGCATCATAGTCAGGTTCAGAGACACCAGAACAGTTTCCTCCAAGGGTTCATCATCAGGTCTTCTGCCCATAGGTCACTCTCCTGGGGTCAGGCTGCCCCTTCCCTCTCTGCATCCTCTGTAGCAGCTGTATTAGTGGATCGAAAGTTCTCATACAACCCTGTATAGCCCACCCCTTGGATGTTTCAGTTATCTTACTTCTCAGGTGGCCTTTCTCTTTCTAAAGCAGAACTGAAATTTTACCTGGGCAGTCAGCTTGAGCAACCACAGAACTTTCATTTCCTTTTTATCATAGGGAGAAAGTTCTGAACACTATTATTTCACCAAGAGAAATTGGGTGCTGGGAGAGTAGAGGCTGAGTGGGGGCTTGGTTCACACCTGTGGTTCCTAACCCAGCACTCACCTGGGGGAACTTGTGATGATGAAGGTTCCTGGCTCCACCCGAGACCTACCCTGGGCAGGAGTTTGTCATTTCTTAAGTGTTCCTCAAGTGATTCTGGTGATCTTCTAGGCTAGGGAACCATTGGGGTAGAGAAATAAATCTACCTGCCCAAGAGCATTCAGCCTTCCCTAAACTGGTCCCATGTTGCCTGTTTTAAAGTCTTTGATCACATCTCCCTTTCGCTGCTCCTTCCCATATTTGCACATACCTTTATTATGTCACTTATATGATATCATATGTGGGTTTTTTTTCCTTTATCAGGTGAGCTCCTCAAGGCAGAGATCGTGCCTTTTTCATCTTTGTGTTTCCTGTTCCCAGGGTTACCACTTACAGTTGAGAAGGTTGTTCACTCTGCACAAGAGCTTAGTGTGAGGGGTAAGTGGAGCTGTAAGTGATTCTGAAACCTAGCCTGACTCACCAAGTCATGAACCCTGATTTTGACCTCTGAATGTCTAGAGGAGGGATGCCTTTTCTAATTGAATAAAGGTGCTCTATTGGCTATTGCTGGCCCTGTCTGCACCTAGCAACACAAAAGCTAGTGTTTACTGAGCATCTATTCCAAGAAAGGCACAGAGTTTAGTATTTTGCGTAGAGAGTAGGTGATTAAGTCGTGTTTGTTAAATCATTTCTGGCTCTCATAATCTTCTCATTCTGCAAGGCCTTGCTGAATATCACTTCTAGGTGAAGTCTTCCTCCGGCCTCAGTTCATTGCCCCAATTCATTCCTCCTTGGAGACACAGCAGCACCTGGTTTATATCTCTAGAACAGCACTTTCTGTGGTCATACATTGGAGTTGGTGTATCCCACCGCCCAGTGAGCCCCTCATAGGCATGGGCTCCTTATTCAGCTCCTAGATCCTGGGCGTCTAGACATCATAATGAAGGTTTATTAAGTGAATAATAACCCCACCCCCAAGCGGCCCTTTAGACTGGGTTTCACTGCATCATGTAAAGATACAGTAGTTTTCATCCCTATCACCTGAAACTGGGAGCGAAATTTCAGAAATTAGTGTTAATTCAACTCATTATATATATGTGTGACTATGTGTATATATTATATATATGAATGTATATGTGTGTACATACACATTTATATTAACATCAGCTTTGTGGGCTACACTGGGCCAAGTTAAAGAGGTGATTGGCAGACAATTCTGCTGGTTGCTCATACTCTAATGATATTTGAGTGTACGTATCAGGTTATAGCTGTGTGTCAGGAAGTCTGCATTTTGGTTTCACTGATGCAGTAGACAGTTCTGGAGTTGCCCCATGTCTGAGATTTAAAAATAAGCCCTGCCCTGAGCTAATCTTTCTCCCTTTCTCTAGGAGGGAGGTGCAGAAGAGGCGGGTGACTTCCATAATTGCATGAGTTCCTCCTCATTGATCTACATGGATCCTGAGATGTACAAATAGTGTGGAACATGATAGTAGGAAGTGAAACATACCCAATTATGGCCAAACTCGGGGATGTTGTTAGGAAAGCTCAGTGTCTACTTTCAGTACACCTTTACTTATTAGATTAACCTGACTGAGGCATATGGGCCTCTGGAAGTCAAAGGAAGCTCAGGATTCTTCTGTTTTTCTGTAGCTCCTGATAACTGAAAATATGAAGAAAGTCTAAAGCAGTGTGATACAGGACTTCCCTGGTGGCACAGTGGTTAAGAATCCACCTGCCAATGCAGGGGACACTGGTTAGATCCTTGGTCCGGTAAGATCCCACGTGCCACAGAGCATCTAAGCCCATGTGCCACAACTACTGAGCCTGTGCTCTAGAGCCCACGAGCCACAACTATTGAGCCCACATGCCACAACTACTGAAGCCCACGCATCTAGAGCCGGTGCTCTGCAACAAGCCACTGCAATGAGAAGCCTGTGCACCACAATGAAGAGTAGCCCCTGCTCGCCGCAACTAGAGAAAGCCTGCGTGCAGCAATGAAGACCCAACACAGCCAAAATTTAAAAAAAAAATTTAAATAAATAAATTCATTAAAAAAAAAGCAGTGTGATACATATTGTGGTATATTTAAAATGTTTACATTTAACAAATTAATATTTTTACCACAAAAAATGTAATTTTATGTTATTCACAAGTTATTGCAGAAATAGAAAGCAATATTAATTCAAAGTAGACTCTAAGTGCCATAGTCCAGAATCAAGTGTAATTCCACTGGTGTAGCACAGTGACTCTAAGTGTAAGTTCTTTTGTAGATGATGCCAAAAGTGTATCTGAGGTTTTTGTCAGTATAGGGATCTGGATTAATTGGCTCTCATCTCTTTCCCCAACTTGCCTAGTGTCAAAGAGAGAGCTTAAGGCATACTATAGGACCTGTTTATTGAATTAATAGGCACTGAAGGTGCCAGGCATAGAGACTGTCACTGATGGATTCAAATTTCTGTGAGGGCATCAAAAGGGTGCATTGGGCGGAGAAGCATGGGTGGTGTGAATGGAAACCCTGACCGTTAATTACGCACATTTGCTTAGTCTTCCACCGGAACTGCAAAATAAGGAGAACTTGTTTCAAATTCAGGCACAGTTGCAAAAGCACAGGATTGGTCTTAGAGAGTCATTTTGACTTTTGGACCAAGTCCAGTGCACCGAACTGCATTCTTGGGTAGACTCTTCTCAAGTTAGACGTTACATACAGAGAAAGGATGTGCCATGGCTATAGGATAGAGTTAATGAGGGCAGTTTTTCAGCAAATCAAGTCCTTGTTTATGCACAATATTTCCTCCTTTGGATATGAAATCATATGCTCTTCTGGGGCCCTAAGTCTACCAGAAGAGGTAGGGACACAAGGCAAAATTTGAGGACAAGTAGATGGAGAAAACCCTTATCAATGGTAGAATTTGTGGAACTGTCATCTTGGATAACCCTAGGCTGAACCCTGATCGTGGTGTCAGAATGACCCATGACCCTGGCCAAAGGTAAACATGAAGGGGGAATTCCCTGGCAGTCCAGCAGTTAGGATTCCGCACTTCCGCTGCAGGCTGCAAGGGTTCAGTCCTTGGTCAGGGAATTAAGATCCCGCATGTCTGCGTGGAGCGGCCAAGAACAATTAATTAATTAATTAATTTTAAAAAATCAAGGGAAGAGAAGTTAAGCTAATATTGCAGACAGGGGTCAGCAAACTTTTCTATAAAAGGCCAGAAATAGTATGTTAGTCTTTGTGTGCTACACCAGTGGTCCCCAAACTTTTTGGCACTAGGGACTGGTTTCATGGAAGACAATTTTTCCATGGACCAGGGGCGGGGGTGGGATGGCTTGGGGATGATTCAAGTGCATTACATTTATTGTGCACTTTATTTCTATTATTATCACATTGTAATATGTAATGAAGTAATTATACAACTCACCATAATGCAGAATCACTGGGAGCCCTGAGCTTGTTTTCCTCGGGGGGGATGGTGATGAGAATGGTTCAGGCGGTAAGGCGAGCAGTGGGGAGTGATGGGGAGCGGCAGGGGAAGCTTTGCTTGCCCTCCTGCCGCTCACCTCCTTCTGTACTGGTCCGTGGCCCAGGCGTTGGGGATCCCTGTGCTCTACAACCTCTGTTGCAACTACTCAGCTCTGCTGTTGTAGCATGAAAGCAAGTGAATGTGCGTGGCTGTGTTCCAATGAAATTTTATTTCCGAAAACAGGTGGCGGTAGGTTTGGCCCACAGACCATAGTTTGCTAACCCTTACTCTGGACTACCGCAAGCAGAAAATTGTGTGTCTTCAAGAAATATCAAGTCTAAAATATGATCAGAGAGTACTTTTGACTCTATAAAAGGGACCCCTAGACTAAGTGAGCTTGAATCTCAGATCTATTATTTATAAGTTGTGGGACTTTGGGAAAAAACACATAACTTCTCTCATCTTCACCCTTCTCATTTGTCAGACGGAGATTGTAAAACCAGCTTCACCTACCCCAGGATTATTGTGATGCTCAAACAAACTGTAATGAATCAGCAGAAAGAAGCTCTTATTAGTACTAGTATAGAATTGCAGAAACACCTGTTGCTTTAAAGACTAAAGCTCCTTCATGGAGGAGGTGGTGTTTTTTCACCCATCATTGAGTCTTTGGTACCTGCCACATATTGGCACTCAGAATAAATTTATTGACTTTATAAATGAAACAGATAAAATATTTCCTTCTTTCAAATCAGTGTGGTATTATTCAAATAGACTGGACAAATAGAAGCCCACAGTGAAATAATTTGAAACTAGGACATGAGCCATTTAAATTTTGAAGTTTAGCTACATTTGGGGAGTATTTCTGGACGAACTTGCCTAAACAACTTTGGACACGTAGAGAAGAGCTCCCATCAGGATATTACATACACATTTCCAATTGCACTCAGATATATTGGAAGTGTTCCATAATCAAGGGAGGGTTTTCCCTCGGGTCTTTAAAAATTTCTCATCAGTAATATCCTCATCACAAGAGAATCCCGACTGAGTACCCCTGGGACAGCCACTAGTTTCAACACTTGTATTCCGTGGCTGGACATGACCACGTGCACAAACTCCTCAGACTCATGATACCAGCTTGTTAAGCAAGTCAGGGGTCTGTTTGGTGTTTTACAAATATGTCATTGCCAAAATAAATGCTCAAGATAACAATCTGTTATGAATACTACTGATGCCAATAAAAAGAAAATGAACAATGTTTCCTTCATTGCTTTTTCCACCAAGCAGTCAAATTGAGAGGCTTCATTCATTACAGCTGTAGATAATCACACTAAAGAGAAAAGTTGTTTCAAGTTAGGGGAAATGTGAAAAACTTCAGGTGAATTAGAGCATTCTTTCTAAAGCCGGTTTATAGGAAGAATCAGGATCATAATTTAACCGTTGAAACAATTTTGTTCATGTGTGTTTTTCCTTCCTATTGTAAACCTGAGGAAAATGTGACACAGTTTGCTTTTAACATGTTCACATATGTGGCTAGTGAATGTCTTAAATCAAGAGATAAACCTTTGTATTTCCAGGGATAAAAGCTTAACACACCTGGCACTCACATAAATGTGCTGAGTGAATCCATAAATGAACCAATGGTTCTAGTATTAAAAAATAAGAAAATGACGCAAAAACCTTATGCACGTATGTCATGGTTGTATCCTAGCCCCACTGTCTTTCCATTTTGGAGGCAGCAGTGAACAGTGCAAAGAGTGTGAGCTTTGGAGCCCACCAGACTTGCGTTAAGATCACGATGATAGCATGTTAGAGATTCGTGGCCTTGAATGGTTTACTTAATCTCAGTTTTACATCTCAAGGTTATTGTGAGAATAAGACGGATCAATGTAAATAAAATTACCTAAGGCAGTGCTGTTGGGATCCAGTCTTGGGTGGGAGTGGAGAGACATTCTGAGAACTGGCGGTTCTTGCCGGCTGGGTAGCCTCCCCCGAAGGGAGCTAGGACAGGGAACCTCTTCCAGGGCTTTGCCTTCTGCCCATCATACGTAGGGTCAATGAAGATGAAAAACGTTCCTGATCAGGGTATGATGTGGGGGAAAGGTTCCTGGACAATCTTAAAAGAAGTGACCAAAAGACTAACGTGTAGGAAGAGGCCCTGGGTGACCATCCCAGAGAAAAGAGCCACTAATGACCCTTTTGTTGTTTTCCTTTTAACATTTCCATCCGTTAGCTGGTATAATAAGGGTTTGTCTGCATCAAATATAACGCAGTTGCTTTGGGTAGCAATTTGAGAGGGTGGTGTACTGGTTGGGAGAGAAGGCTTTAGAACTAGACTGCTTGCTGGGCAGATTAGTTAGCTTCTCTGAGTCTCCACTTCCTTATTCTTGAGGATTATAGTCTTCATTCTCTACTCGCTGTGTTTTTTCCCCTGCTTTCTGGCTTCCACTTACACAGAGATTCTGCCTGCACATCACTGTAGTTCACTCAGGGCTGTAAGGTTAATTACTGAGGTCTCTGGGTAGAACTGTTCACTTCAGACCTTCAGAAGCTGCTGGCTAGCCTATAGTTGCCTGCCTGTAGGTCAGTTGCCCACCCCAGGTCCAATCAGCATGGCCAACAGGGAGACAGGGTGGACATGGTCACATAAAGTAACTCATGGCTGGCTGCTTAGCCAGAGACTGTAGACAGGACCATTCCTCATAGGAGACTGTGGGTGTGATATGCACCGTGATTGATGCCCAGGACACAGAGATAAGCCAGAGAGCTTGAATGCCAGGTAGACAATGGTAACTGCAATAAAAGAAATGCGGATAAAGAGCGTTGTAAGTTCAGAGGAGAAGGAAGCTGCTTTCTAGCTAGGGCAGTAGGGGAAAGGCTCCACGGAAGAAAGGACCTCCAGAGCACCTAGTTCGACTCCTTAGAGTATTACAATAAACTCTCAATGGTCTCCCCACCTGCAGCCCCTCTCCAATTCAATCTATTTTGCACACATTGCTGATTAATTTATCCACAACCAAGTCTGTCAGGGCTCATCCCTGGACTTGAAGGCAGGGGTCAGTCCTACCCAAACCTCATGACTAGGAACTTTAGGGAGTTCCTACAATGAACTTATCCCACCGTCTGGCCACAAGCATTGATTAAAGGATGGGGGTATGACAAAGGTCAGGCCAGTCACAGACAATGAGGATCTACCAGGAAACAGGCATTTCTCTTCTCCACTGAGTGTGACGCGGAAGCACGCGTTCTTCGAATCCCCTGGCAGTTACCTTACAGGAACAAGGGGAGAGACTTCTGAGAACAGAACACTCACTGAGGAAGGAGAGCTGGGAGATAGAGATAGATAAATAGAAAGAGAGAAAGTGAGAAAGACAGAGACAGACAGAGAGAGGAACTGGGTCTTGGACACATCATTTTGGGAACATAAGGGGAGTAGAGGGCAATAGTGAAAAACGCAATTCACTGGGAGCGCTGGAGCGGGGATGTTAAGATTGGAAAGAGATCACTGAGGTCTTGAATGGGGGATAAGAGGCTTTTTTTTTCTTTCTATAGGCAATAGGAAGCTACTGTGATATGAGTGGGGTTGTGGATAAATTAATCAGCAATGTGTGCAAAATAGATTGAATTGGAGAGGGGCTGCAGGTGGGGAGACCATTGAGAGTTTATTGTAATAATCTAGAGTTGAACTAGAGCAGGTGCAGTGGGGCTGGAAAGAGGAGAAAGGTGCAGAAAAATAGGAACACGGATTCCAGTGTTCAGAGTGAGATCTTGTCACTTTCTAAAGGCTGCATGAGTGAAGGAGGGTGCTTACACACAAGCCAAGGCTGGAAGAGCGCCATTCCTAAACGTTTTGGATGGCTCTTCCAGGGCAGTAGTTTATCACCATAAAAGATGGATGTAAAAGATTAGACAACAGATTAGATGAAGGATCTTCCTAGGTGTGATTTTTGTCACAATGCAAATGGATCATGATAAAATTTTACAACATTGAAAAATACCTTGTGGGGCTTCCCTGGTGGTGCAGTGGTTGAGAGTCCGCCTGCCGATGCTAGGGGACACGGGTTCGTGCCCCAGTCCCGGAAGATCCCACATGCCGCGGAGCGGCTGGGCCCGTGAGCCATGGCCGCTGAGCCTGCGCGTCCGGAGCCTGTGCTCCGCGACGGGAGAGGCCACAACAGTGAGAGGCCCGCGTACTGAAAAAAAAAAACAAAAAACCTTGTGGAGTTGGGTCACCAGCATACTTCAGGAGATATTTATAGACAGTGCTAGCAAAATATTTTTGAAAGGGGTGGCATAAAACATACAAATCAGTTTGTTGAGATTTGAAATTTTTCCCTAGCTGTGTGACCCTGGTAAATCATCCTGTCTGAGGTTTACTTAACTGTTAAAAAAAAGAAAAAGAAAAAAAAAAAGAAGGGTAAAGCTGCTTCCTGGGGTGGTTGTCCTGCCTCACGATCTCATAGGAAAACTCCTTGCCATCTCCTAACAAATAAAAGGTAAAATAAATAAAAATATTAAAAATAACAAATAAAAGGTAAATATGTTTTTGTGCTCCCTCCTTTTCTTTTGTTCTAGGTATGCTTTGCGTTTACAGGCTGCCCTTCCACAGGTACTATTTGTACTGTCACAGCTTGTTTGATAGGTTTCCTATAGCTTTTATGGTTAAATCAGTAGATTCTAGTACCATCTGCATTCCAGAATTGGGATGGCCTTTCTTTGTCCTGTATTCTATAACAGTGGACTAAATAAAATACAGTATTTTATTATGATGATTTGCTCAAGGAACTAAAAACTATCTCTGATTTATAATGGTGCGGGAAGCGTGGTGCTCCATGGCAACGGGCTATGGGTGTGGCAAGCACTGTGATTGACACCTCTAGAGCAGGGGGATAATATGGATGGCTAAAATGCAAGGGAAAGCGATTAGGGCCATAGCAGAAGCATAGCCGAAGTCCCATGACCAGGGGAGAGCCACTATTATGGATCCAGAGTCATAGGTCTGTCAGCAGCTCCCCATTTCCCCTCCACCACTATTTATCGAATGCTTACTGTGTGCTAAGTGTTTGTATTATTTCGTTCAATTCTTGAAATAACCCTATGAGGTAGATAAAGCATTATTATTGTTCTAAATGAGCGTAATCTGTCAAATGTACTGATGAGGAGACTGAAGCTTAGGTCACTTGTCCAAGGTCACAAAGATAAGTAGTAAGTGACAGAGCAAGGACTTGAATCTGAGCTTTAAGGATTCAAGAGCCCAGGGGTTTAACTATTGCCCCAGATTGCTTGTGCTGAGATTCCCTGGGAAGATCTGTCTTATCTTTTCTTTTATAGGCACAAGATTTATAACACCCATCTGGAATGGGATGGAGTGAAAAGGGGATTTGGGAACTATTGTCTCTTCAAGATTACTCAGCTCTTTGATTTCTACCCTGGGAGCTACACTGACTGTCAGCTAGAAGGTGCTGGAAAAAAATTAGATTGATCCAGTGTGTTCACTTGTATGCAATTTATTATCTCTAAAGATAAGGCCTAAAGACACCTTACTGCATTATATTTTTTCCAATGAATGAAAGCAGAGGGCATCTGTTTAGTATTTGAGACATGCACCTGGCTCACTTTGGTTAAAAGAGAAAAATAAATATTAAAACATAGTCATCCAAAGAATGACTCCCTCTGTGGCTGGCTTGCCCTCTGCTTTGAGTATGGGCCTCAAAGGCGATAATTTAAATTTGGGGCTGCCAGAAAAGGTTGTCATTTCTCTTGATTAATTGGGAAGACTAAAGACCTCCCTAGGAGAGGGCTTGGATTCCCTCCTAGGGTCTAACCCTTCTAGATCTGGATCTGAAGCTTAGAAAAAGTGCTGAGAATCTATCAGAGGGTGAGATAGAAGGAGAGGTCATCTCCTTCAATACTTTCTTTTAACTGTGGAAGAAGGGAATTCCCTGGCAGTCCAGTGGTTAGGGCTCTGTGCTCTCACTGATGAGGGCCCGGGTTTGATCCCTGGTCAGGGACCTAAGATCCCACAAGCTGCGCGGCGTGGCCCCAAATAAATAAATAAATAAAAATAAAAAACTGTGAAAGACATTGATGTCCAGTGTGCTGGATACCTGCCAAATGCCCCTCTAGTCCTTCTCTTCACCCTTTTCCACTCTGTGCTATTATATCCTGGGAGGCTACCCTGGATGTACTGTATCACTGGGTTCCCTTATTCTCTGGCCTCCAGTTTGATTAGACCAAAGGGAAACACACACAGGAGATCGGATGGCAGGAGGAGATCAAGGTAAGTGTTCCATTTCCTTAACTCCCTTCCCTGCTAGGGCACTCTGGATGCGCTGCATCCCTCCTCTGACGGCCACAGCGTCCTAACAGGTGGCCTCTCAATACAGCTGCCCTCTCTGGTCCTAGTGACTGCTTCTCCTCTGCTCCTTCATGGCCTAGCGGTAGTAAGGACTCCTTGAGGTCACTAGCCCTGAGATACCCACTATCCATTTGTGCACATGTCTTTGTAAATAGCCCTGTTATTATGCTCTAAGAAAATTACCCAGTTTGGATGTGCCATCTGTTGCTTGCTGGGACCCTGACTGATATACCCAGAGAGGTTTAATGACTTGCCCAAGGTCTCAGGAGGATTTGATTACATACCAGTATGTGCTAATGAGAAGAGGTAACACTGGCATTTTTTTTTTTTTTTTTGCGGTACGCGGGCCTCTCACTGCTGTGGCCTCTCCCGTTGCGGAGCACAGGCTCCGGACGCGCAGGCCCAGCGGCCATGGCTCACGGGCCCAGCCGCTCTGCGGCATGTGGGATCTTCCCGGACCGGGGCACGAACCCGTGTCCCCTGCATCGGCAGGTGGACTCTCAACCACTGCGCCACCAGGGAAGCCCAACACTGGCACTTTTTATAGTAGATGAAGCACATTCATAAATTGGGTGCAGGAAAGGCATTAAGCTTCCCACTTAGAGACTAGGAAATTGAATCTTAGAGGAGGGATTTGCCGCAGCTGTTGAACATCAGAGTCATCCTCAAACCCAATGCATGGGCTCTGCCAGTCATGCCATGCCCGCCTACAGGTCAGGGCTGAACCTCTAATTCTTCACTAGCACAACTCTATAATTTGAGCATCAGGAAAACAAACATACTCAGAGTCCCTTCTTCCAGGCCCAGAGCTAGAGATGTTACATACACAGTCCAACAACTTGTGGGGCCAGTGGTATCATCCCTATTTTACAGATGAGGAAAGTGAGGCTCAGAAGGCTGAATATCTTATTCAAAGTCATGCTGCTGGCAAGTAGCTGGAATCTGAACCCAGGCCTGTCTGCCAGCTCTTTTCACTACCCTGCGCTGCCTCTTTGTGCAGAGATGTGGATTTCTGAAGGTTCTGCAGGCTGCAGGCCTAGCACACTCATTGTATTTTTCTCTCATCAAACCAGTCCCAGCTTGGCCTTCATACTAACTCTGGGACCTTGGCTTGGCTTTCCTGTTGGGCAGCCAAAGAGTCTTTTGTGGATAACCCATGACAGAAAATGGAGTGGAGCTGATTAAGACCAAGAGATAACAAGGCCAGGCCAGGCCAGCCCTTTGTCTGAGACAGCCTGGGAAAAATGCAGCCCAGGTCAGCATGGCCTCTATTGTTACTTCTGAGGGGGTAGGGGTGCCAGAGGGTGTTCTTCAGCTGTGACGAGCATCCCAGTCTGCAGTGCTGAAGGGTGCATCTAATCTACCAACTTAGTAGTAAAAAAATTTCCCTGGACCCACTAGCTTTCATAACATAAAAGCAGAGTCAGAGGCTGTTGCTGGCTCAGTATTTGGTCACCTACTCTCTGTGTGGCCTTAAGGGCTCACTTCTCGTTTGGACCTCAGTTTCCTTATCTGAAATATAGAGGAGATGGGTGAATCCAGGGCTCTGCCACTGTCTTCCCAATTTGTCCTTTATGAGTTGAGAGTCTGGGGAAGCCTTCCAAGACCTCCCCATTCATGCCCCATCCCTTAGCGGGACATCCGGGTTGCACTGTTAATGGATTTGCATCAGTCAATTCACATTTTCCCTATTTACTCACATCCATAAACAGCTGCCCCAAACCAGGCGATGGCCTGTAGTGTGGAGGGGGCAGGATCAGACTCAGGACTTTGCACAGTATTTTCACCAGCTACCAAACCTTGAGTGGTGCTTGTTACAGGCTTGGGAAGCAGTGTAGGTGAAGAACTGGTCCAGCTTCCCCTTACTTTACAACAGTGAAAAGCAGACCCTGGGATGCTAAGTGACTTTCCCAGGACATCCACTCGTCCACTGCCCTGGTATTAGAATGGGGTCCCCCCATGCACTGTACTGTTATCACCAAGGAAAACCATTACTGGGCTTGATGAGAGTCTCCATTTGAAGTTACTGCTTTGAGGATTAAACAGAAATGATAAACATCCAGCTTAGGGGGATAAACATAGAAAATGTAGATAAGCAAAAAGAGGAAAATGAAATGGGTGTGATTTGATGCCCTGCCGTTTTGGCTTAAGCAGAGCAGGGACTTTGTGAGATGGACTGGAACCTGGCTTAAAACCCAGCAGAGATTGAACTTCTTGTTCTTGTTGGCAGGTTTAAGGGCTAGTGGTCACTCGTTTTCTGTTTTGGGAGCGCTTTTGGCCAGAGTTTCTGAGTACTCGACCCAAGCCAAGCAATGAAGCAATGACCAGTAGACGGAGAAAGGGAAACTCTTTCTCCTGGCTGAGCGAGGATGTAGCTCCTTGGTGGTACAGCCCAGGGGACGGGGTGGTCCCCAAGACAAGTGGGTAAATCTATAGAGACATTTGCTGTGTGGGAAGGTTTGCCTCCCTCTAATGCCCACTTTTAGGGGGGTGGTTCTCTTTTCACATATCCTAAGAGATAGCTGCTTCCAGATGCATTTTGGCTCTGAAGACTATGTTTCCTATGACCAATTAAAAAAACTCTGTTCCAGGCTTGAGACTTAGAATTTCAGAGTGTCTGAGCCCAGAAGGACCTTATAGCCCATCCAGTCCCAAGCAACTTATTTAACACATGGGGAAACTGAGGTTCAGAGATAGAAGCTGGCTCACTGCATGTCATATGGTAAATCACTGGCAGTGCCAGGCCTACGACATAGGTCTTCTGGTTCCATTCTGTGTGCTAGACATCAGTTTCAGACACATGGGAAATGTGTTCTCAGCCACCATGGGATAGTGAAAGGGAGTCAGTGCTTTTAAATAAGTAATTAGTAGCCTTAATTCCATACACATGATAACAATGAGCTGAAATTTATCCAGAGCTTGTTATATGCTAGCAGTTTTATAGTCATTATCTTATTTAATGTCCACAGTAACCTATAAAGGAGATGTTATTATTCCAAGTTTTTCAGACGAGAAAACTGAGGCTTAAGGGGTGACATCATTTGCCCAAATTCACACAACCAGCAAATAGCTCAGAGAGGATTAGAACTTAAGTCTGATGTCTCCAATTCCTTAGATTAACATACAATGATCTTGTAAAGTTTGGTATGAAATGAGACACAACTTTAAAGCATGTTTTTCTTCATACCTGAATGTTTTAGTAAACCCAAATGAGACTGAGCTCAATGGTTTCAAAGCAGTAGTTCTCAAGCTCTAGTGGGCATCAGAGAGAACCTCGGAAAACCCAGACTGCTGGCCTCTCTCCCAGAGTTCCTAATCCAGTAAATCTGGGTGTGACATGTGGATCAGCAGTTCTAGCAAGTTTCCAGGTGACGCTGATGATGCTGATCTGGGGACCACCTATAGAGAGTCACTGACTTAAAGGAATCATTAACAGGTTTTGTGTTAGCTGAATTTTCTTGCACTAAGTCTCATTTTCCAAGTAAATACTCAGGAACAAAGCTGCTACATCTCAGTAAAACATTCTTGTCAGGAGATACAAGAAATGATATTATCACTTGATTTCCTAGTTACCCTATTAAAAGGGTTGCTGAGAGGTCTTCAGTTGGGATGAATTGTCAGGAAGGTTAAAGATTTAGATTAGGGACTTCCCTGGTGGCGCAGTGGTTAAGAATCCGCCCGCCAATGCAGGGGACACAGGTTCAAGCCCTGGGCCGGAAAGATCCCAAGTGCCGTGAGCAACTAAGCCCATGAGCCACAGCTACTTGAAGCCCGTGCGCCTAGAGCCCGTGCTCCGCAACAAGAGAAGCCACTGCAATGAGAAGCCTGTGCACCACAACGAAGAGTAGTCCCTGCTCGCTGCAACTAGAGAAAGCCCACGTGCAGCAACAAAGACCCAATGCAGTCAAAAATTAAATAAATAAATTTATTTAAAAAAAAAAGAAAAAGATTTAGGTTAGAGGGACTTCCCTGGTGGTGCAGTGATTAAGAATCCACCTGCCAATGCAGGGGACACAGGTTTGAGCCCTGGTCTGGGAAGATCCCACGTGCCACGGAGCAACTAAGCCTGTGCGCCACAACTACTGAGCCTGCGCTCTGGAGCCCGCGTGCCACAACTACTGAAGACTGCGCGCCTAAAGCCCATGCTCTGCAACAAGAGAAGCCACCGCAACGGGAAGCCCGTGCACCGCAATGAAGAGTAGCCCCTGCTCGCCTTAACTAGAGAAAGACTGCGTGCAGCAACGAAGACCCAACGCAGCCAAGTATTAAATAAATAAATAAATAAATTTATTTAAAAAAAAAAAGATTTAGGTTAGAAAGCACAGGCTGCAGTAGCAAAAACAAATAATTCCAGGCATTTCTTCTGTCCATGAGGCAGTCTTCTTAAGACTGAGGGTCCTGAGGGAGAGAGTGTGAGTGGCTGAGCTTAGGTCACATGTTCATTCCTGAGCCAATCACTGTGGACAGAGAAATGTGATGCTCTGATTGGCCAGACCTGAGTCACATGCCTACTCCTAAAGCAGGAAGTGGAATGGACTCCTGGAAATGAATTCCCCCCAGGTGCAGAACCTGAAGAGGGGTTGGGAGTGGTCCCCCTTGAGGAAGCCTGGGGATGAGGCCACAAGAAAGAAGGGTAAATGGATGCCAGGTGCCACACATGACCACATGTGTAGTTGCCAAGCAACCTTTTACCTTTTAGTTCTGGTTACTCTTCTTTCCCACAAAGTTCTCCTAGCACAAGGGCTGACTCTTCCGTAGATGGAAGGGTGCCAAACCCTGGAAGCCTTGAGGGAAGTGGAAAGAGATCTAGGCTAGAGATTTGGGTTTTAGTCCTCTTCTGCCACGAATTTCCTTCCCTCTGCGAGTCTCTTTTCCTGTCAGCTGTAAAATGAGGAGACTGGATAGGATCCCTATGGGTGCTTGCAACTCTAATAGGCTGTGGTTCTGGCCAGTGTCTTAGGCAGTGGGGCCCTCCCAGTGCCTTTCAGTATCTCAGAAATGAAGGCAGCTTTCTCTAAACATGGGCAGTCCCTGCCATGAAATGACACAGCTTGCTAGAAAGAGCCTCAATCTTGGCATCAGACAGACTGACTTCTCAATTACCTGTGTGACCTAGGCAAATTAATTAACCTCTCTGAACCTCCTAATATAAAGTGGTGTTAATGATAATCTCCACCTGATCTCAAAGGTTGTTGAGAGAATAAGACAGTGGATGTGAAAGTGCTTTGTAAGCCCTCAAGCACTGTGCAGTTGGAGGGCCTACCCACCCAGGGCTCCTGCCTCCCAGGCCAGTGTGATTCAGGGACTCTGCTCTGAGAAAAAGTTAGTGCCCACATTCAATGAGCATGACCCCTCCACAAGGCACACGTCTGCTGCTTACAGAGCATTTGTCCTAAACCTTGTTATTCTGCGCATGAGTGCCATATCAGGTGGTAAACTGAGGCAACTGGGAGGGTGGAGTGGGGGTAGGAGGGAGAGGCCACTGATGATTCCAAATCTTGCAGGGAGAGTCTGTCCTGGAGTTTCAGTGTGGGGACCAGGACCCAGTGGCTCACAGGGAGTAGGAAGCCAGGCTCAGTCCTTCTCTTCTGACCATCCTGTCCCTCCGAGCGGGCCGCTGGACAGAAGCCTCTCTCTCACTTGTCTAGTGGGGAGGGGTTAGCCATTTCCACTCTATCTCACAGTCATCTCAAATTAATATGTTCAGAATCGGTTTCTTAATCTTGGTCCTCACCTCCAAAATCTGTTTACTCCTAATTCTGTAAATGTCACTTGCAGCCATTGAGTCTCCCGTGCAAGATACCTATGGGTCAGGATCCTTGACATCTCTCTTTCTCTTTTACACCCCCCCAGAGTAAACTTGCCAAAATGCAAATCTGACGGCATTACTACCTCTCTTACAAGTCTTCAAAGACTACCTGTTGCATTTGGAATGAAAGCCAAGATCCTCAGTGGATTCTATCAAGTCCTGCAGGAACAGGCCTGTGCCCACCTCTCCAGCCCCAGCCCCCTCTCGCTGAACTCTCCCCCTTGTTCTCTGGCCTTTGTCCAGTTCATGAACAGGCCAGGTTCCCGCACATGCCCATATCCCAATGTCCTTTACCAGGCTGTTCCCCTGCCTGGTCTGCTATCTCTCCTTTCTTCACACATAGCTGCTTCTGTTCATCCTTCAGGTCTCAGCCAAAGGGTCACATTTTCAGAGAGACCTCTTCTAATGACCCTATCCTAGTCCCTTTAGCCCTCCTCATTTCCCACCAGTTATTCTCTCTTGGCATTATGTTTCCTCTGTTGCACTTACTGCAATTCATATTTATTACTGTGTTCATTTAGTTGCTTATTGCCTAGCTCCACTACACTGTAAGCTCATGAGAGCAGGGAAAATGCCTTCCTATTGTATGTCCAGCACCTATTTGCTCAATAAATATTTCTGGAATGAAAGGACAAATGCAAAAATTAGAGGCCTTGGGCTTCCCTGGTGGCGCAGTGGTTGGGAGTCCGCCTGCCGATGCAGGGGACACGGGTTCGTGCCTCAGTCTGGGAAGATCCCACATGCCGCGGAGCGGCTGGGCCCGTGAGCCATGGCCCCTGAGCCTGCGCGTCCGGAGCCTGTGCTCCGCAATGGGAGAGGCCACAGCAGTGAGAGGCCCGCTTACCACACACACACACACACACACACACACAAAATTAGAGACCTTGCCCCTGTGTCTTCTTCAGAAGATTTTCTTCAGATGAGTTGCACTGTGAACCAGTAATTCTAGGTACCCTGTGAGAGCCAGGAATAAAAAGAAATGCTGGCAGTGTCTGGCTGTACTCAAGTTGTTGGAGTGGCCTACCCTGTCCCTTGATCTTGACCATGCCCTTCCCCTCCTGCATGTCCACCTTTGCAAGTACCTGGACCCTCAAGCTCTCCTAAAATGGCTTTCAAGAAAGGATCTGACAAACCCAGATGAGACAAATGAGAACAGACACTATATATTTCACAACAAACGATAAACTAGAACACCTGAGATGACAAGGATTTTTGTGACACTTCCTGCAGGACTGACTAAATAATTTGGGGGGTCCAGTACAAAATGAAAAGGTGGGCTGCTTGTTAAAAAATTAGTAAGAATTTCAAGATGGTGACGGCAGAATACTAAACCAAGTGCAAGGCTCCTTCTAAGTGTGGGTTGGACACCCACGACGTTGACCTTGCTTGCTGCCTTCAGAGGCAGGCCAGGAGATTAGTTTGGATTCTCTGACCTGGCCTTGATCTTTCTGGATTCTGTGCCTTCTAAGAGACCCTTTTTCCATCAGCTCAAGAATGATACAGAGTCCAGACAGGACTCTCTCAGCAGCCAGGATACACCAGGTATACAAGAGGCTGCTGCCACTTCTCTACCCCAAATTTCCCCCAGACTCCATGGTTTCAACTAAGCCAGTTGACTCAGAGCAGAGCCAAGTTTATTTGCTCTTATCTAGTAGTTTAAGGAAGCAGGAAAGTTGTTTTTGTAAAATTCCCTAGAAGGTAAACATGATGACGTTCTTTTATTCTGTTTACACGAACACACTGGTGTGGAGGGAATTTTGGTTGCCACCACATGCCACTGTTACCTGTCCTTCACACACCTCCAGTGAGCGAGTGAGACAGCTCCTGCGGGGGCCCAACCTTCAGGAATTTGGCTTTATTTTAGTGGAGGGGAGAGGAATGGAAGGGAAGAGTGAGGGCAGGCCCAGGGTTGTGCCTGTGAATGAAAATGGGAGGGACACCGGCTTACATTTCCTGAAAGCCACCAAGAGAAACTGAACTACATTCATCAATTTATTCAATCAATATATATTTTAAATAAATATGGTTGTGGATTTTATTTTTGAATAGGTAACACATTCTTATGGTTCAAAACTCAAAAGTTACAAAAACTTCCCTGCTCCCAAGTAATCCAGTTCCCCTCCCTGTAGATTGTCCTTATAACTATTGAATAGTTTTTTGATAACTGGTAGAAATGTTGTTTGTATAAACAAGCAAATACAAATACATTGCCTCTCGTTTTTTTTCCCCCCACCATTAACAGCATACTTTAACACTGTCCTGTACTTTGCTTTTTCACTTAAGAGTAGATCCAGGAAAAGATGAAAACTCTAATTCGAAAAGATACATGTACCCCAATGTTCATAGCAGCTCTATTTGCAATAGCCAAGACGTGGAAGCAACCTAAATGTCCATCGAGAGATGAATGGATAAAGAAGATGTGGTATATATTTACAATTGAATATTACTCAGCCATAAAGAGGAATGAAACAATGCCATTTGCAGCAACATGGATGGACCTAGAGATTATCATACTAAGTGAAGTAAGTCAGACAGAGAAAAACAAATGTCATATGATATTGCATATATGTGGAATCTACCAAAAAAAGATACAAATGAACTTATTTACAAAACAGAAATAGACTCACAGACATAGAAAACAACTTATGGTTACCAAAGGGTAAAGGAGGGGGGAAGGATAAATTGGAAGTTTGGGATTAACAGATACATACTACTATATATAAAATAGATAAACAACAAGGACTTACTGTATTGCACGGGGAATGATAGTCAATATCCTGTAATAACCTATAATGGAAAAGAATCTGAAAAAGAATATATGTATGTATGTCTGAATCACTTTGCTGTACACCTGAAACTATCACAACATTGTAAATCAAACTATAATTTAAAAAAAAAAGATTAGATTCAGGAAATCTTTCTATATTAGTTCACAAAGAGCGTCCTTGTTCTTTCATAGGTATGCGTGGTACCCTTATTGTATAACCAAGTAGACATTTAGGTTCTTCCAGTCTTTTGTTATTCTAAACAGTGGTGTAATGAATTATTTTGATGATCGAGGTGCCGAGATTCTCTTGGTTCCTTTAAGGAAAATAGATTCACCCTCCTGATCTCATTTTTCAGTCACTGTGAGTTGAGGGCATGTGCATTTGTAAGTTTGTTGGATACTAATATACGGCCCTCTGTGGACTTGCACAAATATTTATCGAGTGACCACTTCAAGCTAACACTGTTGCAAAACACGGGGGATACAGCAGTGCCATGACAGATCCTGCTCTTCTGGGGACACAGTCTGGTTGGGGGCGGGGTAAGAGACCAGTGATCAACTAGAATCCAAGTGAATGAACAAGAGAATTTCAGATAGTGATCAATGCTGTGGAAAAACAAAAAAGAGTCAAACGTAGGTGGTGTGACGGAGCATGTGCCGGGTACTGCTAAAATGGGGACCAGGCATGATCTCTCTTGGATGCCTGAGTTGAGCTTGGGGAGATGGTTCCAGAAGAGGTAAAAATAAACCCAGCACTGAATTTGTGTGATCTGTGAAGCTCTTTCAGACTTTCCCCATCAATTGGTTCCCTAAATAGCAGGAATTACTTTCTTGAGGTGGGGAGGTTGGAGACATCTTCTTTTCTCTCTCTCTCTCTAATTCTGTTTTTGTAAAAGAGAAAATAATCTTCAACCATCCACTACAGGGAGGGCTGCCCCTCACACTGAAGAGGACAGACCATGGGGCAGTGGCCTTGGGGCAATTGCAGGGAGGCCTCAGCTCAGTAATTCAAGCCACCTGAGCTCAAGGTTGTCATCTCATCTAAGTGGCCCACAGGCTGCAGAAGCGCCCATGGTGATGGCAGCTCGGCTGCTAGGATTCCAGGGCATCTCTCTGTTCTTCAGGCTTTCCTCCCTCAACTGTCTCATTCGGATGCTCTCAGAACCATAAAGCCCTAGTGTTGGAAACATGGACAGGAGCCCCAGGCATGGAAGTTGGCATATCCCTTCCATTCAGGGAGAATATCAAAAACTTTGAGCCAACCGTCCAGCACCAGCAGAGACCAATCAGGCAAAAGCCAGTTGCTTTGCCAAATGGGTGTGTCTCTCCCACTCCCTGCCTCTACACTTCCTTTCCTCTGGTGGCAAAATAGGCAGTTCCTTGCTGTTTCTGCCTCTTAAAATCCTTTCATCCTTCAAGTCCCAGTTCAAGTGCCCCTCTTCCATGAGACCCCTGCCTCCTTACAGCTTAGTTGAAAGCTTTGAGCTCGGGGCAGGCATCGTCTTTATTCCGTACAAGGTCCTTTGGGGAAGAAGCCTTGACAGCCTACCCACTTCTGTCTCCCCCGGAGCCTGGCGCAATAGAACCTTATCCCTCGTAGAACCTTAATACACGTGTGCTGTCCGAGGAGTGAAAGGGCTGCCCCTGGCTTGTGAGGTGACACCATGTCCAGAAGTGTGTGAGCTGTGGCGATATTTAGGGGACAGCGATTAGCATGTTGTTACTTGAAGTTGTTCTAGCGGATCTATTTTCCATCCATGTCAGCACTCTCTTGTTTTCTATTTTGAGTCCAATTTCACCAGAATGATTAAACAAAGGGGAAATCATCAAAAACCACAGCAGAGCCTGGAGGGGCGAAAGAAAAGGCAGAAATAAGCATGTGGGGTTGAGGGGAGGGTGATAAAAATACAGTCAGCAAGTGAGAGGCCTAGGGACTGGGCAGCCTGGACACAAGCTGAAGCAAGCTGCAGATGCAAAACAGGACCATGTAGCAGAGTCTTTGGGGGAAGAGCTTTATAGGAAGCAGGGCTGAAGTCCAGAAAACTTCACCCTGGGAACGGGTCAACTGTCCTGACTTGTAAGAGAGGAAAGCCAAAATTGCTCCAGAATTTTTTTTTTCCTGGAGAGAAGCATAAACAGAAATTCCAGCTGAAGGTCCTGGTTCCCTCTCCCATCCCCCATTCCTTGGGCTGGGCAAGAGGAACCCATGTGTGCATTCTGTTCCCAGGGCTGCTGGGAGAGAGGGTCTGTTCTCCCGCGTCCCTCCCCTTGATGGACGGGGCTGACCTTGGACACTCCCCACTGCAGAGAGTCTGGGTCCCTAGTGGGTCACACAAGTGTCGCGGAGGGGGATGCCTCCAAGTGGAAGAGCCCTGAAAGGAGCAGAAACCCACAGCACCCAAGGGAGAGCCCAGAGCCTAAAGTGGCCTAGGGCAGGGGTCGAGGGAAGGAGAAAGAAAGAGGCTTGGCTGCTTCTGGAGCTTTTGCTGATGCGAGCTTTTTTTACCAACACTTCTGTTGAGAGGCCCAAAGCTCTTGCTTTGGTACCATGGACCCCATACCCTCTCCTCGAGACCGCAGAGCTGGCTGCAGCCACTCGCCACATGTGGCTCTCAAGAGCTTGAAATGCGGTCGGTCCAAGTGGAGATGTGCTGTAGGTGTAAAATACACCCCGAACGTGAAAATCTTTGTATGGAAAGAGAACGTAAAATATCTCATTAATAATTATTACATGTTGATGGGGACTTCCCTGGTGGCCCAGCGGGTAAGACTCCGTGCTGCCAATGCAGGGGGCCTGGTTTTGATCCCTGGTCAGGGAACTAGATTCCACATGCATGCTGCAACTAAGAGTTCCCGTGCCGCAACTCAGACCTGCAAAACAAATAAATAAATAAACATTTAAAACAAATAAATAAATAAAAAGAAATTAAAAATTATAAAAATAATTATTACATGTTGAAATGACAATATGTAGATTATTGAGTTAAATAAAATACATTATTAAAACTCTTTTAACCTGTTTCGTTTTTACTTCTTTTAATGTGGCTACTGTTAAATTAAAAATTACATATGTGGCTTGCATTCTATTTCTGTTGGCCCGTGCTGCTCTAGAGCGTGTCTGTGCCTGAGGCTGGGGAGAGGCCACAAAATTTTAAACTGAGACGTGTCACTGGTTTAAATATTTAAAAAGCTATTTTTAATATCAATCACCTGTGACCAATAACAAAAATCAGGGGGTCATAGGGAGAAAGGGGTTCTGCCACATTTACTGTGCCAGGAGATAGACCCCAAATCTGGAAGAGGACTCCCAAGAGAGTGGAGCTCAATGTTCATTCTACATTTATCAAAAAATACAAACATTGAGCTCTTTACTATGTGCATGTTCTAGGGGCGAAGGATCCAGCAGGAAACAAAGCAAAGATTCTTGCTCTCAGGGAAGGGATAAACTCTAGATGGGAGACAGACAACACACAGTCTAAATGCATGTAAGAAATGTAAGAAAAAGCGTAGCATGTTCAAAGGGGATAAGTGACGGGGAGAAAAGTAGTGCAGGTGAGAGAGGTTTGAAATTAAATATGGTGGTCAGGGAAGGCTTCATGGAGAAGGTGACATTGGAGCCCAAACTTAAGGAGGTGAGGGAGTGAACTGGCAGGTCTGGGAGGGAGCGTTCCAGCAGAGCAGGGTGGAGGCTGAGGGGGCCTTACATGTTTGGGGACAGCAAGGAGGCCAGTGTGGCTGGCATGGAGTGCACAGGGGAGAGTATAGGAGGAGGTGAGGCCAGGAAAGTAGCAGGGAGCAGACCGCTTAGGACCTTGTCGGCCATCACAATGGCTTTGGGTTCTACTGTGAGTGAGATGGGGCACTTCGGAGAGCTATGAGCTGAGGCAGGGTGCACCGACTTAGATTTTAACAGGATCACTGTGGCTGCTGAGTAGAGAACGGACTCTAGGGGGTGTTGGTGGAAGCGGGGAGACCAGTTAGAAGATTAAGCAACATTAGGGTAAGATGAAAGGGAAGGGTGGCTCCACCTGGGAGGTCAGAGTGGAGATGAGTGACGAGAGTTGCCTGGGCGGCCCTTTGGGTTTGTTTCTCTCCCCGCAGCTGAGGAGGCTCGAGGCAGGGACAGCTGACTCTCCATTTGCACACCCCCCATGCTTTCCGGTCTGTCCTCAGCGACGGCCACGCAGGCTGGCGTCCTTGCTGGTCTTCTGGTTCACCAAGCTCTGTCCTGCAGCAGGGTGTTTGCTCTGTCAATGCCTCTGCTCTCCTTAGGGCTGGGGCCTCCTCATGGTTCAGGTCTCAGTTCCAACGCCACCCTTCAGAGAGGCCTCTCCCCCAACACAGCCTCCAGGAGCCCCTTCCCCATGTCTATATTACTCCATTTTATTAACTTCTGTGCATCAGTCACTGGCTGAAATGATGCCTTTATCTGCTTACTCCTTCCTTGTTTCTCACCTGCCCTAAGGGTGGGGACTTGGTCACACCGTGTCCCCTGTGCCTAGGACAGCATGCATCACATCTACAGCAACCAGCCAGCGGTTCTTGCCCTTTAAACTTGAGGTAAGGAGGCAATAGGCACAGAGTCTGGCGCTGTGTAAACTGGGTACACTTGTTTGCTATGTGACCTTAGGCAATTTCATCTCTTTAAGCCTCAGTTTTACCATTTATAAAATGGGGATAATGTGTGTATTCACCTCATGAGGAAATTTTAAGGAGTGAGTGACAGAATGCATATAAATTGGGAAATCCAGTAGCTGGAACTATTATAATTATTAACAACTGCCTATTTGCATCATTTTCATTTTCCTATTGTCTAATTAATCTTCTCTCAGATGTTCTGAACTCCATTTCCCATTAATCAAACCCTCAAGAATAGTGCTGTCCAGTAGAACTTTCTTCCATAATTGAAATGCCCTATGTCTGTGCTGCCCAGTACGGTAGCTACTAGCCCCACGTGGCTATTGAGCACTTGATACGTGGTTATTAAGGCTGAAGAGCTGACTTTTACATTTTATTTCATTTTAATTTACATTTACCTTTAAACAGCCGCATGGAGTTAGCAGCTAACATTTTGGACAGGGCAGCTCTAGAAACTACCAGTGATGCGAAGAAAAAGCTTTAAATAAATGCAGTACTTTTAATGGGCTCTTTACAGATCTAAGCTTACTATATCCATTTTGGAATACCAGAATATATCATGTAAACTTTGATTTGCTTACAAAATGTTGGGATGTTTAAATATATGAAAATCCTTAACAAAAAGGGACATCTTTTCCCTTCACGTTCTTTCTGCTCCTCCGCTTTCTCTTTCCTCTTACTTCTTCAAATCCAGTTATTCAGCTTCCATCCCTGTTTTTCTTTTCTCTTCTTTTCTTTTTTTTTTTGCGGTACGCGGGCCTTTCACCGCCGTGGCCTCTCCCGTCGCGGAGCACAGGCTCCGGACCCGCAGGCCCAGCGGCCATGGCCCACAGGCCCAGCCGCTCCGCGGCACGCGGGATCCTCCCGGACCGGGGCTCGAACCCGCGTCCCCTGCATCAGCAGGTGGACTCCCAACCACTGCGCCACCAGGGACGCCCCCATCCCTGTTTTTCTTTTCTTTTCTGGGGCCTCCATTCTCTAGCTAGAGCTGAGAGCAGCCTCAGTGGATGGGAGGGTTGACAGGGAGGAAACTGCCTTGATTCATTTCTCTTCTGCTGTCCAACAACACACTGGCACCGTCTCAGGACTAGGAGAGGGCTGCCGCTTTTGCTGTTCCTTAGATTCAGGTAATACAGAACAAGGCAGGACAATCCAGTTGTAAAATCATGAATTTTTGAGCTGAGAAGTTCCTTAGAGATTGTCTGGTCCAATCCCTTCATTTTATAAATAAGGAAGTAAAAACCCAGAGAGGGGAAGTGACAACCAAAACCCGGGACTCCTGACCCCCTAGCCCTCTGCTTATTCTCTAACTCACAGTGGACAGCCCACATATTTTTCCAATTCTTTTCTTAAAAACAAAAGCAATTAAAACTCAACTACACTAAACCAAACCAGACTTTGAGATTTTGTTTTTCTATCCCTAAGCCTTTTAGACAGATCTCAGTAAAAGTTTTTGGTCCTGATGCATGGGAAAAGAATTAAAGACATCCTTTGAGTTCCTTTTGAACGAAGAACGACTGTTCTATAAATGTTTTAAAATGTCGCATCATGTTTAAAATCCTTATTATAAATAAAAATTACTGAATATTGCCTGGTGACTGTCATTTATTTTGTGACTTTGTCTTTTTTAAAAAAAGCCCTGCCTGAATGTTGGTGGAAAGCTACCAACCAAAGTAATAGCAAGAGTTTTCATTTCATTTTCAAAGCTACTAACCAAAGCATACCAAGGCATTTTTCATATTAAACATTCATCTGATATGGAAAAAAACCTTTAACAAACAGCATGCAAAATAACTAAATTTAGTGGAGTTTGCATAAGAGTACCTGTTTTTCCTAGCAATTAGGCAATAGTGTACTTAGTGGTTAGATGTTTAAGCTTTAGAGGAAAATCCTTGCTCTGACACTTAGAAGCTGTTTGAAACTGGGCAAGTGAATTAACCTTTCTGAGTCTGTTTCTCTATCTTATAAAATGGGGTTCATAATAGTATCGACCTCAAAGAGTATCTGTAAGGATTAAAAGAGAATCTATGTAAAGCTTATAGTATAGTACTTGACACATAGCAAGCATTCAATAAATCATTATTATCACTTACTTATTACATATTACTATTATGAGATAATGTGAGCTTTGCAAATTAAGTGCTATGCAAAAGAAAATTATTTTAATTATATTGATATTTTGAAAACATTTTAATTACTAAAAATACCTCAGATTCTTTAAAGGAAATTTTGACATTAAAGAAAAATGTGGGGCTTCCCTGGTGGCGCAGTGGTTGAGAATCTGCCTGCGAAGGCAGGGGACACGGGTTCGAGCCCTGGTCTGGGAAGATCCCACATGCCGCGGAGCAATTAGGCCCGTGAGCCACAACTACTGAGCCTGTGCGTCTGGAGCCTGAGCTCTGCAACTAGAGAGGCCGCGATAGTGAGAGGCCCACGCACCGCGATGAAGAGTGGACCCCGCTCGCCGCAACTAGAGAAAGCCCTCGCACAGAAACGAAGACCCAACACAGCCCAAAATAAATAAATAAATAAATAAATTTAAGAGAAAAATGTGGAAAAAATTAAGATCACTCATAATGTCACCATTCAGATGCAACCACTGACACCTTTTTTAGTTTATTTCTTTTCATCTTTTTCTAGACGCAGTGTAGTTTTACCTTGTATATATCATTTAAAAATTGGGTCTCTGTCTTTTTTATTTTTTTTAAATTTATTTATTTACTTATTTATTTTCGGCTGGGTTGGGTCTCCGTTTCTGTGCGAGGGCTTTCTCTAGCTGTGGCAAGCGGGGGCCACTCTTCATCGCGGTGCGCGGGCCTCTCACTGTCACGGCCTCTCCCGTTGCGGAGCACAGGCTCCAGACACGCAGGCTCAGTAGTTGTGGCTCACGGGCCCAGCCACTCCGTGGCACGCGGGATCCTCCCGGACCAGGGCCCAGACCCGTGCCCCCTGCATCGGCGGCAGGCGGACTCCCAACCACTGGGGCCAGGGAAGCCCCAGGGTCTCTGTCTTTAACATTATTTCATTATCTTCGTGCTGTTTGTTAGAACAAATTTATAGCCCGTTCAAAGCACGCCTATGAGACTTCATGTGTGTCCTTCTCCTACTGAACGGATCTCCCATCTTGCGATTCATCTCATCTTACTGTATCTTTATGGATCTCTGTAATTTGTCTAATATTCTTTTTTGAGTTAGCAGAGTAGAAATCAATGACTCTCAATCCTGATTGCCTATTAGAAGCAGCTGTAGAGCTTTAAGAACATACTAATATGCAAAAGCAATATCCCAATTTAATAAAAATTTCTAGGGGTGGGTCTTGGCATCAGTACTTTCCAAAAGAGCCCAAGTGTTTGTTTACGCAAATAAACAAATAAATACATGATTATAATAATTTCTAATGTATATTATTGCCTACCCTTCCTAAGCACATACGTTTTAAAAAATTTTATTTAATTTTGGCTGCATTGGGTCTTTGTTGCTGCACACAGGCTTTCTCTAGTTGCGGCAAGCGGGGGCTACTCTTCATTGTGGCGGCTTCTCTTGTTGCAGAGCACGGGCTCTAAGCATGCGGGCTTCAGTAGTTGTGGCACACAGGCTCAGTAGTTGTGGCGCATGGGCTTAGTTGCTCCGTGGCATGTGGGATCTTCCCGAACCAGGGATTGAACCCGTATCCGCTGCATTGGCAGGCGGATTCTCAACCACTGCGCCACCAGGGAAGCCCCTGTTTTTTGTTTTCAAACTCAACAGCCACTCCCTGCAGCCACGGGGAACTCCCTGGCAGTCCAGTGTTTAGGGCTCTGGGCTGCCACTGCAGGGGGCACTGGTCCGATCCCTGGTCGGGTAACTAAGACCCCACATAAACAAACAAACAAAAAACACCCGAACTTTTGTGGTATTGGGTTGGCCAAAAATGCATGACCTGAATCTAATTATTAGGAAACATCCGACAAAACCAAATAGAGGCATATTCTACCAAATATCTGGCCGGTGGTCTTCAAAAATGTCAATGTCTTGAAAGACACAGAGGGACTTCCCTGGTGGCACAGTGGTTAAGAATCCGCCTGCTAATGCATGGGACACAGGTTCAAGCCCTGGTCTGGGAAGATCCCACATGCCGCGGAGCAACTATGCTACAACTACTGAGCCTGTGCTCTAGAGCCCGTGAGCCACAACTACGGAGCCCAAGTGTCACAACTACTGCAGCCCGTGTGCCTAGAGCCTGTGCTCCGCAACAAGAGGAGCCACTGCAATGAGAAGCCCGCACACTGCAATGAAGAGAAGCCCCGGCTCGCCACAACTAGAGAAAGCCTGCGCGCGGCAATGAAGACCCAATGCAGCCAAAAAAATAATAAAAATAATTAAAAAAAAGAGAGTGAGCCAAGAATACTGAAAAAAAAAAAAAAAAGGACAAAGAAAAAACCTGAAACTATTCCAGAGTAAAGGAAAGTAAAGAGACAGCACAACCAAATGTAAAATGGGATGTAGGATTTTGTTCTGCTCTAAAGAGACTGTTGAGATAATTTGAGAAATCTGAATAAAGTCTGAAGATTTTATAATATTACATCATCATCAATAAAGTATTTAGGGATAAAGGGGCTTCATGTTTGTAGTTTACTCTCAAATGATTCAGAAAAAATATGTGTGTATTAGATATGTATGTATGTGTGCATGTATTGTGTGTGCAGAGAGAAAGAAAATAATAAAACAAATGCGATCCATTGTAAATATCTGGGGAATCTGGGTGAAGATATAGTGTTAATTCTTGTGTTATTCTTCCAACTTTTTTGTAAGTCTGAAATTGTGTTAAAATAGATAAATTTTTAAAATCCTAAACTTTTACAAAGTCCTAAAAATGGAATAAAGTAGGGACAGAATTTTAAAATGCAAAAAAACACCTTATTTTTGTTGTTTTAAAAATAATCTGTAGCTATATGGAGAGAGATCTTACTTAAGAAGAGACGGTTGTCAGCATATAGGCGAGGGAGGTCTGGGCTTCTGTTTAAGCATCTGCTGATTTAAGGATCCAACAAGTATGCTGGCAGAGTATGTCCAACAGAGGGCGGTGCAACATTATGAAGAATAAATCACATCACATGGGTTTTGGGCAACATTACTTAAAGTGGATTCTAAAGTGTTTACAAATAGAACAGAGGCATTGAGAATCTTAGAGCTGAAGTCTATCTGCAACCCATTTTACAGATGCACAAACTGAGACTCAAAGAGGGGAAAAAAACTTGCCCAAAGTCATAGCCACCAGCAGCACAGCTGCCTTGCAAATAATAACCACAGCTATGATTTATTGAAGGCTTACTATACGCCAGGAACTGTATGTACTAAGCACTTTACATGCATTATTTAGGTAATCACACTTCCACCCCATCTTTTTTTTTTTTTCCCTCAGTTATGTAGCTGAGGCTCACAGAAGTCAGTAACTTATCTGATGGGTGTCACTAATAAATGAGATTCTGGAGGTGCTCATAGCTAACATGCCATTCTGTCCTACAGTTTTGCTGGTGTACCTACCCTATCCTTGAAGAATCAATCACCTAATGGGGAAGGCAGAACACAGCCACCAAAACAGAAATTTATCTCAGCGCCTACTGATGGATACACATACACACAACAAGTAACCAGAGATTAAGTGAAGAAAGATTCCAAGGACAGAAGAAAGCAGAAAAGAAAGGTGCCATTGAAATAGTAGGGGCGGGGGCTGGTGAGTTGTGTGTGCAAATGGATGGTTTAGAGATGGTGAAGAGAAAGCAGAAAGTAGAGTAGAGGTGGAGAGAAAATAGCGGCGGGGGGGAGAGCATAAAGTCTTGCTGGGAAGGCAATGAGTCTAATATCTTGACTCCCCTAGCTCTGCTACCCTTATGTCCCCTCTAATGAATCCATCATTAGATGGGTTAGATGGATGATGTTAGCTCTACTTCTAGAAACATCTGTGATCCCTCCACTTCTCTCCATCTGCACAGCCTCTCCCTGGCTCAGGCCACATCACCCCTCACCTTGACTCTTTATTTTTTATTTATTTATTTTTTTGCGATACACGGGCCTCTCACTGTTGTGGCCTCTCCCGTTGCGGAGCACAGGCTCCGGACGCGCAGGCTCAGTGGCCATGGCTCACGGGCCCAGCTGCTCCGTGGCATGTGGGATCTTCGCGGACAGGGGCACGAGCCCGTATCCCCTGCATCGGCAGGCGGACTCCCAACCACCGCGCCACCAGGGAAGCCCCACCTTGACTCTTAAAAAGCCTCTGAACTGGTCCCCTTGCTTCTCTTCTTGTACTGTCCACAACTCACTCTCCACACGACAGCCAGAGTCATGTTTTAAAATATGTATCAATCATGTCACTCTCCTATGAACATCTTCTAACGGCTTCCCATATACTTAGAATAAAACCCAGACTCCTCACCAGGCTCTGCTTGAGCTGACCCCTGCCTACCTCCTTGACCTCATCTCCCACCAATCTCTTCCTTGTCCACATTGATTTGGCCATACTGGCTTTCGTTCCACCCTGAGCACATGTGAAGCTTGTTGCCACCTTAGGGCCTTTGCAACTTGCTCTCGCTTTTGCCTGGAACCCTCTTCCCAGGTCTCCACGTGGCTGTTCCTTTCTTCTCACTCAAGTCTTCCCTAAATGTGGCCCCACAAAGAGACCTTCCTGATCACAGGATCTAAGATCGTGCCACCACCTTTCTACCACTGCATCCTGCTTTGTCTGAGCTGTTGTATATGCTACTGTTACCAAAGCACAAGTGCCGATTTTCTTATCATTATCTGAAATAATCTTGTTAACTTGTTTCCTTGCTTATTGTCCAACTTCTTCCCCTCTAGACAATATGCTTCTTGAGGACAGAACTGTTCATCACAGCAGCTCCTACAGCTGTGAGTGCCTGGCTTATAGTAGGAAATGTAATACATAGTTATTGAATGAATGAACGAATGAATGAGTTGAATTGATTGGAGCAGGGAATTCTTGTGCAACAAAGCAGGGTGGGGTAGGGAAGTATGTTTGAAAGGGTCAGGAGAAGATTGAGGAGGCCTCAAATGGTAGGCTAACCCCTCTATGTGTATGCTGTGGGCAGTAGGGAGCCACTGAAAGTTTTTGATTTCCTGAAAGCAAGGTTTGTTCATTTAGTTTCCAAGCAGTGTGTAAGATGGATTGGAGAGGAGAGCTTGGAGATGGACAGTCGAGTTAGAAGCCTAGTGGGAACCCAGCCAAATGCAGAGTAATAGTTTAAAAACTAAATAAATTGCCTGCTTTGACCCCATGATAAAAACAACTACCACAACTCATTGGTATATAGAACTTACTGTGTCTCAGCAGACCCACCTGCAATGTCCCCCAGTGGAGTGCAGTCTGAAAGAAGACTGGAAATGGAATCAGATGGGCAGAGGTTTCAACTTGTCCTGATTCTGCAATTATGGTTTATGGGTAACATCATTTGAGTCAGTCCTTAAAGGGTTAACGATCAGGTCACAGGATTTAAGAATTTAAAAGTCTGAGCCCCAGAAGGGAACCAGTCCACATCTTGTCATTTTCTCATAAGGAAAAAATGAGATTAGAGAAGGGAAGTGACTTGCCCAAGGCCAGGAGGCCAGGAGAGCTTCCTCTGTTTTCCAGAGATGCTTCATGTCTGAGTTTCTTCACCTAGAAAATGCAGAGTATCTTCTGCACAGGATCAAATAGATACTGTGAGAAGGCTTTGCAAACTGTGAAATGAGGGGCTCGTGTGATATTTTATTATTATCTGGCCATAACTGCCAGCTTGGCTTTGACTCAGGTTCAGATTCATTCTTCCAACACATTTTATTTAGAGCTTACTAATGCTTACTATTTATTGCCTACTAATGCCTCTTCTCAGCACTGGAGACACTGCAGTGAACACACAGCCCCTACAAGCCCTAATCCTCCCAGTACTTACATTCTAGGGAACTGCGTGTGTGGGTGTGTTTGTTGTGTGGTGATAAGTGCTATGGAGAAGAGCAAAGCAGGAAGGGGAATGGGGAGCGGCCAGAGGTGGGAGAGGGGCTAGAATTATACACAGGGGTGTCAAAGAGGGCCTCTCAGAGAAAGTGACCCAGATTCTGGGCTGCACCTAGCACAGTGGAGGGGAATTTTAAAATTAAAATTAAAAAGGTTGGAAAGGAATATACTTGTTCTTGGGCATCAGAGTCTCGAGGGAAAGGCTGATTTTGCTTGGATCTGTGGTGATGACCATCCGACACTGGCTCGGAGCGTAGGCTGCAGAAATGAAACCTTTGTCATCAGCATTCTCTTAGACCATCAAACGCAACTTTCTGCTTCCTTCTCACAAACAAAACCCGAGCAAAAACCTTAAAGGGGTTAGCAGAGATAATTAGCATAAAGACATCCTCAAATCTGGGTAATTAAGGAAGGAGGCAGGAACCCACATTGTAGCCCTATTCTCTCCCAAGTGCAGAGCTAGGCTCCTACACACCCATCTCATTTGATCCTCCATGCAGTCCTACGAGGGAGATATTATTGTTCCCATTTTGTAGATGAGGAAACTGAGGTTCAGAGTGCCCGTGTGACTTGCCCAACTTCAACATAGCTGAGAAATGACAGACCAGAGATTTAAACCCAGGGCAGCCTGGGTCTTTATCCTGTGTTCTCTCTGTGAGGTCATAGCCCCTTCCCTGGGCTGAGAGCTGGAGTGGTTTTGAAAGCAACTACTGAAACCTTTCCCAGAAGAGATGCAGAAATTACACAGTCCAACTTCTACATTTTACAAAGCAAACGAGTTAACAATACGAACGTGCGCCTAAACACCTGGTAGCCATGAATGGATGTTGGTTTTCTGTCTTTGCAGATTAGAAACCAACGGTTTAGAGAAAAGAAGTTACTTCCCTGAGGTTTACAAAGCAGCTTAGCAGCAAAGCTCATAGACTAAGGCAGCCTCGGGACGTCTACATCTTTTCACTACTCTCTGAGCCCCTTAAGGCTTAGATGTCAAAGACTGTAGAGTCAATGACAAAGAGGAAGAGGAAGAACTGTCAGGCCTAGAGACCAGTGATCTTTCAAGGCTTCTCTCAGAATGATTACTACAGGGGAATGGCCGGGGTGGGTGGAGGTCCGGGCCCAATAACACGGAGTAGCCATGAGCCGGTGGGCTAATGCTGAAGCCACTGCTGAGATAGTCGTGGCTCTCTTACGCTGCATGGACTGACCCCTGTCACATCCGACTTGCTCCTGAGTGCTTTGCTTCCAGAGGCAGTGTGGTGGTGGTGCCAGCTGACCGTGCGTTGGTGGTCTTGGGTCCAAATTCGCATTCATGAGGTGAACCTAAGCAACGGTAATAACGGCAACAGCTAACATTTAATGAATATATGCATGTCTGGGGTGGGGCTGGGGAGCTGGTGTGTGTGTGTGTGTGTGTGTGTGTGTGAAGACAGAGAGAGAGGGGATAACTCTGGTCAGAGTGTGGGCTAAAGCTTGGGGGAGGAGCTAAACAGGGGCAGGAGGGCTCTTCCCAGCACCCAGTCAGGTGCTTGAATTTTCTTCCCAGTTCACAGACTTGAATTTTCTTCCCAGTTCACAGATGAGAAAGCAAAGGAAGCCTCAGGGAACTTCAAGGTCATATAGACAGTGAAGGTTAGAACTCTAGTCTGTCTAAGCTCCATTTCCCCATTTTATGTTGGGTGTGTGAGTGTATATGTGCGTGGGGGCTTAATTCCTTTTTCCATTTTAATGAGAAAATGCCACGGTGTGGGGCAAGGTGGAGGGAGGTGGGAGGGAGGACGGGCTCTGGCAATTTCCTCTTCTAGGAGTAAAGCCTCCATACTTTGGAGCTGTCTCTCTTTGGGAAATTCACCAGGATGGGCCTTTATACAAACATGAGGCAAGTCCCCGCCCATTGTCCTTGGGGAGGGGGTGGGGTCACCCCAATCTCTACGCAGATGGAGCAGAGTGCATTGAGTTCTCTTTAATGATGTGAATCTTTTTAACCACCCTTCACCCTTGAGGAATGGGGGAGAAATAATCTTCCTGGAGCGAGGTTCCAACTGGACCTGAGGTGCCTCCTTGGGAGGTTTTTGAAGATTGAATAATGGAGATGAGGAAGGTACTGCCGACCCTTGTGACTGATTTGTTTGAGCCATCCAGTCATTCATTAATTCACCCAAGCTCTGCTAGGCTTTGGGAATTTACTGGTGAGTTACCCCCCAGCTGAACTTTGGGAGAGTTAAAAGGGCAGCAAAGCAGCCCAAAATAGGATAACTAAGATTGTAACTGACTGCTAGACCTGTGAAGCCCACCTGGAGTCTTGATGTCAGGGTGGTGGGAGAATGGGGTCTTTGGGTCGTGTCAATATTTGGATAGTTCAAAATCAGGATGATCCAGTGGGTGGTAAAATAAATTTACAGTTAGAGTCTGGAATCAGGGAAATGCAGCTTAGAGACGTATTTGGTTAGTAGAGGTTATTTTTTAATTTGAATTTAAATGCCTTTAGGTGGGGATTGGACTCCCAACTTCCTGGGTTCTCACCATTCCTTACTGGCCCCATCGGATTTATGGATTTACATTACAGGCCGTCTGCCCAGCCCTGTGGCTAACAGAGTTTTCCACCCTAGCAGTGGATGTCTCCAAGTTTTGAGAGTCTATTAATTCAAGTATAAACGAACCAAAGGCAGATGTGCAGAATCTGGTAATGGTTTTAAGCTTTGAACTTCTCTCTGATTCTCACTGGGATGAGATGATAATGGTGATCTTTACTGGTGATCTTTATTGATGACAGTAATAATTGGTGATAAATAATGGTGAATAAGTTGACATTCATTTCCATTCGTTCCACATGTTTATTGAGAACTGCTGTGTGTCAGCACTTTTCTAGGTCTCAGGAGTACGGCAGTGAAGAAAACAGACAAAAATGGGACTTGAATTCCAGCGTGGGTGGAGGGAGACAGTAGAGAAGATACATGATTGAAACGCATGGTGTATTAGACGGTGATAAGTACTATGGAGACAAAGTGGGAAAGAAGCTAAGAAGTTTTGGGGGAGGAAGGCTTAGATAGGGCGGCCATCGTGGGCTTCACTGAGAAAATGAATCTTTAGTAAAGACCTGAATTAAGTGAGGGAGCTGCCATCGGGGGCAAAAACATAGGCAGAGAAAGCAGCAAGTGCAAAAGTCCTGAGGGGGGACCAGGCCTGGGGTTTTAGAGTAGCCCTGTCAGCATACCACGCACTGTTCTAAGCTATTTCACTTCTATGAGGGAGGTAACGTTATTGTTCCCATTTACAGATGGGCAAACTATGGCCAGAGAATCTAACAAACTTGCTGTGGGTTAGATAAGAGGTGGAACCAGGCTTCTAACCCAAGCTGCCTAACTCCAGATCTTGTGCTTTTAAATACTAAGCAGTGTTAAAGAGATCAGACCCAGGTACTGAAGATTTACACCTCCAGCTATAAGCAGCCTTCCAAGCCCTGGAGGAAAACCCTGGGTGTGGTGGGAGGGGAGGGAGTGACTCAGACCTTGGCTGGCTTCCCGCTGAGTCACTGCCGAAAGGAGTCGAGTGGCACTCAGGCCTCACCTCCTCACACTGGTAAGTTCCTGTCTTCTGGGGGAGATGCCTGGCAGCAGACCTGAACCACACATCGTTGGTAGACAAGTTCGTCTGACTTTCCTAACAGCTCTGTTGTGGAACTGTGGGTGGGCTCCATTTCCTGGTGTGACACCACAGCCAACAAGAGGGAACACTCCTGGAAGTTGACTTTCTGCCCAACCTAGCTCTGTATCCTCCAACGTGTCCAGGATGGACACATTCTGTCCCTCGGCAGGCTGGCTGTTTTTCATCTCAGGCGAACTCTTCAAGAACAGCTGTGTGCTTGCCATGCCACTACAGAGAACGAGATGCAAAGGGCAGCCACACACATTGCCCTGGGGCTCACCCTCTTGACATAGTCATTCAGGAAGACAGCAAGGAAGAAATGTGTAAGTACTACAGCAAGTATGTCAAGTTTGTTAAGATTTCAAAACAGGAGTTGACGAATAGCAGTAGCTAGCATGGACTGAGCACTAACTATGTGCCTGGCAGTTTCGAAGTGCTAACCATGGTATATCTCATTTTCATAGTTCTCACAACACCTAGTTAGGGAAGTGCTTCCCATTGTACAGAAAAGACAACAGAGGCTCAGAGATGTCACACATAGGAAAGGGCAGGAAGGACAGTGGGAATAAAATCCTGGAGTCAGGAAAGTACAAGCCTGGGCTTCCCTGGCAGTCCAGTGGTTAAGACTCGGTGCTTCTGGGCTTCCCTGGTGGTGCAGTGGTTAAGAACCCTCCTGCCAATGCAGGGGATGCGGGTTCGATCCCTGGTCTGGGAGGATCCCACATGCTGCGGAGCAACTAAGCCTGTGCGTCACAACTACTGAACCTGAGCTCTAGAGCCCATGAGCCACAACTACTGAGCCCGTCAGCCACAGATACTGAGCCCAAGCGCCTAGAGCCCGTGCTCCACAGCAAGAGAAACCACCACCATGAGAAGCCTGCTTACCACAATGGAGAGTAGCCCCCGCTCACTGCAACTAGAGAAAGCCCACGCAGAGCAATGAAGACCCAACACAGCCAAAGATAAATTAAAAAAAAAAAAAAAAAAGACTCCGTGCTTCCTCTGCAGGGGGCACGGGGTTCGATCCCTGGTCAGGGAACTAAGATCCTGCATGCTCTGCAATGCAGCCAAAAACAAACAAACAAAAAAGTACAGCCTGGATTTAGAGAGCTCTGAGGAGCTGGAGCAAAAGGATGGAGGAGGGAGGAGGATAGTGACGGATGAAGCTGGAGAGGACAAGTGAGACAAGACTATGAAGTTTGGACTTGAGTTCATAGTGGCAGGGAATCACTGAAGATGTTCCATCATGTTTCTCCTTGGTGCCCCAGAGGTATCACACCTTTGTTGCTTTGGTTTAGGGTCACTTTGGAGCATGAATAGTGGAGACTGAACAAACACAGTGGGAAGAACTCATACTGTCTGCGTGGTGAGATCCCTCACTAGCTCCTCGCTCACCAAGCATCCTCTGTATTTGTTGAACCTCTGCTGCAGAATATCCTTGGATAAGAGCTGTATGTCCCCAGGAATGTGCTGTCCACAGCTGGCTGGTCCTCTCCACTCTGGCCATGCCCACCATCTCTGATTCACATCTTTTCCTGGCCTTCACCTCCTTCCTCCCCAATTCTACTGTGCACATAAGTTGCTTTTGTCTAGGGGGCATTTCCACTACTTTTGCAAAGCTTCTCTTCTCTGTGCTGCTTCTGTGATCTAGCCAGTTTGCCTCACAACACTTTCTTGTGGTAGACACCATTAGTTACCTACCCAATCTAGTCTCCTTCCCTCCTGGCTTAAGAAACCCCAATTTTGTTCAGGCTGACCACATGGCCAGCCCCAGGCCATGGATCATGATACATCTAAGCCAGTCACATCCCTATCTCTCACTTTTCTAGACTCCCTTGCAGCTAGGGTCTCCATGTGACCCAGTTGTTGCCTATAAGACCTTAGGGGAAGTCTGCTCTGGGGCTTCTGAGAAAGCTTTCTATTTTTTGACAAAAGAAAACAGCCTCTTCCCCATGACAAACCCTTCCCACTGCCCCCAAGATAAACACAGTCATGATGGCTAGAGCTCTCTGCAAGCTGGGAGGATGTCAATTGAGGGTTGTCAGCAGCCATCATTTGGAGAACGCCTGCTTTCTGAGGAGAGCGTACCATCAAACACAGAGAGAATAGCATCAGAGCAGGGAGAGAAAGAGAGAAAAGTTGAAGTCTTATGTGAATGTCTTTTATTCATACCTGAAAGCAGAACTACCCCTGGAATTCCAAGTTATGTGAACAATGCATGCCTTTCTTTTTTCCTTATGTGTGTTGAGATGGACTTCTATTATTTGTAACCAAAGGTCCAGGTCTCCCATCTTGATGATAAATGTTCCGCAGGACTCCCAGCCTTCCTCTACCTGTAACACCTGTGATCTTGACGGACTGTTAGGATGTGTGTGAGTCACATGTCATCCACCTGCCTGCCCTCAACCTCAGCACCCCCCTCCCCAGCACACACAGACACACAGACACACACACACACACACACACACACACACACACACAGATATCTCCATCTCTACCCTCTTGGTAAACGCTGGCCCAAGGGAATGAGGAATGAGGAAACCCGGGGTGTCACCACATACTAAGGCCACTTCAACTCCACATTGTGCTCAGAATGCCTTGCAACACCCTTGTTTGAGAAACAGTACAGTTAAGAAATGGGAGTCAGAGAAAAGCGGGCTGGGTGGGCAGGGGTAGGGTGCATGGGGTCCATGTGATCTGGGAGGGAATTTTGAGATTGTGCAGCTGTTCTCTCACTCATTTGTTCATTCATAAAACATTCCTTTTGCCTTTATTATTATTATTATAGTTAATTGAGATATAATTGACATATAACAGTGTCAGGTGTACAACATAATAATTTGATATTTGTATATATTGTGAAGTGATCACCACAGTAATCTATCCTCACACAGTTACAAATCTGTTTCTCCTTGTGGTGAGACCTTTTAAGATCTACTCTCAGCAACTTTCAAATATACAATAGTATTATTATTTATTTTCTTTTGGCCACGCCTAGATGTGGGATCTTAGTTTCCTGACCAGGGATTGAACCCATGCCCCAGGCAGTGGAAGCACAGCGTCCTAACCACTGGACCACCAGAGAAGTCCCTACAACAGTATTATTAACTGTAGCCAACATGCTGCACATTACATTTTATGACTTACTTACTTTAAAACTGGAAGTTTGTACCTTTTGATCCCCTTTACCCGTTTTGCCCACCCCACAACCCCCCCCCCCCACCTCTGGCACCACCGATCTGTTCTCCATGCAACACATTTCTCTGTTGAGCATCTACTTTGTGCCAGAGTCTAAAATGTTCCCTGCTTTCTCTATGTTGGCGAGGAAATGTAACGTACAGTATATGAAAGATACAAAAGGAAGAAACTGGTGAGTCTCCATCTTCTCTCCTTCTCAAAGAGGAAATGACCTTAAAATGAAACAGATGAAGTCCAGATTGGCAATGAGAGAGCCTTACTACTGAGTGGGATTTGGGATGTTAAAATGAGATATCACATTGGGAGTGAGAATCTCCTTTCCTGGAAACCTTCAGGATGAAAATCTAAACCACTGACTCATCTTTACTAGGCACCTCCATGGGGTAATGCATAAAGCAAAGGTTTCTGAGTGAAGCAACTTAGCTTTGAATCCTGACTCCTTTCTTGAAATGGGTGGGTTTTGACAAATTGCTAAACCTCCCTGAGTCTCAGTTTTCTCTGAGTTACTGTGAGTGTTGTATGAAGACAATATTATGTAATATTTTTTGAGGGCTGACTATATTCTGGTTCTGATCTAAGCTCTATTTGTCTCAACTCTAAGCTCTATATGACCTCAACTCATGTTGAGGTCACAACAAATGAAGAAACTGAGGCTTAGGAAGGTCAAATACCTTGCTGGTCAGTTGTAGAGCCTGGCTTTGAACTCAGGGAGCCTGGCTCTAGAGCTTTTGCTTGTAACCGGGTCACTTACTGCTGCTGTTCTTGGTAAAATGGAGACTCATTTGTTTCAATCACTAGAGGATAGGAAAGTGGTAAGTAAGATGCATGGGTTCTGGAGCCACACTGCCCTGGTTCAGATCCCAGGTTTATCACTCCTTAGCTGAGTTATTATGAGCAAATCATTTCACTTCTCTATCCCTGTCTTGATTTCTTCATTTGTAAAATGGAGCTGATAATAATGTTCTTAGGCTTTTTGTGAGAACTGAGTGAGTTAACACAATAAACTTTTTTTTTAAAGGCCATTGAGTTTTTAAAAAAATTTTATTTATTTAAGCTGTGCTGGGTCTTAGTTTTGGCATGCGGGATCTTCGTTGTCGCGTGCAGGCTCTTTAATTGCAGCATGTGGGATCTAGTTCCCTGACCAGGGATCAAACCTGGGCCTCCTGCATTGGGAGCATGGAGTTTTAGCCATTGAACCACCAGGGAAGTCCCAACACAATAAACTTTGAATCATACCCAGTACATGGTAAATGCTCAATAAATGTTGCCTAGTATTTTCTTTCAGGTCTCTTTGCTTTCCTCAGGGAGGTTCCCCTCCCCGCCTCCACCCAATCTGAATTATGTTCCTTCTCCAAGCACCATGTTCCTTTCCCATATAACACTCAGGACGACTTGTAATCATGTATAATTGTAACCACCTCACAGGGTTGTTATGATGATTAAATGAGATAATGTGAGTAAAGCACAGAGCTTCCTGGCATATGTTTGGCTCTTGGCAAGTGTAAATTGTTATATTATTATCACCATTATTTACACTGGATGGCTTCCTTGGTTGAAATCACTGATGTTTTGATGTATTGACAATTTCACCAAATCGAAGGCACCTGTCAATCATAACCCACACCATTGCCGATGCATTTCTAAGAAATACAAAATCATGACACAAAGCTTTCCTATCACGTAGAATTTCCATTTCGTGCATATTGAAAGAGCTCTTTTAAGTCTTATTTAGACATAGATTTTTATCATGTATCAAGCTGCTCTGTTTCCTTGCCTTTTTAATACACAATAACTTTTCATTTCAGTGCCAAATCAGCATGGAATCTTTTTGAAGACATTGTTAGTGGCGATTAAACCAACACCTGTGGTGCTAACAATGCACAAAACTCAAGGGAAAGGAATGACAAGACGGAGAACTGTGACCAAGTTTGTGCACGTGCAGTCAACTGCAACTATATCACGACTATCTCCTGGCTGCTTGCAATTTGAGATACTATTGATTACAACATACAGCCTTATTTCAGAGATGTAAAAATATGAAAAAAAAGTGTCATAAGTTTGATGGAATACAATATTAAAATTTAAATGTCCTCCCTAACGGTTGTGTGGTTCCTTATTTGGTTTTCCGAAAGCCACCGTGGTTCAAATCAAACCTATGTAGGTTTTCCTTCTAAGTAATGGCTTCATCTTTAGCATCAAGCTTTGCGTTGGTTAAAGCAATGCTAGCTGCTGTAAAAGCTAAACCCTAAAACCACATCGGTTAACACTCTAAAGGTTTATTTCTTGCTCGTGTAAAGTCCAAATCAGGTGTTCCTCATTGGCAGCAAGGGCTTCACTCCATGTGGTCGTTCAGGGATCCAGATACATAGATTTTGTGTTTCAACAGATCATTTCAAGGGCTTCCCTGGGCCTGTAACATAGAAGGTTTCGTGGGCTGAGCCTGGAGGTGACTTGCACAACACACTTTTTCTCACATTCCACTGTCAGATCTTGATCCTATGGCCACATCTAACTGCAAGGGAGGCTGGGAAATGTCCTCTAGCTGTGTCACCGGGAGGAAGAGGAGTTTGGTGTTCAGGCACCAATATCTGCTCCAGGCTTTGTGGGAAATTCAAGCACTGTGATGGGCATGCTTATAAATGAATTCATTTCACCCTCACAGCAACCCCCCAGGTGGTTACTATCTTCATTTTACAGGTCAAGAAACTGAGGCTCAAAGAGATGAAACGACTTGCTCAAGGCCACATCGCTCCACAGTCAGGGATCCAGAGTTGGAGGTCTTGCTCCCCATGTTCTTCCATTACACCCACCTGCCTCTTATTATTATTATTATTTTTGCGGTACGCGGGACTCTCACTGTTGTGGCCTCTCCTGTAGCGGAGCACAGGCTCCGGACGTGCAGGCTCAGCGACCATGGCTCACGGGCCCAGCCGCTCTGCGGCATGTGGGATACTCCCGGACCGGGTCGCAAACCCGTGTCCCCTGCATCGGCAGGCGGACTCTCAACAACTGCGCCACCAGGGAAGCCCCCACCTGCCTCTTTGAACTATCCAAGAAAGGCAAGGGGTGAGAGAGTCAACAGTCCTTCTCAGATGGAGCTTCACCTATAGGTTATAGTTTAGTTTTTTCCAAGGCCAGCAATTTCACCTGTAGTCAATCACCTGTTACTAGTGGATGGGAGGGGACCAGGTTACAGGGTTTGCTACCCACTAATAGCCTGGGTTTCTTTTGGCTGAGTCTAGCTATACTGGGTATATGATTTTTGGGAGCGATCTTTTTTTTTTTTTGACCGTGCCTCGAGGCTTGTGGGATCTTGGTTCCCTGACCAGGGGTTGAACCCGTGCCCTCGGCAGTGAAAGCGTGGAGTCCTAACCGCTGGACCTCCAGGGTATTGACAATGGAGATCTATCTATACAGATGTTGATGTAAATGAGATTGTAGATATAGACATTAAAAGGAAACTTAAAAGTAAAAACAACCAAACACAATGTGTAGCTGCTGATTGGATCTTAGCTTGAAAAACTAGTATTAAAAAAAATGTTATAGGAGGACTTCCCTGGTGGTCCAGTGGTTAAGAATCCGCCTTCCAATGCACGGGACGGGGGTTTGATCCCTGGTCAGGGAACTAAGATCCCACATGCGGGGGGGCAACTAAGCCGGCGTGCTGCAACTACAGAGCCCGTGGGCTCTGGAGCCCGCTCACCGCGGGGATGAGCCTGTGCTGAAACAAAAGCTCCCACGTGCCACAACTAAGACCCAACACAGCCAAAAATAAATAAATAAATAAATAAAATTATAGGAACAATTGTATATGCTTGAGCATGGGCAGAGTATTTGATTCTATTAAAGAATTATTATTAATTGTGTTGGTGTGATAATCATGTTGTGGCTAGGTATACAGTGGTCTTTAATTTTTAGAGATGTGTACTGAAGTATTCAGGGGTGAAATGTCATGATGTTTGTACTTTAAAACACATCAACAACAAAAACAGCAACAGAAAAATAGATGAAGCAAAACATGGCAAAATGTTAAGAACAATTAAATGTTGGTAATAGGTATGAGGATGTCCATTATATTATTTTTTTTCCCCATGGCATTTACTGTTTGAAGTAAGACAATGGGGATATTTGGATGCAGCTTAAAAACGAATAGTGCTTGTTACTGTCAGGTATTTTTCTTGCTATGTTTATTTATTGACTCATCAGTCAATTTCTTCCCTCCTCCACTTAACTGTATTAATCCATGAAAACGGGGACCTTGCTAGTTTTGATTATCCTTAGCACCTCTATCCCTAGCGCAGAACCTAGCACACAGTTGGATTTTAATTTTTGTTTTCTCTGCTAAACTCAATTCTCACTGATGTCATTGGCCCTTATTCATCATTGCCCATCTTTGTTTTGCTGGTTCTTGCTGCATCTCTGGCTTTCTAGGTTCCCCCATCCATAGCCCTCCCCTGCCTTGTCTTGGTCTATCCTTGGTCACAGGAAGCAAAATACTGTCGGTGGCCCTTGTGCCCACCATAGTCTCAGTGCCAGCCTGCAGCCGTCTCCCACCCTCCTCTGTGATTTTCTACCATCACACTGTTGACTCCTGGAGGGCAGGGACTTTGCTTGACACTTCTTGATAGTTGCTGAAGCACTCAGCACCACAGGCAACTAGTTCTCTGAAACCATTTGTTGATTGGTCACTTGTATTCACCCCCCTTTTGGCCTCACTTCACCGTTTTCTGATGAGAAATATTTTCATGTACTACTTTCTTTTCTCTCTGTCTTTTTTTTTTTTTGGCCGTGCAGCTTGTGGGATCTTAGTTCCTTGACCAGGGATTGAACCCGGGTCCTTGGCAGTGAGAGCTCAGAGTCCTAACCACTGGACCACCAGGGGAATTCCCTCTCCTATTATTTCTAATTATACAAGTAACACATGGTCATGGTAGAAAATTTAGAAGATAGAAATAAACTAAAAGAGAAAGGATTAATGATCTGAAATCTTATTTCCCATTGTTATCATTTTCATACATTATTAACTTTTCTTTATGCATATATTAAAATGTTTTTCTCTCTATAAAATGGCATTATTTTTATCCTGCTTTCTTCCCCAGCAAAATATTGAGAACATTCTTCCAAATCAATAGGTATACATCTAGGCCATCATTTTAAATATTTGTAAAGTATTCTTTTATAAGGCTATACCATAATTTACTTAACTAGTCCCCTATTGGTGGGCATTTAGGTTGTTTCCAATTTGCTACTGTATTAAACATCCTTCTTATATCTCTCTTTATGCACATGTCAATCATTTAGTCATTCGTTCAGTAGTTTTTATTGAGTCCCTTCTGTGTATCAGGCTCTTTTTTAGGCAGTGGAGAAATAACCACAGTGGGTTTTCTGAGGTAAAAATGCCTTTATTATTATTGTTTTTATTATTATGAAAGACTTTTTTTTTTAAGAAGGTGTTGGGGGTAGGAGTTTATTAATTAATTAATTTATTTTTGCTGTGCTGGGTCTTTGTTTCTGTGCGAGGGCTTTCTCTAGTTGTGGCAAGCGGGGGCCACTCTTCATCGCGGTGCGCGGGCCTCTCACTATCGCGGCCTCTCTTATTGCGGAGCACAGGCTCCAGACGCGCAGGCTCAGTAGTTGTGGCTCACGGGCCTAGTTGCTCCGCGGCATGCAGGATCCTCCCAGACCAGGGCTCGAACCAGTGTCCCCTACATTAGCAGGCAGCTTCTCAACCACTGCTCCACCAGGGAAGCCCAAGAAAGACTTTTAATACATATTGCCAAACTGCCTCCAGAGAGACTGGATTGGTTTCATTCCCACCTGCAATATGTATGTCCCAGGCCCCATCCTACCATGGTCCTTAAGGGCCAGCTCCAGATGGCCTCTGCAGGGAGGTGTCCAGCAGTGTGTCTGACATCCGTTCTCTGCTCTCCCCCTGTTTGGGGTTCTTTCCTTGGCCATACCCCCTGCCCTTTCAGTATCAGCTCTGGCCTTTTGTGTCTCCCTTTTCTAGCGCCATGACCCTAGTGGTTTCCTGCCAGCCTCTGAGCAGGCCTTTGATTTCGAGGTTCCCTGCAGATACTTCCTCCATCTGCCACGGCCCCATGCAGTGCTCCCCACAGAGTCAGCACCACTCTTAGCCCTTAAACAGACTGTTCAGAAAACCAGAGGATGAGAAGCAGGCAGGATTCTGGGACTCCACTGCTGATGACAAGTTTTCTCCTTCCTCTGTTTCTCTGTCTAATTTCATCAATAAACTCAGGAGCCAATCAGGGGATCTCCCTTGATCTATGTGCAGGAATAGCTGGAATTGAATCTCAGTCCTTGGCCTAAATCCTTCCAGGGCAACAGGGACATCCCTTGGCATCCAAAGATTAGTGCAGAGTGAGCAGCCATGTATTTGGACATGGCGCTGGAGACAGAGGAATCAGTGGTCCTATGGAAAGGCATTCTGTCCTGAGAGTCTGGAGACTTGGGTCTGAGCCCTGGCTCTGTGTGTCCTGTCTGACCATAGTAGACAACTTTTGGGGTGTCTGCTCAGCTCACTGCTACCCCTGTCTGTGCATCTACCTACCAGTGAGGTGGCCTTTGGTCGCGATCGTTACGTAATGTGACCCTCTCTCCTCAGCCACATTGATTGGACCAGGGGTGGGCATGGGATCCAAGCTGGGCTAATCAGATTCCTTCTGAGAACTGGGATTTGATATGGTCTACGAGTCACTGTGAGGACATGAAACAGAGGTGAGAAAAACCTGAGCTCTTGCTGGTTTTCCAGTTCTTGGTGCCAGGCTAGGGGAGGCCCTGGGTATCCCTGCCTTGGGGGTGCTCTGTGACACTCCAGTGTTATAACAAAACCCTCCTTTTTGCTTAAGCTATCTCTGTAATTTGCAAACAAGCAAACACAAATATAACTTATGATGGTGAACAGGGCTAAGTGTCAATCTTTCTGAGGCTTCATCTCCTCATCTGTAAGATGGAAATAGGATCAGAGCCCACTTCTCAGGAGAGGGCCAAAGGTATTAATGTTTGTAGGGCTGTGGGCCTGACAGGTTAAACTATCTTGAGTATCATTCTTAACTGTATGTGAAAGAATTTTGTAAACTTTAAAATGACATAACACTGTGTGTATGTGTGTGTGCATGTGCACCTGTGTGTATACCTCTCTCTCTATTCCACTCCTATCCCAGTCCCCATTCTGACTTTTCTCTACAAACTTCTCCATGGCTTTAGACAATCATTGACCTCCTTTGGGGCCTTCATTTGGTTACTGGTAAAATCAGGGGTTGAATGCATGACCTCTAAACTCCCTTCTAGCTCTGGGAGTGGAAGATCGAGCTGGCTGGCTAACACCTGGGTATGATCCAGGTGCGCAGAGAATACACCTGCCTCAGGTTGGTGCTGAAGGCCAGGAGGCTGGGAGCCAGGGATCCTCCCAGGTAACAAATGCCAGGTCGAGTTAGGGAGCCAGGCAGGATCCCTTCAATGCTTTGCCGTGTTTATGTTTATGCTTCTCCTCTGTGGATGTCTTGCTCCAGGCCTTCAGGTTGTCACTGTGTCAGCAGGGACCAGGGTAAAGAAAATCTGGCTTTTGCCAGAAAAGCCAAGACCTTGGGGACACCGGTTGTAGCCTTACCTACACCGGGATTACAGCTGGTGTACAAACTCCTTCTTTGTGCTGGATTCCTTTGCTTCGGACAATGGCCAAATCAGAACCAGGCCCAGGATCAGCCCAGCCCAGCTTGCTTTCCCAGGGCCCAGAGGCTCAAGGCAAAAATGCTTCATGTTCGGGCTTTCCTGGTGGCGCAGTGGTTGAGAGTCCGCCTGCCGATGCAGGAGACACTGGTTCGTTCCCCGGTCCGGAAAGATGCCACATGCGGCGGAGCGGCTGTGCCCGTGAGCCATGGCCGCTGAGCCTGCGTGTCCGGGGCCTGTTGCTCTGCAACAGGAGAGGCCACAACAGTGAGAGGCCCGCGTATCACAAAAAAAAAAAAAAAAAAAAGCTTCATGTTCTGTACATCTTTGGTGACTGCAAATTTCAAGGCTTGGCTAAATCAAGCATATAGACATTTCTTAACAGCCCAGAAATTAATAGAGGTTATTTGAGAAGGGTGGAGGCCCAGAATGAGCGAGATCTTACTTTCTTTCCTGTGAGTCACATAGAGGAGAGGGAGCACGTCAAGAACAGAGCCTTATTGCTGAAGCTCTGCTGATACATGGACCAGATGTGTTACCATTCACAAGTCACTTAACCTCCCTGAGCCTCAGTTTCTTCATCGGTTTCTTCATCTGTAGAGTGAGTGGGTTGGACTGGATGACCTCCAAGGTTCTTTGTGTGTAACATTTTACAATTGCCTGAGTCTCAGAATGATAAGCCCTGAGAGCAGCAACGGCACCTTTCAACAGAGTGGATGCAAGTCTCAGAAAAAAAAAAAAGCCTGATGAAAATAACAACAGAGGAAAATGACAGCAGCAGATGAATAAGAAACAAGGGAGAAGAGGAATTTGTCTATATGTTCTTATCTTGAAATCATTCATTTATTGTGTATGTGCAGGGAATTCAGGGGTATCCGTAACATGCTGTCCTAGACGCTGAAGCTTAAAGGACCATGTGGGAGATACTGAGGGTAGGGGAAGAGTTCTACAGAAGGACCTCCTTAGGCCAGGGATGTCTGCTCTGGGAAGCAATCATAGAGTGGTTAACACAAGCTTTGGCTTCAGCCAGCTTTGTGTCCACCTCCTGTTCTGCCACCTGTGTGTCCTTGAGCAAGTTACTTAAACTATGTGCTGTTATTTCCTTAACCATAAAATGGGAATCATGACAGCACCTGTGGGGTAGGGTTGTGGGTATAAATATACAGATAAAGAAGGATTAAATGAGATAAAGTGTATAAAATAGCTTACACATAGCCTGGTACATAGTTGGCTGCCAATAATGGAAGTGGATGTTATTACTTAGGTTTTTTTTTTTTTTTTTTTTTTTTTTTCTTGCGTTATGCGGGCCTCTCACTGTTGTGGCCTCTCCCGTTGCGGAGCACAGGCTCCAGACGCGCAGGCTCAGCGGCCATGGCTCACGGGCCCAGCCGCTCCGCGGCATGTGGGATCTTCCCGAAACGGGGCACGAACCCGCGTCTCCTGCATCGGCAGGCGGACTCTCAAGCACTGCGCCACCAGGGAAGCCCATTACTTAGGTTTTTACTGTCTCTTGATCTTGGATTATAGTTTCCAAGTAAGTAAAAGGAAACTCTTTAAACATATTCTGCTTATATGTGGTAGTCTAGACCTTTTAAAATTCTTTTGCGTCATAGGAAAAAAAAAAATCACATAGACTCAGAACACACTTGAGAGTATTTTCCTAAAGTGGTTGGAGGAAGCTAATGGTACCTGGGTCACCTGTGTGCTTCTTAGTGCAGAGTCCTGAGCTGTAATTCTAATCGGAGATAGAACCCTAATTCAGAGTTTCTGAGGCGGGGCCAGAAATAAGCATGTTAACCAAATCACTGATAAAGGCTGAGAGCCAGCTCTTTTATTTTATGTTTTTGAATAAATTTATTTATTTATGGCTGCGTTGGGTCTTCGTTGCTGTGCGCGGGCTTTCTCTACTTGAGCCGAGCGGGGCCTACTCTTTGTTGTGGTGCGCGGACTTCTCATTGCGGTGGATTCTCTTGTTGCAGAACCTGGGCTCTAAGCGCATGGGCTTCAGTAGTTGTGGTGCATGGGCTCAATAGTTGTGGCTCACGGGCTGTAGAGCACAGGCTCAGTAGTTGTGGCGCATGGGCTTATTTGCTCTGCGGCATGTGGGATATTCCCGGACCAGGGATTGAACCTGTGTCCCCTGCATTGGTAGGAGGATTCCTAACCACTGTGCTACCAGGGAAGTCCCTTTTTTTTTTTTTAGGATGGAATCCGGCCCCCCTGCAGTGGAAGCGTGGTGTCTTTACCACTGGACCGCCAGGAAAGTCCCTGAGAGCCAGCTCTTAAGGAGCATGCTGCCTTGCCACCCAACCGACCAGGTCAGTGCTTCTCAAACTTTAAGGTATATAGGACTCTCCTGGCAATCTTGTTCAAATGCAGATTCTGATTTAGTAGGTGCGTTAGTTAGTGTTCTTCAGAGAATCGGAAACAATAGGAAAAAAATATATAAAATATATATGTTGGGGCTTCCCTGGTGGCGCAGCGGTTGAGGGTCTGCCTGCCGATGCAGGGGACACTGGTTCGTGCCCCGGTACGGGAAGATCCCACATGCTGCGGAGTGGCTGGGTCCGTGAGCCATGGCCAAAAAAAAAATATATATATATATATATATATATATATATATATATGTTAAAAAATATATACAAATAAAATAAAGTATTGGCTCATGTGATTATGGAGGCTGAGAAGACCATGACCTACCATCTGCAAGCTGGAGACCCAGGAAAGCTGGTGGTGTAGTTCAAAGGCCTGAGAGCCACAGAGCCAGAGAGCTAATGGTGTAGATTCCAGTCTGAGTCTGACGGTCTGAGAACCCTGAACGCCAGGCAGGAGAAGATAGTTGTCCAGCTCAGTCAGGCAGAGAGAAAATTCAACCCTCCTCCGCCTTTTTGTTCTATTCAGGCCCTCAACAGATTGGATGAAGCGCACCCACATTGGGGAGGGCCATCTGCTTTACTCAGCTCACTAATTCAAATGTGAATCTCTTCCGGAAGCACCCTCACAGACACATCCAGAAATAGTGTTTAACCAGATATCTGGGCATCCCAAGGCCCACTCATCAAATCAACCATCTCAGTAGGTCTGGGGTGGGGCCAGAAACTCTAACAAGTTCCCAGGGGATGTCATGCTGCTGCCCAGTGGACCACACTTTCAATTGCCAGGTTTTAGAGGCTCTGTCACTGTGATGGTCATGAGTACCATTCACTAGTACCATTCATTCCCAAGCTCCTTCTTTTTTTTTTTTTTCTGTCAGTTACTATGCCTTTACCCCTTGTATCTCCTGGAATATGTGCCAGGCACTTTGCATGTGGCTTTTCCTTTCATTTTCATAATGATGAACTATCATCCCTTTAAAAAATTTTATTTATTTATTTGGCTGCACCGGGTCTTAGTTGCAGCACGTGGGATCTTAACCTGAGGCATGCGAACTCTTATTTGCGGCATGTGGGATCTAGTTCCCTGACCAGGGATCGAACCTGGGCCCACTGCACTGGGAGCATGGAGTGTTAGCCACTGGACCACCAGGGAAGTCTCTATCATCCCATTCTTTACGTGAGGAAATGGAGGCCAAAATTACATAGCAAGCATAGGACTTGAACCTATGACCATCTGATCCAAAGCACATATCCTCCCCCATTATACCACCCTGCTTCAGATCTTCCAAAAAAAATTTTAATAATGGCAATCACTTACATGGTATTTACTTTATTCCAGGCAGTATTATTAGTGCTTTAACTACTGTAATACTTATAAAAATTCTATGAGGTAGATATTATCATCAAGAACATCCTCATTTACAAATAAGGATGTTGAGGCACAGAGAACTTGAGTAACTTATCCAGGGTCACAAAGCTAATACATGGCAGGACCAGGATTTGAACCCAGGCAGCTGACTCCAGAGTCCAGACTCATATCCACTAGACTTTATTGCCACTAGCAAATCTCATGCTTGTATCTCTCTAATATGATATATACTAATATGATATATACGTGCACATGTTTATATATCATTTATATACATAATGTAACTATAGTGCCATATATGATTTTTATTTGCTTATTTAGATTTCAGGGTATTTTCTTCTCTACTAGCAAGATTCCACTATACAATTGTTCCCACACAAGTTGATTTCTTACCCTAACTGCAGGGACCCAGGTGTTGTATACATCCAGTCCAATGTGATTAAGATTTTCTTTTCAACCTGAAAAAAAAGAAAAAAAAGAAGAAAGAACATTTCTTTTCAAACCTGAAAAAAATTAATTTATTTTTAACGAGGCTGGAAGGACCCAGCTGCCAAGAAGCCCTGGGACTCTGGGCCTCCCGCTTACCCTCCCTCTTCTTGTCTTTACACCTCTCAGCCCTTCCTTTGTTGGAGGTGATGTTTCTGCTGCAGGCTTGACTGCCCTCCTGCCCCCAACCTGGCACTTGTGGTCTTTGTGTGGAAGTCGTTCTCAAGCCCTGGACAAAAGCCTCTTGTCCTCTAGGCTCCAAGTCTCCTTACCACACACTCCCTGTGTACCCAGGTACCCCCAAACCCTGGGTCTTGTGTTCGTTCTGCCAGCCTAATGTGATTGGTACTGGGCTCCCTGGGAGCTTGAAGGTACAGGGCTCCCTGGGAGCTTGACTCAGGACCTAACAGTTGGAAGTGCAGAAGCCCGTGGGCTTCTCCCTGTGGGTGCCTACATTTGGGAAAGGGTGGGGACTCTTGAGAGCAATGGCTCTCTTTCTGCTCTCTACACTCTGAAAAATCTGTCACGTGCTACTGTTTCTTTGTAAGTAAACTTTCTTTCCTATCTCAGCATACGACACACAACACATAATACACACACACACACACAGAAATACGAACATGCTTAATGTTGCAAGTGCTTGAAGTCTGGAACAAAATGGCCTTGCCAAGGCACTCCCTGGTTTGGTACAGGGGCAGGTGATTAAGGCAGTGTTTCAGGAGGAACTGAGGTCTGGTGGACAAACATGGAGTTCTAACCACAGCCCAGTTATTAGTCCACAGGAAACAGCCTGTTACTATTGTAAAGATGAAATGCTACTTTTTATATTTAAGGAACTTTCGAAAAGTCTTCCTTTCCATTCTGATTCAGTTCAAGTCTGTGAGGCAGGAAGGTCTCAGGGCAGCCATGCCTGCAACATTAGCTAATCAGACTCCCAAGAAACATTCCATTCCGCTTAGGAGGGCTTTGGAGAATGGTTTGCTCATGGTGGCTTTTAAAATAAACTGAGGGTTGCCAGGCTGAATTGACTCCCTGCAGGGCCGGTGACCTGGTTCCAGGCTGGTGCCCAGCAGGCTTGCTTCCTGCTGGGATGGTGGACCTCTCATTAAACATGGTTGCCTTGCCTGTTCCCCATTCTTGGGGGATGAAGTGGAAAGTCTTGTACCTTCTGTCACTGCCTATTTTAAAATTGGGGAAACTGAGGCCCAAGAGAGTCATGATAAAAGTAATAACAACAGCCAACACAGAAAACACTTTATATTAAGTTATCTACAAATGTCAAGGGAAGGGGCACCATGACATAGTGGCAAGAAAGGTACGGTTTCAGATTCTGTTTTGCCCCTCTGAAGCTCTGTGATCTTGTGTAAGTAACTAAGCCTCTCTGAGATGTAGTTTCTTTGTTCCTAAAGTATTGATAATGATGCCCATTCTATAGGGTTGTAGTAATAATGGATGTAAAGTACCTAGAGTAGTGCCTGGCGCCTAGTTAGTACCTGATCAATGGTCTTTATTATTAGTAGGGTTGCAATGCAGGCCAGCCATAAGATAAATAGTGCCTTCCAATCCTGTTTCACAGCAAGAATTACCCAAGGAGCTGGTGAAAAGTACAGATACAGTCCTCTGCAGTCTAAGGAAAGGCATGGGAATGTATATTATAACAAGCCACTGGGTGATTCTTATCTGGCAATTTTGGAACACATTCAGGTACGCTCCCCTCCAACCTCTTGCTTTGACCCTTTCATTCTCTGTGCACCTGGCCCCATATTAAGTAAAGCTTTAGCTTTTGCTTGAGGGTGGACATGATTAAAAGGTCAAATATCATTATTTATTCTCAGAGAGAATGTGCTCTGAACGTTGCACAGCAGATTTATTCCTGAAAAGCTGTTTGCAAATGGAAGTTGGGGGGTGTGTGTGTGTGTGTGTGTGTGTGTGTGTGTGTGTGAACAGACATATATTTAACACCTTAGTTTGCTATTCAAAGGAATGCATTCAATTCAGCTAAATAAATATTATATGAGTGATTATTATGTGCTGGGGATACAGTGACAAGTAAAACGCAGGCCTTGTCTTCAAGGGCCTGACTTACAGTCCACTGTGGTTAGGTTAGGTTAGCACAGGGAGCTACAAGAGCACAGAGCGGGAAGGGTACCCAACTCAGGGTTGGGGCATCTGGGAATTTCTAGGGGAGGTGGCATCTGAGGATCTTCCTGTACACTGGAACATAATCTCAAGTCCTTTTGCAAAGAGAATGACCCTTCCCTAATTTATCCTTGTGGAAAAATGAGCTTTCACACCATGCTGCCCTGGATTCATTTATACAATCATGCAGCTGCACAAATACCGAGTTCCTGCCATGGGTAAGGCACTGAGTGAGGTGTTGCAGGGCAACCAGGGGGAGAAAGGCCCGATCCCTGCCCTCAGGGAGCTTATACCACACCTACTCAGGATTCATTTATGTCTTATATAGGTCATTAATCCAGTGTGATCTGTTTATGAGTGAACAGGTAGTTTATTATTCAGGTTGTAACTCCCTTTACTGAAAATACTGTTTATTCTCTTTCATCACCATGTTGTGGGGAAATCCGGTTCCAACTAACACAACCATGAGCACATATTTCATCCAGGAGAAAAATCCAAGTGCACGCTGGCATTCCCAGAGCTATTTGCAGACCTGTCACGAAGCAGTGGAGGCCTGGATGGATCCTTAGGGTCGGTAGGATCTGTGAGTATCTGGGGCAACCTGTAGACCTGGTGGCACTGGCAGTAAGTCACGCTTTCTTTGGCTCTCACGGATAGGAATGCCTTTCAAACCACCTGTCTCTGCCCCAAGAAGGTGAGGAGTGAGGAAGGAACAGAATTCCTGGTGAATTACGATAATTACACCGTGTTTAAACAAAAGATGGCAGGGTGTTTGAGTGACCAGGTGAGGTTCCTTTACCTTCTGTTCTCTGTGTGTGCAGTCCTGGTAGGAGCTGCTTAGACCCTTTAAGCGAAGATACGTTCCTGTCTCGTAGATGGGGAACCTGAGGTACAAGAGGTGTCTGGTGGTGGTGTTGGGCACCTCGTGGTTTACAATCTGCTGCACATCGAATCCAGCCCAGACTTACTATTCTGCCTTTCAAAGTCTCCTCTATATATGAACCCCTCAACCTCTCACTTGATATTTCTCAGAAGGGTCAAGCCTGAAGCATCCGCCTCCCATTTTTTGCCAAGTTGCTCCCACTTCTTGAGCCCCTGCCCCCCTCTATCTTCCTGGTGAAATTCAACCCATCCTTCAAAGCCCAGCTCAGGTGTCACCTCCTCCCCTGGTTGGAATTCATCTCTCCCTCCCCAGCACTCCTTGGTTTAGCCCTTTCTCTCATTACTTTTCCTTGGGCAACAGGCTGAGCATCTGATTCTCAGTTCCCTCCTGTGTGCATGGGCATAACAGTAACATCTGCAGTAATCTTTAACCCCTTTCGGGTTGTGGACTTCTTTGAAAATGTAATGAAAGCTGCTGGAAGAGCTACTGCTTACTGAGGCCCACTATGTGTGGTGTCAGGCCGGGTGTTTAGGACTTTTCCGTTCATTATCTCATATAATGGTCAAGTCTCTCCAGCCAGGTACTAGTTTTATCCTCACTTCACAGATGAGGAAAGGAGGCCCAGAGAGGTGAAATGCCTCTCCCGAGGTCACACAGCTAGTACTACTAGCAGAGCCAGGTTTACCACATGGCAGAGCAGGGGGGTCCTAATCACTGGACCCGCTCCAATGCCTGCTCTCTGCCTCCCTGGTCCGGGGATGGGGGCGGGGAGAACACACTGCACGTCCCCTACAATTTAGGGGTTCATGCACCTCCACTGCCACTCCAGGCCTTCGCCGGCAACCCAGCGAAGGTCCACCAGGCCTTCGCTGGGTTGCCGTCTTAACGCAGGCCTGGCTGTGCCCTCGGCAGGGGTCTCGGTCAACATCTGGTGACCCAAACTCGGGGCCATGGAGCCGGGCCGAGGGGTACGGGCTCGTGGCTCGAGAGCCGCAGAGCCGCGTCCCGGGTGCCGAGTCCCAGGAATGTGGGAGGGCTAGGCGGAGAGGGCGGGCAAGGCGGGGGAGCTTCCTCTGCCCGCCGGAGGGGAGCCGCCCGGGCGCGCGCGGGGAGAGCCGCCGCCCCCT
>NW_006783088.1:2030297-2043474 GCF_000442215.2 Lipotes vexillifer | reverse complement strand
CACCTGCCCGGGTGCGCCCTGCCTGCGGGGATCGGGGGAGGTGGCGGGGGCTCCGCGTCCTCGGGGCCCCCCGCTGCTGAGGCCGGCCTCGCGCGCCGGCGACCGAGCCCTTTCCTCGGCTGCCGCGTACGCGAGGGAGGGTGGTGGGCTTCGGGGTCCCGGGTGCCCGGAGCCTCCCCGTGGCCGGCCCCGCGCGGGCTGCAGGCCGTCTCTGGCCCGGCCCTGACCTGAGCTGGTCACATCTGGCCGGCGCGGGCCCGGCTCGCCAGCCCGAGGCGGCCGGAGGGGGCGTGTTTGCGGAGGGCTCCCGACGCGGAGCCGGGTGGGCCTGGCCGAGCTGCAGCCGCCCTCCGACCCGGCCTGCGGGGGCCCGAGGGGCCGGGCCGAAGGGCAGCGGCGGCGGCCGCGGGGAGCCGGGGCAGGGTCGGGCGCCGGGCGCCGGGCAGTGGGAGAGGCGCGGGGCCTCCGGGCAGAGGGCGCTGCTTCTGGGGAAAGTTCCCAGCCTCGGGAGAAGGTGGCCACTCGCAGGCGTGCCTCCGGGCGACGGTCCTCTTCCCGGAGAAGCTGCTTGCTTCCCTGGATGCTTAATTCGTGCTTTGTGGGCGCCGGCTCCCCCGCCCCCCCGCCCTGTTTTCTAGCATCGCTTTTCAGATAATGCTGTGCCTGCCGTTTTGGTGACGATCTTTCTGAAAGCGCCGTTTCCCCTTCACGGTGTTCCCACGGGGTGAGGCCGGGCAGCTGGGAGATATCCCCGTTTCACAGATAGGGAACTGGAAGGAGAGAAGTGAAAAAGCAGAATCACCCAGCCCTGCGGCGGGAGCTGAGCCAGCGGGTTCGTCCTCACAGCTTTCTAGGAGACTGCGAGGGTCTTGAACTCGCAGTGGAAAGGGCCCTGATACCCCTGTTGTGCATTTTGTAAAGGAAAAACCTTGCTTCTTTTATACAGACAGCAGCTCTGAGGACATGATGTTTGAAAACCTGGGAAGTGAGTTACTGGCTGGGTATGGAACCTGGCTTCAGGGAAAACTGTTTTTTTTTTTTCCAGGTCCCTTCCTTTCTCTTTCTTTCTTTCTTTTAAATTGGAGTGTAGTTCATTTACAATATTGTATTAGTTTCAGGTGTACAGCAAAGTGATTTGGGTATACATATATATGTATATATCTATATATATACTTTCGATTCTTTTCCATTGTAGGTTATTACAAGGGAAAACTTTTCAAGCAAAAATAAAAAGATTGTCTGAGAGCAGAAATGTCAGCCTTGGGGCAGCAATGCAGCCCAGCAGGCAGGACAAGAAGGCAGCTGGGGCCTGGGGGCTGCGACAACTCTCAGCACCCAAAGGACGCTCTGGTTGCTAGTGTCCCCTCACAGTTTTCCTCGGCAGGCTTTGAACAGGCTGTCCTGAAGGCCTGGAAGGCTCTGTGACCTCCTGCAGAGAATATTGGATTAGGTGTCAGAAGACCAGCTCCAGGGCCGGGTGCGGGTTGGACTTGCTCTTCCGTCTCCTCCATCCTCAGTTAATAGCGTAGCATGGGACCACCTGCCCCATAGCGTTGTTTGAGGGACTTTCACTGGCCAGTGTCTGAAAGAGCTTTGTAAACATTAAAGTGTGTCCAGGGCTTCCCTGGTGGTGCAGTGTTGAGAGTCCGCCTGCCGATGCAGGGGATACGGGTTCGTGTCCCGGTCCGGGAAGATCCCACATGCAGCGGAGCGGCTGGGCCCGTGAGCCATGGCCGCTGAGCCTGCGCGTCTGGAGCCTGTGCTCCGCAACAGGAGAGGCCACAACAGTGAGAGGCCCGCGTACCGCAAAAAAAAAAAAAAAAAAAGTGTGTCCAGATGGGGTTAACATTAAGGTACAGTGTGTATGGACTGTCTCCTCCCTGACCCTGTAAGGAAATTCATGGAGAATAGTATATGAGATTAAAAAAATATTGCCTCATATTGAAGATCTCTTGTACCAAAGTTAATACTAAAGAAATACTTCATTTATTTTTAGTTTACTTTGGTACATATATATTTTATTATATTATTTATGGTTTTGCTTGGGCCCTGATGGTTGCTAGCGTGCTTTGAATCAGCGAAAAGTTTCTTGGGTTAATTTATTTCTTGCCCAATCCTTCCTTGTGTTTCAATAGCATCTTGCCACGCTACACTTGTCCCCTATTCAGATATTTCCTTCCTCTCTAATTTGTCCTGTAGAAACTCAAGAGGGCTCTTTATTTCTCATTTTTGGATACATTATAAAATAGGAAGTCTAAAAGGCTCTCTCTGAAAAAGTATCTTCAAAATCCATGTTTGACGGTTTATTTTGATATTGGGTATTTCACGGATTCAGCGCGTTTTTGAGCTGGACCAGACTTCAAGATAGCTCAAAGTTTTTCTTTGTTCCTTTGCTTGTTTCTTTTCTTTTTCTTTTTCTTTTTCTTTTTTATTTAGCTAAGGCTATTGAGGCCCAGGGAAGACAGTGATTGGGCTGAGGTCACCTGGCAAGACAGTAGAGGAGCTGGGACTGGAACCTGTGTCACTTGCCTGTGCCTCAGATTTTCATGATGCTGTTTTTTTGGCCATGTTTTCTCTTGGTTCTTAATTTTACTATAGGCACAGCCCTGCCTCACTGTGTACTCCTGAAACTGTGGGTGTAAATTGAGTTTTTCAAAGTCGAATCATATTTGAGATTGAAAGTCATATTTGAGATTTCTGAAGCTTGTACAATACATATAGGAAATGTGGGTGAAGTTATCCGACTGCCTCCCTAACACTTGGTTGGTTTTGTAAGGCTTGGATGGTTTGTGTTTTTAAATGGAATCAACTGTAGCAGCTTAAAAAATGGCCAGGTTGTAGAAAAGATGAAGCTCTGTTTGGGCGTTAATGATAATGGGTACGGAAGCAAGGAAGCTGAGATGCTGGAAGACTTAATGCTTAGTAGGGCTGGAAAAGCAATTTTTTAACCTGGCTTCTCATCCCCCTTCTCCAAGACAGGAAGGATGGCCAGAGCTGATTCCAATATGAGGACTTTGCTGGGTGCAGTGACTTCACCCATTCTTGTAGCATTTTTGCCCACTAATTTTGGTTTGTGTGTATGTTTTAGGCAATGTGACAAAGCAGTTTTTACCCCTTGCCTCCTCCTTTGGAGAAAAGCAGTCCTGACAGATTCTTTATAAAATCACCTTGATAGTGGGCTGCTTTAAAATGAAAAAAAAAAACAAAAAAAAAACCGGACTGGTGAGTGATAGCTGTTTTGTTGGTCTTAAAGTGTTTTGGATTTGCTTTTCCTTTGTTTTCGTGTTTCCTGGTGAATAATAGCTGTTTGTGTTTATTGTCTACTGTAGCTAATCCTTAAGCCCTCTTACCTACCTGTTTCATCCAGGGTACAAAAAAATATTTTGATTCCCCTTGAACTTGCTTGTTAAATTCTCATAGGGGTGACTTTAAATATTTTTGTTTTGCTTCAGAACAACAACAGAAAAACCAAACGATTATGTTTTGTTTGCAGACAATTTAAGAAAACAGAGCAAATTGGTTTGTGGTTAGACTGTGACTTTGAGCCGACGTCAAGTTTAGCCCCACGGTAAAGATAACCAGAGAACACCCAAGGTTTCCTAAGCAGAGAGAATCCTGGCTCCTGGGCGAGCCATTTCGGTCAGCAAAGAGGTTATTTAGCTCCTAAAAGTAATTTTTGCTTGGGGTTGAGGCCCAGGTAGAGTTGCTGAATGACTGTAGGCCTGGGTTTAGCCAGCACATCATCAGCAATTACTTACTTAGTTCATTCACTGCTTGGCCAAGGGAATTATTTTGAGTGTAGGGTAAGAGGCAACTTTCCCTTCTAATAGAATGCTGCTGATAACATTAATTAATAGGTAACTTTATATGTGGCAGGCACTAAGGGTTTTAATGCATTATCTCATTTGACCATTGCAGAAATAACTGAGAGGTAGGTGCTATTCATGGTCCCATTTCATTTTATTTTAATTTTTTTTCTTTTTTAATTTTGGCCACACCACGTGGCTTGTTAGGATCTTACTTCCCCGACCAGGGATCAAACCTGGGCCCCAGCAGTGAAAGCACTGAGTCCTAACCACTGGACCTCCAGGGAATTCCCTGATCCCATTTTATCCGGGAGAAAACTGAGGTTCAGAAGTTACCAAAGATTCATAACTAGTACATGGCAGAGGTGGGTTTGCCATCTCTGCCGCTCCAGTTTACTGTCCTGTGCTGGAAGAATTCATGTGTTTTACAAAAGTCTTCAGTGTGCAACTAAGAGAGGAGGTGACACAGATGAGCCTGTCTATGAAACAGAAAGAGACTCACAGACGTAGAGAGCAGACTTGTGGTTGCCAAGGGGTGGGTGGTAGGGGAGTGATGGATTGGGAGTTTGGGATTAGCAGATGCAAACTGTTACATACAGAATGGATAAACGGCAAGGTCCTACTGTATAGCACAGAGAACTATATTCAATATCCTATGATAAACCATCATGGAAAATAATTTTAAAAAGAATGTATATATAGGTGTAAATGAATCACTTTGCTGTACAGCAGAAATTAACACAACATTGTAAATCAACTATATTTCAATAAAAAAAAGGGGGGGGGATGAGAGGAGGTGACTGACCTGTGGTGAAGGACAGGCTTGTGGGGCCTGAACCCTGATGGGACAGGGAGTCATTTTGGGTTTTCTGCATTCTAAACCCTGTAGAATCTACTCCATTTGTAACACAGACAGCCCAGGAACCCCCTTTCCTGCTCATGTTTCTTTGGGAGCCTGAGTATGTGAGGCAGGCCTGCTTTAGTGGAGACAGAATGCGACCTGGGATGGAAAGACCTGGGTTTAGGTCCTCGCTCAGCCAGTTAGTAGCTGCCTAGACTTGGGCAAAGCCACTTAACCTCTGTGCCTCCTCATTTCCTTATCTGGAAAGTGGGACTAATACTTCCTGCTTCACTGGGTGGTGGAGAGGATCAAGTAAGATAGAAGAGGAGCTGCACTGTAAATTCTGAGTCTCTGTTGCTAGTTGTGGCTGCTGCTGTTATCTGCGGAGAGGAGGTGGGGCTTCAAGTCATTAATTCATGTAACAAATATTTATTAAGTGTCTCGCACACAGTGGTGCGGAATAACCCTAGTGGTGTGCAGAATGAACTTGGCTCACAAAACATTTTAGAAAAATGTTAATAATTATTTATTTTAGGGGAGCGTTAGTAAAAAAATTATAATGAGATGTCAAACCCATGAGGGTCATGGTAAATAAATTTGTTTAAACAATAAAAAGTTAAGCTAAAGAAAAATATTGAGTACAGAATTATGTAAAGATGGTGTGGTTATGGCACACCTGTAAATGTGATAAATTGCTTAAATTGGGGGGCTTCCCTGGTGGTGCAGTTGTTGAGAGTCTGCCTGCCGATGCAGGGGACGTGAGTTCGTGCCCCAGTCTGGTAGGATCCCACATGCCGCGGAGCGGCTGGGCCCGTGAGCTATGGCCACGGCCACTATGCCTGCGCGTCCGGAGCCTGTGCTCCGTAACGGGAGAGGCCACAACAGTGAGAGGCCCGCAAGCGCAAAAAAAAAAAAAAAAATTGCTTAAATTGGGGACGTGCTGGGTGTGGGACAGGCACTGAATGGAGGCCCTGGTGATGAGCAAGAGAAGCAGCTGTGGCTTCGTGACTCTTACAGGCTGTGGGGCTGACATCATTCTGATCACCCCCAGCTAACCAGTCACAGGTGTGATACAGGCTGTGCATGTGATGTCTTTGCTGCCCCTCCAGAGAAAGGGCTGGCACTGGATTTGCCAGGGAAGGAGTGGTCATGAGAGGGGCAGAGAGTCTCTAAGTGGAGATCCCTGGAAGCTGCAGGTCTCTCAGACCAGAGAAGTCCACAGCAATTTTGTCACCTCCTCGTATGGCTTTCCAGTGGCTTTTCTGGTGACCTCTTGGAAGAGCTGTAGGAAATTCGTTAATTACTTCCTTATCAGTGATAGGATTCCTAAATAGTCGTCCTATTGTCTCAGAATTTCCACGGCATGTAAATGCCTGGGTGATGGGTGGTGGCAATGAGACAGCAGATGGGAGGCACTTTGAAAGCAAAGTAGTGTCAGTTCCCACAGAAGGTCTAATTTTAAACATGCAAATAATTTTCAGTTCCACTTTTCCTTCTTCCTGTTGGAGGGAAGCTGTCCCCTGTTGCCATTTCTGAGGCTTGAGCAGACAATGTCATTATTATGCCACAAACTATCTCCTTCTCCAGGGCAGGGATGGGGTGGTGTTTTTCTGAGTGCCTGTGCTGGTCACAATCCAGTGCTATTTCATGGCTTCTGAGCAAAGAAGTGAGTGAATATTAAAACTCAGCACCAGTATTAAAACTCAGCACCAGTACGGGTCCAACACAGTGGTTCTTAATCTTTCAGGGGAGGGAGAGGTTTAAGACCCTTACAGGGTATGCAAAAGCGAAGAATCCTTTCCCTAAAAGAAATGCACACATTTACAATTCGGTATCCAATTTCAGGGGTTTCACAGACTCCTTAAAATAGACCATGAAGCCCAGGTTAAAAACCCTCCAATCTAATACTGTAACATTTAGAAAAGTATCAGTCCTCTTCAAAGAGATAACCCTGTGGGTAACCTTGGTTTCCTCCCAGGAAAAAAAAGTTTCTATGTAATGTATACAAGTATCTCTGTTGAGCTTTTTAAAAAGTTACATTAAAGGAAACATTATATATACATTGTTTTCTACTTAGGCTTTTAATATATTAATACTTAGTTATCTTGGAGATTATTTCATATCTGTACCCATAGTTTTAACTCATTCCTTTAAATGACTGCCTAATCTGATGTGTGACTTTCCCATAGTTTATTCTGCCATTCTCCTGTCAATGGACAGTGAAGCTGTTTTTAGACACCCCGACCCCCTTTTTAGGAATCATGCTTCAGAGAGTGTCTTTGATACATATTTCTTGTAACCTTCACAAGAATATCCATAGGGTAAATTTCTAATTTTAGGATGGCTGGGTCAGAGGGTCCATGCATTTAAAAATTTGATGGCTGTTAAAATTTCCCCAGTTCGTACCTGCATGCATAGGCTTGGAGAGTGTCTGTTTCTCCATGCTCTCAGCTGAATTGAGGATTGTTAAATTTGTAAATGTGTGCCAGCCTGAGAGGTAAAAAATTGTATCCTGTTACTTTTAGTTATAGCTTAAATTTTGAGTTAGTTGAGCATTTTTTTCTTGTTTTGGGCTATTTGCATTAATTCCTCCTTTTGGGGGGGGCGGGGCTTAACTCCCTGTTCATTAAAAAAAAAGATTGTCTTTTTGTTATCAATTTGTACAAGCGCTTTGGAAACTGAGGAAGTTAGTCTCTAATTTGTGTTTCAATTACATATATTTTCCAATTATTTTAGATGCAGCCCTTGTCCTTAGGGACTCAGAGATAATTAAGACCCCTGGGTGATGAAGAGAGTATAGACCTGAGAGCCAGCTTGCCAAGTTGGAATCCTAGCTCCACCATCTAACTAGTTGTGTGCTTTGGGCAGGTGCCTTAACCTTTCTGATCCTTGGCGTTCACATTTCTAAAATGCTAATAATAGCAGTGGTACCTTTCACACAGGGTAGTTGGATAAGTTAAATGGGATCACATTATATTAAAGTTCCTTGTAAATGGATATAGAAATTTAAGAACATTACTTCATTTTCTCAAGAATTAGGGTTTTAAAGTTAGGGCAAAAGGCCATAATTATGAATTGTAAACATTGTGTTACAAAAAATTTTTAATTGGATTTAAGAGATTAAATCCACAATGGATAGTATACATACATACATATATATGTGTTTATATATATATATAAATGTATAATGTGAAGCAGTCTAGGCTTCTCGGCTAGCATAATTTATGTTATATTTCTCTTTTGACAAGTTAATATAACTGAATTAATATAGGTCAAATGAACACAAGATATGACTGAAGAATGGCCAGTGTGGTCTTTGCCCCCAAAGAGCACAGGAATATTGACCATGTCCTTTAAAGCAACAGGGTCCTCCTTGAGTGTCTCTCTCTTGTGACCTGGCCAGCTCTGGCTGTGGCCACCTCCTATCTCTGGGGACATTTTCTGTAGGACCAAGAGGACTTATTTTATGCCACCAACTGAAAGTTTAAAGACATAATCCTTGGCTCTAATTGCAGGAGATGGGAAGTTGAGGGAGTCTGTGTGGACCATGCCACCCTGTTTCCGTGGCAGCAAGGTGATGCTGCATTTCCTGCTACTGGCTGAGGGGCTACCACGTTTTCATGTCCTTGTGTCATGGCGGTTATTCCTTCCCCACTAAGCATGGACCACACTTGTGGTCTTGTTTTGCCAAGACACTGGCATACTTTACTACTTACAAAAACGAGAATATTAATTTTACCTTATAGTTTGCAAGGCCTTCAACATATATGAACTCATTCAGTTCTCATAGCATCCCTGTGAGTTTATCATTGTTATTCCCATTTAAGGTGTGGCTCAGACTATCTCTCAGTGACTTGTCCAGTCCATTTCAGGTGCCATCTGTCTTTTGCACAATAATAATGTACATTCATTGTGTAGCCCAGTTTTTAACATTAGTCAAATTTAGAATTAGCTTTCAAGAGGCAAATGGGGCAGTTGAGTCCCCTAGTTTGTTTAATACATAATTATTAGGTTGAACCATATGAAATTACTGTTTTTGGTCCTTTGATACCGGTAGTTGTATATGGGTCTACCTAATATGTCCCATAAAATGTTCTTTTAAAGTGTGGTTTAGAAAACTGAATCATAGACTTGCATGTTGTAAAGCAGTATATTTAAAACAATGGGTCATAAAATCAGTTTAGTGATTTTAATAGATAGAATATATTCTATTCTATCTATTAAAAAATGATGGGAGAGAAAATATTGGCATCTACTGTACACAGGAAGGGTAAGTATTCCTTTATGAAACTTGTTTCAGTTATATATATCTGTGTGTGTGCGTGTGTGTGTGTGTGTGTGTGTGTGTATGTACTGAATTGCATATAAATTGAATTAATCATGGCTTCAATCATTGCCAAAAAACCTGAAAGCCATTATTATAGGGAATGGAGTGATGGAAGGTGTGGGGTGGGGGTGGGCATGCAGGTGGTTTCTGTTTCCAGGGACAGTGGAAAACTAGTATAAAGTCCCCAAATGTGCATCATCAGTGCCCCCATATATGACTGAAAACCATTATGCAGTGGCTGGTCCAGGAAGGCCCTTAGGAGGAGAGGGGGTTGACTGGCAACTGAGGAGGCCTGACTTTAAGTAGTTGCCCTTCTGGATAATTCGGGGGGACCACCGCAGTGGGACAAGCTATTGGCCATGCTCTGCGTTCTTTGGTAAATGGGTTTGTTAGGGAGCTAACAGTTGTGGACCGCACGTCCAGTGTGTGGTCTACTTTGAGTGAGAACTTAGGACGTCTCAGGGAGCTGAGGCTCTGAGGGCTTCACCCATCTGGTGGACAGTGGAGGACTGAGACTCATGGCCTAGATGTTTTTTTTTTGTTTTTTTTTTTTTTACCTCCAGGCCATGCTGCCCTCATTCCACTCATGGTGATCTGCACTGGGCTCATGCGGATCCCTGTCTGGGGGCTGTTAGTGCAGTTGACTGGAGGATCCTGATCCAGACATTGATTTGATTCCCCTATGAGTCAGTTCTGTTTTTTTCTTTTTTTTAAATATAAAAAATTTGAAAATACAGGTAAATAAAAAAGAAAGCAGGGACTTCCCTGGTGGCGCAGTGGTTAAGAATCCTCCTGCCAATGTAGGGGACACGGATTCGAGCCCTGCTCGGGGAAGATCCCACATGCCGTGGAGCACCTAAGCCTGAGTGCCACAACTACTGAGCCTGCGCTCTAGAGCCCGCGAACCACAAATGCTGAGCCCACGTGCCACAACTACTGAAGCCCGCGCACATAGAGCCTGTGCTCTGCAACAAGAGAAGCCACCGCAGTGGGAAACCCGCTCACCACAACAGAGTAGCCCCACTCGCCGCAACTAGAGAAAGCCCACGTGCAGCAAGGAAGACCCAATGCAGCCAAAAAAAATAAATAAAGATAAAATAAAATTAAAAAAAAAAAGAAAGCAAAATTATCTGTAGTCTCCACTCTCCTGAAATTAACTCCTGGTACCATTTTATGATGGGTGATCTTTGTCTTTTTTTATGCTTGTTCTATCTATCTCTTTCTCCTAAAATAGGATTCCTTCCTACACATGCTTTGTAATTTATATTTTTCTTTTTTTTTTTTTTATTGGGTTAGATGCTGGTACCCCAGGAGGTCACAGCATAAACATGAGTCTTCTTCCTGGAGGGTCACTGTTACTCAGTAGAAAGTCTTTTGAAAAAAAATTTTTTTTCCTTTAAACAAACACACAAACATGGTTGCATCCAGAAAAATTTCAGCAAATACAGGAGACAACAAAGAAATCTGTGCCCTGCAGACCCTCTGGGGGTGTGAGTTCACTCTCCTCTGCTCTTCTCAGGGGCATTTTGTAAAGTAGTGATAATATGTTGCAAACATTTTTCCCTTGAGAGTAAATATTCTTCCCCTCTCTAACTTTCAGCTGTTGCATCCCATTGCTTTATATGGAGGTGCCGTAATTTATCTCATTCATCTTGTTGTCTGTTTTGTTTCCAGAACTTTTTGCTGTAATAAAGACTGTTCAGATGACTTTGTGATTAAATCTCTGAACGCATCTCTGATGATTGCCTTAGGATAAGTGAAGATAATAAAAATAGTAGCTACCATAGGTTGAATAGTTATTATGAATTGTTGTCAGCACTTTGTATGTATTCACTCGTGTTATCCTATGATGTAGGTACAGGGAAGGAAACCGAGGCCAAAGAGTTATAATCTGGTCCATGGCCACACACTGTGCCAGAACCTCAACCAGCTAGTTGTGGGTTTCCTTGAGGACACGGGGAGATCTGGGAGGATTGCCTACATGGGCCAGGGTGTGTGTGAGTCTCCTGGAAGGACAGCAGGCTTGAGGGCCATTCTCACAGGTGGGAGGGTCATCTTCCTGTGGGATGGGAGGCACATTGATACTTGCTGCTCAAGTGCCATGACATGGCAGGAATGAAATGCTTCCCCAAACTACAGAAGATAAGAGTGATTTTGCTGTGGATTTTAGGTCCTGGAGCCATAAGTGGTAAAGGCTGCCTGAAACTTTGGGGCCTTGGCCCAGATCAAATGAATGAAACAATGGCATCATGTTGGGGTCTTGGCTTTCCTGTTGTGAATGAATCTGGATTTCATAGAGCTTGAAATTGGGCATGGATGACATGCCTTTAGGGTGTCCCATAAGAAGAGAAGCATGGAAAAGGGCATGGGCTTTGGTGTCAGCAGAAGCATGGACCCAGATCTGTGTTCTTCTCTACAGCCATGCCTTGGAACTTGTTACGTCATCTGGAAATTGGGTAATAATTGCTGGGCCACGTGTTATTAGGGTTAAATGAGGGAAGGTGTGTAAGGCACCCAATCTGGATTGTGGCTTAAGTGTTCGCTCGCAGCTCACCCATATTAACACAATGCCTCCTGACTCTGGGGCTGCAGTTGCCGTGTGCCCAAGGTTGAGGAGACTTGCTGTGCAGGTGTTCAAACAACTTCTGCCTTAGTGCCCAGGAGTATTGTTGTCTAGAGTGGTCGCCAGATCCTACCGTGTGAAGAGAAATTGTAAGGGTGCAGGACAGGAGCTCTTATTTAAGATGACATGTTGGCACATCTGAAGATGTGGGCCTGTATTCACTTTGAATCATAACGATCTCTGAAAGACAACAATGTTAATTAAGCTAGAGCAGGAGATCATGAGAGAGAGAGAGAGAGAACATACAACCAGCCAAAGCCAGGCGTAACTGGAGGCGAGTAATGGTCCTGTTTGTCTTTGCCCCTCGTGGTGAGGCTCCCAATCCATCAGATCCTTGCTTCAGGCAGGAAATACTTAACAAGCACTAATCCCATCGTTTAGATCTAGTACTCTCCAGCCTAGCCTGTCTTTCTTTCTTTTTTTTTTTTTCTTTTTTTTTGAGATTATTGCAGACTTTATAGAAAACCGCCCAGGGGAGATCCAGATTTCCAGGGTGGGGTGGGAAGGCAGGCCTCAAGGCAATGCGTTGAAGGAGGGTGACTTCCTGTGTGCAGAGGCAGCACAGGCCAGCCGCTCTGCCTGACCAGGGGGTGGGAGTCAGGGAGAGGCGGCCCCCTCCCACTCACCGGTTGTGCTTTGGGATCATGGAGAAGGCAGGGCACTGAGGCTCTGACCCTGGCAGGAGGGCTTGTCCCTTCCTCTTCCAGAAGGATATGGGGGGTGGGGGGGTGGCAGGGGTGGAGAGGTGGCTGCGAGGAATCTCCAAGGGAGAGTCACATGGGTGGGAAGGAGCATGTGGCCAGCAGCTCCCAGCCCTTCAGAGCCCCTCCCGCTCCCCTCTCTGTGGCACAATGGGTCAGGTGACCCTGGTTGTGAGGCCAGACCATCTACTTTGCACCCCCAGGATTCCCTCCTCCACCATCTCCCATGGGGATCTGCTAGTATGGTTGGGGTGTGCTTTGCATCTGCGCCTGTTTTGCAGGGCTAGAGAGCTCATCCTAAGAGGAAAGGGGGCTGGGCATATCCCAGGGATGGATTCCTCACTGGACCCTGGCCCAGTGAGTGGAAGTGTGGGTACTGAGTGCAAGCGATGGATGTAGGAGCCTAAGACCTGGGCAGGGGGATGAAACTCAGATCGGGGTGAAGAGCTGAGAGTTTGAGATTGGGGACAAGGACTGAGTATTAGGGTATCAGAGCCACAAGTGGGAAACGCTGAGGATCAGCTCCGCGCTAAGGCTATAAAGGGGGTGCGCCTGTGCCTGGGATGGGAGAGATAGCTGAACCCCAAGCCTGGGCCAAGGAAGGGAGGGGCCTGAGCTAGAGCTGGGGTGGTGGGTGGTATGAAATACATCCTCAGATTGGGGGAGGGTGCTCAACCCTCAGACTCTGTGGATGTAGGTCTCTATACAGGATGGAGAGTGAAGAGCTTCGAAATGAGAAAAAAGGCTCAAAAGTCCACAAAAACCTTCTGGTGGGTTGCTCTGCTTCTGAGACCAGAATGGGATGTGAGGGCCCCCGAGCCTTCGAAGGGAGCTGAGGGCTGCAAGCTGGAGTGTAGTCTAGGGGGATGTTTCCTGCTG
>NW_006783088.1:2003100-2030280 GCF_000442215.2 Lipotes vexillifer | reverse complement strand
GCTGAGACGTCTGGGTTCAAAGCACAGGGTAGTGGGAGCAGTCCCAGGGCCTTCGGATTGAAGGACAGGTTCTCTGGGTGAGTCCTGAAAGGGGGAGGGGCTTCTGGTGGTTCAGGAGGGCTGTCAGAGCTTGGGATGGGTGGACCGGGTTTCTGGAATCAGAAGAGTGTCTCTGGGTCTTTGATGGTGACAGCTCTCAGAGGCTGGGGAGTGGGGTACAGCCTGGGGCCCCTGGGTGGGGGAGATGCCGTAATCCAAAGGTCTCAGATTGCTCAGGGGTAGGTCTCAAAGCCCCAAGCTCGTGGGTGTCTCATACCCATGGCCTCGGGATAGGCCTTGGGTAGCCTGTCTTTCTTAGTTTGCTATACCTCGCTCTGCTACATATAGTTCGGCCTCATCATCAAGCACCCGTCTTCTGACTTCATGCCTCAATCTGTTCCTCAAGATCACCTCCTCCTGCAAACCACTCTACCCAAAACCATCTCTGATCCTGCATCCTATTACAGTTCAGACCTGATGCCGAAATTGTTGTCACAGCTCAGACATGTGCGTCTCTCAAATCAGTCGTAACATCCAGTGTAGCCTCGTTGTATCTGGCTACTGGGAGTCCATCCCTGTGAGGGCGGACATCAGAGAGCTGGGCTTGTTCATGGGACTGAGAGACAGTACGTGCAGTGGTTAAGAGCTAGGGCTCTAGAGGAAGAAGGCTGCGTGGGAACTCCTTGTTTTACCAAGTTGTTTAACCTCTGTGCCTCATTTCGCTCATCTGTAAAGTAGTGGTGATTATATGACTCGGCTCTAGGGCTGTTATAGGGAGTACATAAGATAAGGTATGTATTTAGCACATATTAAATATCAGTAAGCATTGCAGAAGAAAAAGGGCTATGTGTTGGGTGGGGGTAAGACTCACACCCTCAGCCTCTGTCTGACCACAGAGTTTGTGACCAGCCTTTTGATTTCCTTTGGAAGAGGCACATGTAACACTTAGCCTTTGCTGTCCCCTGGAATCTAGCGTTTTGGCTTTGAGGTTGTCTCCCAGTGTGGTTGGGGTGAGTGGGGACAGCTTCTTTTCCTTTAGAGCAGGGTTTCTCAACTTCATTTGGGGCCTGATGATTCCTTGTTTGGGGGACTAACCTGTGCACTGTAGGATGTTTAGCAGCATCCCTGGCCTCTGCCTGATAGATCCCAGTACCCACCTCCCCCAACTTGTGACAATAAAAAATGTCTCCAGATATTGCCAAATGTCCCTGAGGGGTAACATCGTCTTCGTTAGTAGGGGGGCCCAGCTGGCCTTCCATTCCCAGGTGATCGTGTCACTGACTTCCTCTTGTGAGACAGTAGATCTAAACTAACAAGCGCATTTGTAGATGTGACAAATAGCTGCATTGCTAGGTCTCAGAAGAGGATTCATATTCCATCTCTGCTTATTCAGTGAGTACTCTTTAGGGATGCTGTGATAGGTACTCCCGTGCCAAGCTCCACTTTTCCTCACCCTGCCTGGTGGGACAGGAAGCCGGTGTTAATGTGATATGTGGTGGTGCTAAGCTCTACTGCAGGGGATGTGAAATTGAAGGAAAGGCTTAGTGTTTATTAGGAGTGAGGCCAGATATGCCAAGTTCCACACAAGAGATAGACCTGGTCAAAGGGAAATCCCATTACAAAGGGATTCACTGGTAAGTTCACCCTCCCACCACCTCCCTGGAGCAATTTTCAGCCTTTAGAGTGTTTAGAGGCCCCAGGGCATAAGCCTAGAGATAACGCCTTCAGAGCCAGTGACAGGGAGCCCGCAGGAATGAGGCAGGAGGAAGAACCCCGGGAAACCTACTGAAACGGTGGTGCCATGGTGCCCATGGTGCCTGCCCAGGGTGAGGAGGGTTGGCTTTCTGAAAGCTGGGTGTTCACACAGCTGTTCGGGAACACATCAGTTTGTAAAGCCAAAAAAGGGCTCCTCTCTCAGTGTTGGTCACACCTGGTTAGGACGTACTCTTTTTTAGGGGCTCTAGTCTTTTACCCAGATTCCAGCAAGTTCTTCCAAGCTGTCCACTGTACTGTCATACACTGTGCTGGGCTCCCTCTTCATCCTTTTAATTATGGCCATTTTAGCACTGAGGCACAGAGAGGTGAAGGGACGCGCCCAGAGCCAGGAATGGGACTGATCTCCTTTTTGCTGCTTTGTGATCAACAACAATTTAGTAGCTTTCAAGGTCTGAATTTTCTCTTGTGCCAAATGGTGATAATAAATACCTCAGAGGATTGTGATTGAGATTCCATGAGAAAATGCATGGGGAGCCCCCAGCGTGCCCCAGCCAGGCATGGTGACTGGCATACAGAAAGTGCTCCATAAATGCCAGCTGGTGTCATTATTATTGTCTCAACTAGCAGTAATAGCAATAGGGCACTGGCTTTGATGAGCTTTTCCAAGAATGGGACTGGTTTGCCCTGATCTAATCATAGAGTCTGTCTCAGGCCCTGTTCAGTAAATATTTGGGGGTGCAGCTACTTGGAGTGGGGGAGAGATGTCACCTGGGGAGGACAAAGAGACCGAGATTGAGAGAATAAAGCAAAATAAAGCAAAACCTGCCCTCAGAGATAGAACATGTGATCTCCCAGTCAAACCAGCTGAGCTCATTGCCAGGCAACTTGGTAGTTAATCATTGCTTATAGGAAGATAAAAAGGATTATCACCTCAAAGAATGTCAGAGTGAGAAAGGACCTGAGGGACATTAGGCCAGGGAAGACAAATGGGTTCCAGTTTATGTCCATTTTCAAGTGATTGATAGTGGCTGCTCCAGCCCTGCATGGAAGGGATTCTTAGACCACTTGGAGTGGCCTAGCTCAGCAGGAGAGAGTGCTGGGATCAGTTAGTGATGTCTGCCATGGCCACAAGAAAGGCAAGGGGTGGCACACAGGCTGTTTTATTTGCTCTCTTTGGTTTCAGCTGGGACAATGAGACCTACGATTTGCTCACTGAAGGGTCACCCAGCAAGTCAAAAAACCACAAAAATCTCTTTTGGAAGGGATCTTTCAAGGGTATCCAGTTCTTAGGTTTCATCTCTGAGAAAGTGATTTTTGCTTGATATCTTTAGCTAGGAGGAACTTGCTATCTCAAAAGGTGGCTCGTTCTGTCCTTGGGCACCTCTCCTGGGTAGTACTTACACCGTAGAGGGGGAGAAGGCCTTAGAAGACACTTTTGGGGGGCTCTTCTCCACCGTGGCTGCACCTGGGGAGCTTTTAGAGATACTGACTGGAGGGAAAAAAAAAAAAGAGAGAAAATACTGATTGGAGGTTCCCATCCCTGACCAGTGGGATTTGAGCACCTGCGTGCATGGGCACACACCATCCCCGGCATCATTGTCTTATTTTTATTTTTCCAGACTCTTCATGTGGTATTAATGTGCAGCCAGGGTTGAGAACCACTGAGACCAAACCTTTTTTTTGGAATCAGAGGCCCAGAAAGGGTATGATTGTCCAGGGTTATATAGGGTTAGTGACACAAGGAGAAGGAAACTAGGGTTTATTTCTTTATAGAGTGCCAGTCACGTGCTAGGTTCTTTTACTTTCATGCTGAGACTCTTCTCTCGTTTTAAAAAAATTAATTTTTATTTTTGGCTCTGTTAGGTTTTTGTTGTTGCACGTGGGCTTTCTCTAGTTGCGGCGAGTGGGGGCTACTCTTCATGGTGGTGCACGGGCTTCTCATTGCAGTGGCTTCTCTTGTTGCGGAGCATGGGCTCTAGGCATGTGGGCTTCAGTAGTTGTGGCACGCAGCCTCAGTAGTTGTGGCGCATGGGCTTAGTTGCTCCGCGGCATGTGGGATCCTCCCGGACCGGGGCTGGAACCTGTGTACCCTGCATTGGCAGACGGATTCTTAACCACTGCTCCACCAGGGAAGTCCCACAGAGACTCTTCTTGTCCCACAAAGGTGTGTTATTCCACTGCTTAAGCCCATGTGGCTTCATATTGCACTGGGTATAAACCCAAATGGTGGCCTGTAAGACCCTAAACCTTGGATCCGGATGACCAGACCCATCCTTCCTCTCTGACTTCACCCTGTCCACCCGCCCCTTTTCACTGATTCCATTCATGCTGGTTCTGTTTTAGCAGACACTGGCGCCCACCCTCCTCTCTCCCTCGGGGTGCAGGGGTGGGGGACACTTGCTTCAGTGTTCTTCCCCAGATCCTTCTGGTTCCTTCTGAGGCTTTAACTCGAGTGTCTTGTCCAGACCCCTCTATTGTTGTCCTGCTTCATTTCCTCCATCCTTACCACCACCAGAAACTATCTTACTGGTTTACTGTTTCCCCATTCCCTGGAATATGAACTTCAGGAGGTAGGGACCCTGTCTGGTTCTCTGTTTCATCCCACATGCCTTGGAGGGAGCCTGCCTCAAAAAGATGCCACCAGGTAAGTCCCCAGAGCTGGTAGTATCTCCAAGTTACAGTCAACTAGGATCTCATTTAACTGCCTCTCAATCTCATATTATTTCCAATTATCTCATAATATTTTTACCTTTTGCCATGGCAGCCCTAAATATATATATATATGTGTGTGTGTGCATGTGCTCTAGTAAAAAGAGCACAGATTTTGAAGTCCTTTGGACTTGAATTTGAATCTCAGCACTGCCTCTTACTAGCTGTGTGATCTTGGGAGATTACTGAACCTCTCTGAGGCCTAGTTTTTCTTATCTGCAAAATGGAATCACAGTCAATACTAATGATTGCTTGACATTGATTGAATGCTTTCTATGTGCCAGGCACTGTGCCAGGTGCTTTATGTGTTTCGAATGAGTGAATCCTCATGACCACCTAAGGAGGTGGTTGTCTTCTTGCCTTCATTTTACCGGAAAGGAAAGCCAAGATACAGAGAAGTTAAGCAACCAGCCTGAAGTCACACACAGCAAATCAAGCGAGGAACCAGAGTTCAAACTTTGGCACCTTGGTTCTAGAGTCAGGTTGTTATGAATTTATGAAACCATGTCCAGATGGCCCCAGATGGGTGGTAATGCTGAGGCCCCGAGGGTGCATGGTGTTGGGCCCTGGTACTCAGGGAGCGTGGGGCATTTCGTGCATTTCCCATCAAAACAACAACAACAACAACAAAAAACTTTTGCCTCAAGTATTTATCAAGTGCCTACTTTGTGCCAGGCATTGTGACTATGACCAGTAAAAAAATTAAAAAATAATTCTCAATCCTATCACCCCAACTCATCAGCCCTTTATTTCCATGCCCGGTTACCTGGGTACTTTTTGTGGTTGTGACTGTTTTAATTGGAGATGTGGATTTATGACTGCTGGGCCTGAATTTGGTGTCATCGTGCTGAGGCATTTTCTGGGAGTATTTGCCCTGCTGTATTTATTTATTTATTTATTTATTTTATTTTTGGCTGCACAGGGTCTTGGTAGCCGCACGCGAGCTTTCTCTAGTTGTGGTGAGCGGGGGCTACTCGTTGTTGCGGTGCGCGGGCTTCTCATAGTGGTGTCTTTCGTTCTGGAGCATGGGCTCTGGGCACGCAGGCTTCAGTAGTTGCGGCACATGGGCTCAGTAGTTGTGGCTCGCGGGCTCTAGAGCACAGCCTCAGTAGTTGTGGTGCACAGGCTTAGTTGCTCTGCGGCGTGTGAGATCTTCCCAGACCAGGGCTCGAACCCGTGTCCCCTGCACTGGCAGGCGGATTCTTAACCACTGCGGCACCAGGGAAGCCCTGCCCTGTTTAGATAAATGGAAGAGTGAACAGCCACGGCTGCATTTCAAGTGGCTGCTGTATTCTGGGGTGGGGAGGCCTCAGGGTTGATGTGAGACTGAGAGCCTCAAAATGAGTTTGGTCTTTTTTTTTAAATGCATTTTTTCCTATTTATATAAGAGTAGTGTAACAGTATTAAAAGAAATTTAGAAATTGGAGAAAGGAGGGGACTTCCCTGGTGGTGCAGTGGGTAGGACTCCACGCTCCCAATGCAGGGGGGTCCGGGTTTGATCCCTGGGCCCGCATGCATGCCCCAACTAAGAGTCTGCATGCTACAACTAAACATGCTGCAAGTAAGACCTGGCGCAGCCAAAATAAATAAATAGATATATATTGAAAAAAAAAGAAAAGAAAAGAAACTAGAGAAAGGAAAAAAAAAAGCCATATATCTCTCCTCATTGGAGAACTATTGTAATTTTAAAGTAGTTACAGCTACGATTTATTCCAGGTTGTTTCTTATTTAAAATAATTGTGATCACAGACAGGGACAATTTCAGATCCTTTAATGCCAGAAGGCTAAATGAAGAGCATACTTTTTCCATGGTGATAAATGGTTGATAGAACCATAATTTTTTTATAGCTGCAGGATACTGCATGGATTGGGTGTACTGTAATTCACTTAACTTTTTTCCTGTTTAGAGGTTTAGGCAGCAGCCAGTTTTTCACTGTTGTAAGTGATGCAGGGATGAATATCTTCACGCTATCACTTTTTCTGTGAAACAGAAATGATTTCTTCCAGATTAATTTCCAGGCATCTTTATACTCTTTGACACCACTTGCCAAATGACTTTCCAAAAGGGGTGCATTGTTTACATTGCCATTAGAATGCATGTGACTGCCTGTTTCATTACGCCCACACTGGCACTGGGTGTTATCATTTTTTAAAGACAGATGTTAAATTTAATACTTGCATTTGCAGACATGCCAACTGGGCTGTGTGGTGGCTGCCTCCGCCGCTTTTGGACCGTGTGTGACTCGTGTACAGCCTGTTCTGTGTGACCTTTTTTAAACATTAGTTAATTAATTATATATTTAAAAAAATGTGCCGGGAAGATGTCAAGTCACTGTCGGTGTTCTGTGCTCCAGTCTGCACTTCCTTGTGGTACCTAGAAAAATTCTAAGTGCAGCCAGAAACCAGATGGGCCTAGTTGGGTATTAGCTGATTGCAAAGATAATCAGGTGTATTCATTTCATTTTTTGAGCTTATTTTAGGGGTGCCTGCTCTGCAGTATCTAACCTTAAACTTGAATTATGTGATGGTCAGATGGATATTTGAAGAATGAAATATTGTTGAGTGCTTATTAGATATCTGGCCTTTTTTTTTTTTTTTTTTTTGCGGTACGCGGGCCTCTCACTGCTGTGGCCTCTCCCGTTGCGGAGCACAGGTTCCGGACGCGCAGGCTCAGTGGCCATGGCTCACGGGCCCAGCCGCTCCGCGGCATGTGGGATCTTCCCGGACCAGGGCACGAACCCGTGTCCCCTGCATCGGCAGGCGGACTCTCAACCACTGCGCCACCAGGGAAGCTCTGGGCCTTCTTGATTATATGTCGAAAGTGGCAGTATGTGCTAGCATAGAGGGCAGAGAAAGTTGAGTTCAAACCCTAGCTTTGCCCTTTGCTTCCTCCCTTCCTTCACACTACCCTACCCTGCCTTTGTTTTCCCACCTGTAAATCAGTCTAACCGTGCTAAGGAGCACTGATGTCAAGATTAAGAACCCTGTTATCAAGGATTTAGCACACAGGAAGCCATGGGGATCTACTTTTGGTTTTGACACAACAGTGGCCTGAGGGGTGGGGACAGAGAGGAGGGAAGCAGGCCGGTCCAGATCTCTTTCCTTTGGGAGGTTCTGGTATTGCGGGAGAGGTAAGGTGGGCTGCTGGGTCAGTTTCAAGTCACAGATGGGGCAGCCCTCAGAATACCAGCCAGGAGCTGAGACAGAAGTAAGGCCAAACTAGTAACCTTGGTTGCTTTTGGGGGTGAACGTTGGGAGCCCAGGCCTGCAGTGGGGAGGACTCATTCTGGGGACAGTGATGGGTCATGCTTGGTAAGTTCACCATGTTTGTGGCAAGGTAGGCTGGGGCCGGGCTTGGAGTTTTCGGGTGTCTGAGTGATTTAGTTTCTGTCTTGTAGAGCATGAGGCATTACAGGAGGATTTTCTTTTCACATTTTATATATTAACCATTGTATTATGTTGTTATATTTTTTAATGGTAATTTAAAAAATAACAGCTGTATTGAGATGTAATTCACATACCACAAGATTCATTCTTTTAAAGTGTCCAACTCAGTTGTTTTTAGTATATTCAGAGGCAATCATCACTGTTATCGAGTTCCAGAATATTTTCATTACCTCCCAAAGAAACCCACACCCATTAGCAGTCACTCCTCATTCCTTCCTTCCCCCAGCTTCTGGCAACCATCAGTTTGCTTTCTGTTTCTAAGAATTTGCCTATTCTATGTGTTTCATATAGGAGGAATCATATAATGTTTGTCTTCTTGTATCTGGCTTATTTCACCCAGCATAATGTTTTCAAGGTCCATCTTTTTTTTGGCCACACTGCACGGCTTGTGGGATCTTAGTTTCCCTGACCAGGGATCGAACCCGTGCCCCTTGCATTAGAAGTGCAGAGTCCTAACCACTGGACCGCCAGGGAACTCCCTTAAGGTCCATCCTTATTGGAGTATATCAGGACTTCATGCCTTTTCATGGCCAAATAATATTCACCATAGGGCCATCCCATGTGTTATTTCTTCTTTCACGAGTTGATGGACATTTGGGTTAATTCCTCTTTTTTAACTATTACGAATAATGCTTCTGTGAACATTTCTCAGGTTTTTATGTGGACAAATGTTTTCATCGTGGGAGGACTTTGAACTGGGGAGTGGTGTTTGGAGCCTTTGAGCAGGGTGGGCTGTGAGGAGACCTGTGTGTGTCTCTGCCTTTACCAGGCCAGGCCAGGGCAAGCTTAATGTGCTCCATTTCTTTTAAATGACCCTATGAGGCAGGGTCTGTTACTACTCCCTTCTGGCAGATAAGGCTACTCAGGTTCAATGAGATGAAGTAAGCTGCACAGCTGGAAAATGGTAGGTCCCAGCTCTGTCCAGTTCTTAGCCGGCTGGCATGCCATCTGCTCCTGGGAGACCAGGTGATAGCAGTGGCCTCCCTGGGAGGGGCCAAGAGGCTGAGCAGTCCTGTAGGGGGACAGTGAGCTGGATGGAGTGGGGGGGGGGCAGTGTGTCTACACTGGTGCAAGGGCGGTGTGCAGTGAGGGGAGACGTTTCACAGGCAGCATCGGCAGGACCTGCTGTGTGTAGCTGTGACAGTAGAAAGAACACAAGTTGGGGTTATGAGAGTGAGTTGGATTCTTGGCACGATCTCTGTGACCTTGGGCTGATCTTGTCTCCTTTGCACATTACCTTCCTCATTTGGAACCTGGTGTTCTCCCAGCCTCGTGCCTCCCTGAAGGCTGAAATGAACAAGGGCGGGGGTTGGGGAGGAAGGGAGAAGAGGAGAAAGGAAATGGGGGACCAGAACCTGCTGGAACATGTCTGGGAGGCAGGGAGGGACAAACACGGCAGGTGCGGGCAGGTTCGGGAGGAGGTCGCCTGCTGGTCTGGGAGGACATACGTCCCTGCCCATTTCGTGGAGTTTTGAACCCTGGTTGTAATCCTGAGACTATTGATTTTTCCTAGTATTTGAACTTCAGCCTTTGTTTCCGGGAAGAGTCTGGTGCTGGCCCGCCCTCAGCATGGGCAGCTGCCTCCAGGACATCCTCGTTCTGCCTGGACATCTCCTGAAAGCCAGCGAGGCTTTCCTGGGTCCTAGAGGTCACTCGGGTGGCCTCTCCTATCTGGGCCTGTCTCTGTTCAAGTGGTAGAGCTGGTTGTCCCCTTTATCAGTGACTTGCAGCTGGCCTGGGTTTTGTGAAAAGCCTGTCGTTGCCATTTAGAAAATAAAGACAGAAACCTCCCCTTTGGTGCTGGCATAGTGATGACTTGCTCTTGTTCTGACTGCAGTATTTTGCTGGGTTGTTATGAATCAGTCACTTAATGTTTTTTAAGTGTGATAAGCACATGTGTCTTACTATGAGAAACTAGGCTTAGGGGATCCAAGTTAGGTGATTTTTTTCTTAGACTAAGTCAGAATCCTGCCCCTATCAGAGAGTGATCTAATGTGTTCTGTTTTTTTTTTTTTTTTTTTTTGCGGTCCCGGGCCTCTCACTGTTGTGGCCTCTCCCGTTGCGGGGCGCAGGCTCAGTGGCCATGGCTCACGGGCCCAACCGCTCCGCGGCATGTGGGATCTTCCTGGACCGGGGCACGAACCTGTGTCCCCTGCATCGGCAGGCGGACTCTCAACCACTGCGCCACCAGGGAAGCCCTAATGTGTTCTCTTTTATCCTGACCTATGAGACCATAGGGGCCTAGGTCTGTGATCCTTCCTCTGTGTGTTTCTGCCCTCTTGCCTCCAGGCAACTGCTGTTGGTCCGGGGCTGTACTTATCAGTTCTTATCATGAAGTCATTTATATAATTGGTCAGGCCCATGCCCTTTGGAACAGGAAGGGACCTTAAGGATCACTAATCTAAACCTTGCCCTTTGCAGATACTGAAACTGAGGTCCAGAGAAGGGAAGCCACTTGCCCAAGACCACACAGCTAGTCATAGTGTGAGCCCAGCTTCCTGGCTCCACTGCCCTGTTCTTCCGGACAGTAAAGTTCCCAATTGTGAGCATACGGGGCATTCAGGGAACATACCTATCTTTGACCTGTTTCTCCAGTGGATGTGCAGTTGGTTTTCTGGGGTTGAATTCTGTTGTGTGCTTGGTAATCTGCCTGAAATCCATTCTTTTCGGGGAAGCGTTGAAGGTGTCTTCTGGAGTCTGGCATCTCTGCAGTTTTTAGCCACCTGAGGGGAGGTTGAGCACGCTTGGATCCTGAAGGTGTTGGCTGACAGATGGTCCTTGCCTGCTACCCCCATTTATTGTGTTTATATCTAATAGAGTACTCCAAACTTGGAGGCTGAGTTTGGGAGGTGAGTTGGGGAGGAAAAAGAGTAGTGTTCCTTTTAGAATAAAACTTGCTGATATAACGTTGAAAGTCACTGTCTTACTCATCCTCATCCGAGATAAGTCACACAATGGTTGGTATCTGGGGTGCAGAGTTCCCCCCTGTGAGAACACAGTGAGATGAACTTTGTGTGGGCCGGTCTGTTAAAAACAAGAAGCCGTGGGTTGGAAACAACCGAAATGTTCAGCAGTGAAGGAATTGTGGAAGCCATGGACTACTATGCAGTCATCACAAATGCTTTGAAAGAATGCTTAATGACACAGGAAGATGTTTGTAACGCAAGACATTTAAAGATGCGGGCTACAATATAAGGTAAAGTGGAAACCCAATTCGGTAAAACATTCAACCAGACTTCCAACTCAAAAACATGTTTTGCAAGGATACAGGAGTGCACTATAGTGTGGTGTTTAAAAGCAGGTTAGGCAGCCCTAGGCCAAGTCCCATAATTGCTGTGTGCCCTAGGGCAAGTCACTGGACCTTCCAGTTTCAGCTTCCCATCTGTAATTTGGAAGAAGTACCTTGCCTGTGGGTTGTTGTAAGAATTCAGTGAGCTCTCTGGGCCTTCAGAGATAGGGCTGGCCTGGCCTTGGACCTTGAGTCATTGCTCTGTGGTTGAGAGATGAGACCAGACCGAATTATCTGCTGCTTCAAGCCCATCAGAGCTCCCAGTACCTTCTGCATCCTGGATGTACACACTGTGTGGGCTCACATTTCTTGCAGTTTCCTCCAATGTGCCATGTGCCCTTTCCACCAGGTCTGCACACATCCTGAGAGACATCCTTGTGTCTTTGTCTCCCTAAGTAGACTGGGTTCCCCTAGGGCACCATGTCACAGGGCCAGGTATCCAGGAGGTGCTCAGTCAGTGTTTGTCAAATGAATTGAAGAGGTGGTACTTGAATTGGGCCTTTAAGTAAGAAGTGGGGCTTGGTGATCAAGGCAGAAGCCTCGTCCTAGGAGGCAGGCAGGGTAGAGGGTAGTGGCGGTCACTACCGCCTGTTCAGGGACCAGACCCGCTGGGCACACCAGAGATTGACATAGGCACAGCCTGCCTTTTAGCGTTCAGTGTCACACGGGCATCAGCACACTTTGTAAGACATTTAATCTATCCGGCATGATCAGTTTTGCTACCTTTTGTAGCTTGGGGCTGTGTGTGCTTCGTCATAAGAGAGACCCATCAAAACCAAGCCTGTGTGGTGGTCGTGTATGTACTGAGACTGCCAGCAACGTGCTGATGGTGAGACAAGAGCTGGACTTGGGGGTGAAGGTAGCCTGGGCTCTGTGTCTGGTCTTACCACTTACTAGATCATCTATCTTGAGTGGAGTGACTTAAGGAAAGAAAGCAATGCTTACCAGAGTGTTCCAAGTGCCTTTACACACAGTATTCTCATCTAGCTCTTATGGCAGGGGTGCAGCTCAGAATGTGAGTGGTGTTAATGAGGCAGTAGGGAGTAGTGGGGACTTTGGTCAACTCAGAGAAGATGCCCTGTTTGAAGGTGAGTGCCTCCCCACTTTTAAATAACACATTAAAATGTGTCAGACAGGGGGCTTCCCTGGTGGCGCAGTGGTTGAGAGTCCACCTGCCGATGCAGGGGACACAGGTTCGTGGCCCGGTCCGGGAAGATCCCACATGCCGCGGAGCGGCTGGGCCCGTGAGCCATGGCCGCTGAGCCTGCACATCCGGAGCCTGTGCTCCGCAACGGGAGAGGCCACAACAGTGAGAGGCCCGCGTACCGCAAAAACAAAACAAAACAAAAGAGTGGGACTGGGTATTAAGCCCCCAAGCCCACATTTTAAAATGTGTCAGACAGTGTGTTTGTTGTTTTTTAAAATTGTAGTAAAATATATATAACAAAATTTAGCATTTTAGCCAGTTTTAAAAATTAAAAACATTTTTTAAACTATTTTATTTTGCACATTTTAGCCATTTTTAAGTGTATAGTTCAGTGGCATTGTGTAAACTCACAGTGTTGTGCGCTTATCACCACTATCCATTCAGGTACTGTATTTTGTGCTTTATAAATAGCACCTCCTATATTTAAAATGGATAAGCAACAAGGACCTACTACTGTATAGCACATGCTAAATATTATGTAACAACCTAAATGGGAAAATAATTTGGAAAAGAATACATACATGTGTATGTATAACTGAATCACTTTGCTGTACACCTGAAACTAACACAACATTGTTAATCAACTATGCTCTGACATAAAATAAAACGTTAAAATAAATAAATAAATACCACCTCACTTAATCCTTACCACGATCTGCTGAGGTGTCTCCTTTTTTTTTTTTTTTGGCCGCTCCATGCGGCATGCAAGATCGAACCCACACCCCCTCCAGTGGAAGCACAGAGCCTTAACCACTGGACTGCCAGGGAAATCTGAGGTATCTCCAATTTTTAATCCTCATTTGAGAATTGAGGAATCTGAGACACGAATGGGTTAAGTAACTTGCCCAAAGACCACACAACGGGTCAGTGTTGGAGCTGGGATTCTAACCCTAGGGAAACCAGAGTTGTCAGTTACTCTGATTCCTTTTTTTTTTTTTTTTCCCAAGAGAAGCTGAAAATAGTTTTAAATGTTGAAACACCTGCTTTTAAAAAATATTGACTCAAATTAACCAAACAAAACACCATTAGGGCCAGATGACAGCCTCACTGCTATAGGCTGGGCACAGTTCTCCCAGTAACTGATCCCCACCTCACCTGCCCCCAGGAGGAGTTGGGAGGATCCAGGGAGGTAATGTAAGTGAAAATCTTTTGTAACCCGTGAGGAGCAATAAGTCTAACTTGGAGTTAGTAAGAGTAGCTAATATGCACATTGAGTGCTTCTGTGTCAAGCCGTGTTCTCAGTACTTTTCATTCTTACGAGAGCCCTCCATGGGTCGGGGTATTGTTACCCTCTTTTTGCAGATGAGGCACAGAGAGGTCAGGTACCTCTTCTGAGGTCACACAGCTGGGAGGGTGGTGTCAGGATTAGAACCTGGGCAGTGGGCTCCAGAGTGGGGCTCTGTCCACTGTGCTTATTGCCTTTGTTTGGGCTCAATTCTGAAGAATTACCAGGGAAGGGGAAGTGCTGAGCATCTGTTAAGCCCAGACTGGGGCCAGACACTTTGCTAGGCACCTTCTCTCACTTTATTTCATTTAACCCTCACAACAATCCGGAGGCTGTGGTGGAGTGTCTTATTTTACGGAGGTGGAAACTGAGACTCAGAGAGGTCTAGTGACTTGCCAAGATCCCAAGGGGAGGAAGTGGCAAAGCCGGGATTTGGGGTTTTTTTTTTTTTTTGTGGTATGCGGGCCTCTCACTGTTGTGGCCTTTCCCGCCGCGGAGCACAGGCTCCGGACACGCAGGCTCAGCGGCCGTGGCTCACGGGCCCAGCTGCTCCGCGGCATGTGGGATCTTCCCGGACCGGGGCACGAACCCGTGTCCCCTGCATCGGCAGGTGGACTCCCAACCACTGCACCACCAGGGAAGCCCAAAGCCGGGATTTGAACTTGAATCTGAGAGAGTGCAAAAGCCCACACTTCTTTCCTCTACATGGGAAGGTAGTAATCAACCGATTTTCAATTTTAAAAAATATATCTGCTTCAGGGGAGAGCACTGAAGAGTACAGTTAGGAAGACTTAGGTTCACTCTGTGGAAGTGACTGAGAGCTGTGGCAGTTTCCCTCGCTTGTGTTTAGGTGGCTTCTTGGGGGTCACATGAGTCCAGGTCTGCAGCAGCTTGGGGACGTGGGGTGGAGCGTTGAAGTGGGTATTATTGGGGTGAGTGCCGTGCTGGCCATTGCCGGCCATTGCCCCAGTTTCCCCTCTTATCTCTTTTTGTGAATGCTTTGCTAGTAACAGCCTTGCAAATCAGCTTGTTTGGATTCGCATCCTCGCTCTAAGTGGTGCTAATTGAATTAGCCACAGCCTCAAGGTGGTGTTTTCAAGGTTGGCATCTATGAGGCTTTGTTGGAAAGTCTACCAAGCACGGTGTTGGTTTCCACTCCTCTTTATTCAGCGTGGTCCCCTGAAGCTGCTCTGTGCCAAGGCCTGTGCTGAGTCCCAGGAGAACGAGAATGGAGGGTGATGTCCCTGCAGTCAAGGACCTCGTGATCTAGTGCAGGAAAGGAGGAGCCACCGCTCTGCTGCTATAACAGCAGACGCAGCCGTCAGGGAGGACCTTCCAGGCGGCAAGAACAACATGGGCAGATGGGGGAGGTGGGGTTGGGGAGACACATTGTTGGGGCTTTGGGAGCAGAGGACTCACGGGTCTCAGCCACCTTCCTGTCCCTGGCACACAGGGCTGCTGAGAATGTAGTTCAGGGTTGCATTCAAGATGTGAAGCCCCAGGGGGCAGAAGGTGGATGACAAGTGATGTTAAACAACAGTTGGGCCCACGGTCACCTACAGGCCATTTTAATTTCTTTCAAACACATGGACTAGGTGCCTAGAAGTAGAAGGAACGTGAATCTCGTGGCTGTGTAGGTGGACAGCAGGCCAAAGCAGTCCAGCAGCACAGAGGGGTCTGGGGGCAAGGCCAGGGTTCATTTAGAAGCCTGGGCCGGTGCTTGGTACTCAGTACTGGGCAGACACTTAACAACTGTTTCACGAATGAGTGAATGGGTGCCAGAACCTACCAGGGCGTATCCGAGGCTGGGAGCAACCCTCTGCTGCCCGGAAGGGCTCAGTAAACACTCGTTAATCATTTCCTGTCTGGCAAGCCCTGTGGGTGCCTGAGAGAGCCGTGGTTTGCATGGGGGAGGGGGTGCTGGTCGTTCGGGTGGCCTGGCCTTCTGCCAGCCTGGCTCTCTGGGAGCTGGGGGGTGGCACCTGTGGGGGCGGGCGGCTAGAGCGTCAGCCAGGGGTACCTGTTGCCAGGCGGCCTCTCAGCTTAGTGAGCTAAACAGAAACATCCTGGATGGACACATACCCAGGTCCTCCTCCCTCCTGTACCCTCTTCCAAGAGAGCTCCCTGGGGGTGGTAAGGACCTTTTCCCCGACCCAGACTCTGTGCTTTGCTTTGACTTGGGTGTTTCTCTGCAGGCAGGTGACCCTGAGCCAGGAGACTGGGAGTTGGTCTTGCTGAACAAGTGGGTTCTGGAATGTTCAGGGGCAGCCAGAGTGTCCGTGTGTCCAGACAGAGGGAGCTGGTTAGGTCCGAAGGATCCATTTGATTTAAAAAAAAATGCCACGTGTTCCAAAGTTCATAGGTGGTGGTGGTAGAAGGGGTTGGCTTGGAGAGTGGGGATGCTTTTCGTTCCTAGGCTATTATGGGACCAGCTCTTATCTCTGGGGTGGCCCCCTTTCTTTCTTAGGATCAGTTAGAGTCCCCTAGGGTCACGAGAACACTTGTGGGTCACTTTCCCATTCTATGGGGGAAAAAGAGGGGGTTTGTGGTCAAGCAAGTTTGGAGAACTCTGGGCTAAACAAAATCAAACAGACGTCTTTCTTGCAAGACTTCTAAGAACGTTCCATGTGCTTATGACACTGAGAGGGAGGCGAATATAAAACCCTTATTTTTCCCAGATTTTTGTTTTACCTCGTATCTGTTTATCTCTATTTTTAGAAATATCTCATGAGACTAGTGTTTTCAGGAAACTGCTGCAGAAAATTAATTCAACAAAGATTTGTTGAGTAATTACTATGTACCAGTGGCCATTCTAGATGCTTGGGATAAATCAGTGACCAATTCCGCCCAAGAGCCTACCCTGGAGGAACTTACCTTCTTCTAGAAGCTATGAACTGATCTTTACAGAGGACCTGCTGCGTGTCAGGCATGTGAGTTATCACCTGTTATCCTGTTTAACCCTCACAGCAGTCTGGTCGGTTAGAGGGATCATTTTATAGATTAGGTGACTGAGGCTAGGGGTAAAGTGGCCTTCCCATTTCGGCTGAGTTGTCCTTTTTTGGATTATGCCTTTGAATTGCAAGAGGAGCTGGTGAAGTAAGGAACGCCTGGCAGAGACATTAGGGTCTGTGGTGGGGAATCTTTGCTATACCATTGTGACCCTTTATGAAGGTCTGATGGAGAAACTTTTCTGAGGCTCTGAATCAGACAGGGAAAGATGTGCTTCTCCAGAACAACTGGTTTGTTTTCTTTTTCTGGGCACTGAGAATCTCGTGGCTGATCATGTTTCCCTTTGGCTTTGGTTACTAAGCACCTGGGAGCTAGGTTTGTGACCCGTCTTGACACTTCTGCAGAAAGGAACTGACCATATGGTATATTTTTCTACTTGCTGGTCTTACCCCTGGCTTTATTATTTGCCTTACATTTACTTTTCTCTTATCCCGATTCCCTTGGCCGTTTATTTTATTCTTTTGCGTTGTTTGTATTATTCTAAGCCACTGTAAATACTTGGCAGATGGGGCTGAGTATAACTGAATTCTAAAAATACTGGTAAGGTGACTTGTGTAAGATCCTCCAGCTAGTTTGCAGGGAGGCAGGCTCCACCTTTGTCCACCACATGACGTATCTCTCTGGATGAGGATCCACCAAGAGACAGCTCTGTTTGCCTTTGCAGCCACCGTTTTGTGGGTTTCAAAGGAAGCTGGGCTGGCAGAATTGGAGGTCTTGAGTGGCTTGAATTGACCTGCACGTCACACGTGTGGTTTGAGCTGTGGATCCTCCTTGGAGAGGGCTGCTCAGCCTTCCCTTCCTGCTTGTGGTTCTGAGGGTTCCCAGCGGGGCAGACCCCCCTTGGACAGACAGATGAGCACTGTAATGCTCTTTGCAGCTATTTCTCCTTCATTATCCTCATGGCAACTCTGTAGAGAAGGCAGCTTGGGAGCGGGGAAGAGCTTAGTATTTGGGATTTGGATCACGTGGCCACAGCTGTGTGCATATATGTCACTTTTCTGAGCCTCAGAAGCCTCATCTCTAAAATGGGTCCCCTAATTCCTGCCCTGCCAGCCTCACTGGATTGTCGTGGGAAAATGAAGAAGATGAGCATGGAAGCACTTGTCTGGTGTCAGGTACTGTGCCCGTTTGCAGTGCCCTGTCTGCATTGTGCTAGACGATGAACATCATAGGAACATTGACTCCTGTACCCATCACTTTGGTAAACTTTACATACATTTTCTTAATGAATGCACAAAGCATACAGACGAGTGGGGACTACGATAGCCCCTTTTTGCAGGTGGAAAATATTAAGTAATTTGCTTAAAAAAGATTAATTTGCTCAAGGCCCCAGAGATCTTAAGTGGTAGAGCCAAAATTTGAACCCAGGCAGCCAACCCTACAGCTGAACTTACTATTACCACTATCATAGCAAAAGGCAGAAGCCTGAGACCTTTTTGGGTAGTGGTATTAATGCACATCAGTGTAGTAGGGGCAGTAAGGACCACCTGGGGTAGGAAGTTGGTGTGGGTGGTCCCTGGAGGGGCAGTGGAACCTGGGACTCAGCTGGGTAACAGCCCTGGGCAACCGAGCTCGCCTCTGAGTTTCACGTTTCTCACCTGTAAGATGGGGAGATAAAAATGTGCCTCATGGTGTTAAATGAAATAGGGGATGCATGGATGCTTGTTCCTTGCTATAAAAATGTTTGTGATATGTGAATGACATGGAGAGTAGATGTAAATTAATTGTAATGGCCCCCCCTCTGTTTCTTAAAATCATCCTCCTTGCTGAAATGGCTCGATCACCCCCAGTCTGCAGATTCTTTGTTCAAACAGTTTGTCGAGAATCCATTTTGCAAAGCCCTAGCAAAGTGCCAGGCATGAATTACACACACCAGGGATGTGGCTGGGGGGCGCTGTGAGTGGCACGAAGACCTGGGCCTGCTTTGGGAGAGCATTGGGAGGAATCTTAGAAGTGAAGCCCCTGGGATGAGGCAGTGGGATCCCAGGGATCTGAGGTGGGAGGGAGGATTCTCTTTTCATTGTTTAGATCTATTTTTCTTCCCATGTACAAGTAATAATAAAACTTTCAAAAGTTATGTGAAAAGCAGCTAATTAAAAATACAAATGCAGTCCCCTTGGAGACTAGAAACGGGCACAGGAGAAACAGGTTAAGTGGGAACAAGATCCTTTTGTAAGGGCCAGTGAGGGGAGGGGCTGGAGAGCAAATCCCACCTTCTGAAGGGGGGAGACTGGGCTCCCTTTAGTTAAGCTTGATGAGCTTCGGCTTTGAGTAAGTGACAGACAGCCTTTTAATTTCCTGCTTTGTTCTCTCCCAGGTACAAATTGACCACAGTCTTCATGCATGCGGATGGCAGCTGGAAGCTGCCCTAGGGGGGTGGCTAGATACCTTCGAGAATAAATAAAGCCGAGGCCTTCCTTTTCTCTGTCTCACCAGAGTCGAGTTACCCCCTCTCCCAGCTTCCTAGCAGGGAGGGTGGGCTGGGGGAGGGGAGGCCCCATCCCAGTAGGCCTTTGGGGTCAGGCCGTCGGTTCCCCATCTCCCAATCTCCCTGTTCTTTTCCTGACTTTGGGACGACCTCTGTTCAGGAACATGGAGGTGGCAGGGGTGAGGCGGGCACTTGGCCTTGACAAGAGCAGTTGAGAAGGACTCTCAGTGGAAAGGAAGCATCTTTCCTGGTTCACCCTCTTCTGCCTGACCCTGCTGGGCAGGTGCACGGGGACAAGTCTGTTTGGACTTGAGACCTCTTGCTTCGCCAGTGTAGAATCCCGCCCCTTAAAAAAATCCCCCCTGAAAGCAAAAATCAGGGACCATAGCAAAGAAACTTGAAAACCAGGGGGGACTTGGCACTCTCATGTTAACTGATTCTGACTTAAGGTAGTGACCCTAAGGAATGTTACTTTGGAGAAACATCTTTGGACTCAGAGAAGATCGTACATATTTGTAGGTATCTGGTAGCTGTTGTGAAATGAGCTCCTTGAAATTTTTTAAAAGCTAAATTAAAGATTTGCAAAAATATTAAATATATTAGAGATTAAACATTCTTTTTTTTGAGGGCCCTCCTCCCCCCCCAGCCAAAACCAACATTCACTTCTTTTTTCTGAGCCTAAGAGGAGTAAATAGTGTTGAGTGGGCCTGGGAGCCTTCAGGAAGGGGCCCGACTCCCAACGCTGACCATTGAGCAAACTCATTTGCCCAAGTGAGAAAGTAAGATTTGCTGACCCAGGTGAAGGGGTGAAAAAAATGTTGTGATGGACATCTTGCCAGGGTACCAACAGTGTGTTCCCGCTCCCGAGGCATCACCCTGACATGTAGGAGCATTTAGGGTCCCCCCCCAGCGATGGTGTTGAATGCTGCCAGCTTTTCCTTCCTGATTCTTTACCTTAATAGATTATTTGAGAAACGTTGATTTGCTTTTAAAAATCAGCACCCAAGCATGTGCTGTCACACTGCACACAGATGAGAGATTGATGCAGTTCTTTAAAATTCATAGCCTGTGTTGTGAACATAGCAGCAGACCTGGGTGGTAGTTATGTGTGTAACCACTGACAGAAAAGGAACCATAAATTTTGTAGGAAAGAATTTGTTTTAGTACCCTGTTCTTTTTGCTTTTTATCACATATTGTTTAAAAGAGGGATATTTTTTGTTAAAGGGAACTGTGTATTTGAGGTAAGTAGACTAAAGTGAGATAAATTGTTGGGTTCTGTCATGTGGGTATAAAAATGGCACAATTTCTGAGATCACCCTGTTCCTGTACTGTTCCAATATTTATCTGAAAATTAGAAAATACAAAGTATGGGCTTGTCCTAAGATCCTGGTTCGATTGTGATTTATAGTGGCATTTTTTTCTGTTTTACAGAGCTGAGATTGGTGAAATTTCAGGAGGTTTTAGCCAATGATGATCCAAAGACAATAAATATTGCTTTGTGGGGAGGTTTCCACCTTGTGTCTGATTTGGTGACCGTTAAATGGTAGCCAGATGTCAGGACCCATTATGCAAATGTAGAAAGTGGCCGGATTTGAGGCAGTCACCTTGGCTTACGGCATGAAATACCCTAATTTTTGGTGGCGGTGTTGGAGGGCGTTAGCACAGAAAATAAAGATGCTCTTTGTTCCTTGCTGCTGTGGGAATGTCTCTTGTCTCTCCCAACCCTTCATTTGGTGTGGTCCCCTTTCCTTCTTAGGACATCTGGAGTTCCCTGGGTCGTGAGAACCTTGTCCACGTCTGTCCCCCACTAAGCTCACGTTTGGAGGTCTCATAACGGGGCTTGGTGCAGTCCGGGTGCAGAGCAAACGCTTGGTGACTGCAGCCGGCACAGCCCAGGTGCCCAGGATGGGTCAGCAGCTGAGCAAGCAGAGGTTTCCAAACCCTCTGAAAGTCAAGCAGTGTGTTGGTTCTGCCGTTGCCAGCTGTCAGCTTGGAGCTTCTGGAGGTACCATAGGTGTGGATGCGCCCATGAGGTATGAACAGGCTGTGGGCAAGTGCATGAAGCAGTGAAGAAGCAGGGGGTTTAGACAGTTCACCTCTGTGTTATCTGACTTGATTTTGAAGGGCACATGCCACAGTTGGGTGAAGAAATATCCCCAGATACAGAGAAAGATCCCCAAAGGGCAGGCTAGCCACTGATGGTTTTTTATTTTTTAAAGAAAGGGCGGGGCATTTTACTTTTCTGTGGTGGAAGGGTAGGCTGCCCAGAACCCTTAACAGGAGGGTGAGTTTTGTACAGAAGCCCCAGGGTTTGGGGCACCAGGGGTAGGAAAGAAGCCAAGATGCGTGTGTGCAAAGGACAAATGCATTGCGAGCAGACCGAAGACTTTGGGCTACTGTGTACGTTCACATGTGATCACACCGCCCCACCCCGACCCCAAGCAGGCAGCACCCTGAAAGAGAAAGCCAGAAAGCCGACCCAAGCCTTTGACGGGGGTCTAGCACATTCAGGTTTCCACTGCAGTCTCCAGTGTCGTTGCTGTTGTTTTAATTTTTCATTCTTGTGGGTCTTTTGCTTTTTAAGGAAAACTCTGGGTCTATTTGTCAAATGGCTAATAACACAGTATTCCCTTTTCTGCCTAAAGGCAACAAGTGATTCCTTCTGGCAAACTGCTTAAGAACCATGGTTCTGGAGTGGGGCTGCTTGGGCTCAAACCCCTTGCTCTGCCACTCACCAGCTCTGTGACCTTGGCCAAGTTCCTTAATCTCTCTGGGTCTCAGTTTCCTACTCTGTGAAATGGGGAGAAGAGAACCTGTGTCCTAAGACTGTTGTGGCGATTAAATATGTTAACCTGTGGAGAAGGCCTTAGACAAATGCTGGGCACGTGGTTGATTTTGTGTGAATGTTGGTTATAGGAATTTAGATGCAGTGTGGGCGGTGGAAAGAGCGCTGGTCGGGTGAGTCGAGAAACCTGGCTTCCGGCCTGATTTCTAACAGACTGCTTGCGTGTCCTTGGGCCTGGCACTTTCCCTCTCTGGGGTTCTGACTTTGCACCTGTAAGATGAAGACGTTTGGCTTGAATAGTGCTTTTCTGGGACTCTGTGGTAAGGGGTAGAGGTAGGGGCAGCCCCAAGACAGAGTGACAGAGGCTTGTAGACCTCCATCTTTGCTTCAGCTGGAGCAGCTTGGGCTCCTTTCATTTATGGATTTTGGTTCATGGCAAAGAAAGTGTTCATTTGCGTGTGTGTGTGTGTGTGTGTGTGTGTGTGTGTGTGAGTGAGAGAGAGAGACAGAGAGAGAGAGAGAGAGAGAGAGAGAGAGAGAGAGAGAGAAACAAAGAAAGAAGTATGGAAGTGGCTGAACCCAAGGACCCTTCCTGGGGGAAGATGCAGGGGGAGAGGGCTAGCCAAGGGGAAGTTGGTAGGGGTGGGCCTGATGGGTGTAATGGAGCCTGGGGAGAGGGGTTTGATGGCCTGAGGTCACGTGGCACAAGACGGGACTAAATATAGAGCAGCGGGGAAATGCTGTCATCAGTTTTGTCCAAGTGGTCTGGGCTGATTTACTTATTTGGCAGGTACAAATGGCTGCATGTTATAACGTGACCATTGTTTGGAGGAGAAATTAAGAGCAAGAAAACCAAGAAAAATGACTTTTAAGAGTGTAGAAATTCACTTTTGTTATAGCTTTTACTAATTCTTGCTGGAGGTCATCCCAACTTGAACAAAACAGTTGTTGCCTTTGCCAGAATTTAAACCGGAGGGTGCCTGCCGGTTGTTAGTACTCTTGCTTCCTCCTCCCTCTTTTCTTTCCTTTCCATTCTAATAATCACTAGGAATTTCCCTGATACGAATGTCCATTCATTCCTTTGTATTATCACTCAGTGCTGTCTTGCCACGTGGAAAACCCATTCACAGGCTAAATCCGTGGCTTTCTTTTTCTTTTTTTTTTCTTTTTTTGGCGGTACGCAGGCCTCTCTCACTGTTGTGGCCTCTCTCACTGTTGTGGCCTCTCCCGTTGTGGAGCACAGGCTCCGGATGCGCAGGCTCAGCGGCCATGGCTCACGGGCCCAGCCGCTCCGCGGCATGTGGGATCTTCCCGGACCGGGGCATGAACCCGCGTCGCTTGCATCGGCAGGCGGACTCTCAACCACTGCGCCACCAGGGAAGCCCCCGTGGCTTTCCTGAACCAGAGTTTTCCATGGGATTTTGAACTTCATTCTTACTCAAGTGGGATTTAATGTTTCCTATTATTTCTTCAATAATATTGTAGATCCTACATTTTTTTTCAGAGGGACGTCCTGATGATTAATCAAACAGAATTCAGATTATTTGTGCCCCCCTAGGCTACCTCTTCAATTAAAAAGTCTTTCAAAACCCAGCCCTGGCGCACCTCATCCAGCAGGCCTCCCACCTGGACCCCAGCCCGTGTTCACATTCCTCCCATATTAGCGACTTGGTTAATCTGTAGCGTTCGGTGTTTTGATCCTTAACTAGGCTGTTTACTTAAGACAGGAATCATACTTACATTTCTTTTCTATTTTGCTGCCATGACCAACCTTTTCTCTCTCTCTGTATCTAAGATCAAAGCAGCAGAGTAAATTTCCTTGCCCAGTTTCTGATGAGAATTAAGTATTGGGGACCAAACATCCACCTGCTCTGAAAGGCTGTGCCTGCTGCCTTATTTACTAGCTAGTGAGTGTTGAACGTTTGCTTGTAGAATGTACATGGATTGCTGTGTTTCACGCCTGAGCTGTGTTGTTATTTCATTCATTCTGAGTGGCATCTAAGCCAGGTCCACCTGGAGTTTTTCCAGTTTCCCCAGACCTGGCAAAGGCAGGGATCCCATCTTATTCAGCTGTATTTCTTGAGCACTGCTTAGAAGGCCTGACACACAGTGGGTAATCAGGAAGAGTTGAGTTGGTAATAGAAGGGGAAAATAAAGGTATATTGAATTTCTTCGAAGCTTGTTGCCTAGCTCTCTCGAGGGGCTTTTCGATTTCTTTCAGCAGCACCATCTGCCAGGGCCTGAGAGTATTTATGAGAAGGAGGGAGGTGCGGGTCTTGTGGGTCAGCTGTGGGCTCTGGAGGAGGGATTAGTACCTGGGGCTGGAGGGATCAGGAATCTACTAGGCCCATAAATCTAGCATAAATGTGTCTGCAAACTCAGAGGCCTTTGGGTATGTGGTAGGTGGCCTGGTAAAAGGTAAGTGGACAGTGGAGTGGATGTTTAGCCTCAGTCTTGGAGATTCAGAAGAGGTGACAGTATGGAAAACCGGTGATTGCGTGCTCTGCCTAAAGGGGGCAGCTGCCAGTCGGCTTCTTTGTCACCATGTAGAAGTGTCGTCCTAGAAAAATTCAGATTTTTTAATGCAATGTCTCCTGATCCTTAAATGTTGGCCACCAGTTCAGCTGCAGAATCATGCCTGCTGGCCTCTGAGCGGAAGGCGAGGCTGGAGAATGCCAGAGGTCACCAGGGGATACACACATGCCATAGGGTCAGTTTAGGTGGGTGTTAGTCACTATCCAGATGGTCACGTACCGGGATTGCCACGGAAACGGACATGCATGCATGCAGGGCGGGCGGAGCAGATGCCAAGAGTTGGCATCAAGGAGACATTGATGACAAGAGCTGAGTTCTTCACCCACCAGAAAACCTTCTGTTCCTGGTCTCCTCCCCTCCCCCACGCCTTCAAGGGCACCTCCCTGCCTCCCGTGATGTAAGTCTGAATTTTCCAGTTTGGCATTCAAGGCCTTCCTTGTGCAGTGTTAACTATAAATGGTGCCTCCGCTTCAGAGTGTGGCCTCAACTTTCTTACACACCAGTGTTACTCCCTGGTTCCCTCCAGACTTCCTAGGCTGCAGCAGTCTCAGTCTGTGCCCATGGTTTCTTCCCTCCTGGTTTTTTTTTTTTTTTTTTTTTTTTTTTAAGAGGTATGAGGGGGACACTTCCCTAGTGGTCCAGTGGTTAGGACTCTGAGCTTTCCGGACGCGCAGGCCCAGCGGCCATGGCTCACGGGCCCAGCCGCTCCGCGGCATGTGGGATCCTCCCGGACCGGGGCACGAACCCGCGTGCCCTGCATCGGCAGGCGGACTCCCAACCACTGCGCCACCAGGGAAGTCCTTCCCTCCTGGTTTTACTCATGCTGTTCCCTCTTCCTGGAACGCTTGTCCCTCCAGTTTATGGGAACCCTACTTCCCACTCATCCTTCAAAAGGCTCTGCTCCCTGAAGTCCGCTGCCCTCCCCACTTTGTAAAGTCGGAATACATCGCGTGTTTCTCTTAGCTTCCCCGGCACTTTCCCGCCATCTCTACCCTGTCCGTGGCTCGCAGCTGTTCAGTGGTCTGTCTGCCGTGGTAGATGATAAAGTCTTTGTGGGATGGCTCCAGTCTTACTCATCACTCTGTCCCCTTGGCGTCTGGCTCAGGACCACAGCCAACAGGGCTTTATTGAATTAGACCCTTCTTGTTGGGGTATGGAGAGCTGATCCTCACGAAGAAAAGAAACTGTTTCAGGTCTATAGGGGGCATGGAAAAGGGGGCAGGTGGCTGGACAGAGGGTGTGATGCTGTCTAATGGTCTTTTTGGACTTCAGTGCAGGGACTGCCTGCAGTATTGTCAGGTTTGTTACTTTTTCTTCCCCGAAGCTCCTCTTCAGAGAGCTCTTAGGTTCCAAGCTCACATGCATGCAGGGTCCAGGCAGTGCGTGGAAATGAGAGGGGCTCCCCAGCTGAACGAAACAGCATCATAAGTTAATAGTTGTTCTTCACAGTTGTGCTTGGCTTGTGTCTTAGACAGAGAGCAGAGGTCTTCCCTGCTGCGAAGTCATATGCTCACTCACCTTTCTGGAAACACAAGGTCTTCTTGGTTTATCTTTCCATTTTGTGCTTTTGACAGAGGCATGGACACCAAGAAATGTTTCTCTGATGGTGGAGAAATAGGCTTGAAGATGGGCGCTGGCCTCAGCAGCGGTGATGCCGGGAGCAGCTTGGGGATCCCTCCATGCCCCCTTTTTGCCGTCTGTCATCTCTCCTCGGCCCAAGAAAGTGGACCTGGTGTTTCCACATCACCCAGTTCTTCGTGAAAAACTAGAAATCTGGGCTTTTAATATGACATCTCTTAATTGTTAAAGCTAGATTTGTTTCAAAACATTGTGAGGATGAACCAGACATCTGTGAATGTGAGTCAGCCACTAGCCCTCCCATTCTTGACTTTTCGCTTGGACCCATAGTGGAGAGGGAAGTTAAAGCTACAAGTTAGAATTCCTGCAATTGAAGGGTAGTTTGGAAGTGAATCTAAAGCAAAAAAGATTTGCAATGATGAATGTATGATTTCATACCGTGTTGTAGTGCCGTATGACACAGGTTTGTCCCTGCAGGCTTTGAGCACTACACTGGCGCTGGGCTTGCTGTGTGTGTGCCGGGCCATGTGCTGAGAGCTGCAGATGCTGCAGTGAGCACAGTGGACACGTCCAGCCTCATTGGACATCCCTCCCCCTGCCTCGGGGGTGTGGGCTGGTCTTCTTGGGTCCGGTGAGCCTCACACCTGTGTGCATTGTTTAGCCCTCGTGACCTCATTGCAGATTGGTCCAATTACTTTTCCCTTTCCAGAGCCATGAAAAATAACTTAACTTTTTTAAAAGGAAAAATGTCAAAGAATGCATGTACCTAGTTGTATAAAATTCAGATTATACAGAAAGATATAAAGAAGGAAAACTATTCTTTGCCCTTTCCTCTCTTCCTCTCCCAATTATTTGAATAAGAAAACTGTCTGACTAGTTATGTGATCTCAGACAAATCCTCTAACCTCTCCAAGCACAATTTCCTTGTATGTTATGGGATAATATTAAAACCTAGCTCATTGTGTTATTTATTCTTTAGCGTGGATTAAATGAGGTGATATGAAATCCCCCGAATCCTAAGCACGCAGATGTTTTCTTTCTTTTTCGTGCGTTGAGGATGTCTTTGGCAATCCCATTTGTAATTACTCTGCAGTTTGTCTTTGATAAGCATACATGTTTAGCTGTATAAGAGAAAGAATAAAAATATTAAAGATGAGCAGTACTATTTTCAACTTGAAGTCCTGTTCTGTTCTTCCTCCCAAGTGGGAGCTT
>NW_006783088.1:1980944-2003090 GCF_000442215.2 Lipotes vexillifer | reverse complement strand
TTTCCCTACCCTTTCATCCCCTAGACTCATGAAGACCTCTGATGAGTGCCTCTCAGTAAGACTGGAGGACATTGTTCTTTCAATTAGAAAAGGACATAGAATCTTCATTGTCTGTCCTTCAGAGCCAGTGATAGAGATGATAGTGTAAGAAGTTCTGGACGTTCAAATGTAAAACAGCTTAATTTGTAGGAATGTTGGATTTTTATCTAGACAGATGTTTTGCTTTTTATGGAGCTGGTTGGGAATAAAGATGGGGGCAGGGTTTTGTTGGTGTTTTAGTTTTGCTTTGAGCTCTTATTAGTTAGGATCGGCTTTAGCTGCCTACAACAAAATCAAAACCCCCCCAAACCTCCAGATTCACAGTAATTTAAAAGATGCTTAAGTGATGTAAAGTTTTGTTTCTCACATAAAAATAAGTTGGAGGTAGCAGTTCGGGGCCCTTAGAGCCCCATGGTGTCATCTGGGACCCAGGTTTCCATCCTCAGGTCATCTCACAGCCCAGGGTGTTCCTGGAACTCCAGCTCTTGTGCCTGAGCCATACGCTGCAGAAGGAAGCGCACAGCCCTCAAAGGAGGCACCTTCTCTGCTGAATCAGCTCTCTCTCAGCTCTTTTCTGGAAGCCCCACGGAACATTTCTGCTTATGTCTCACTGGTTGTGACTTGGTCACATATACACAGTTAAGCTGTCAGGGAGGCTGGGAAGTGTAGCCTTTTAGTCCCCAGTGCAATATGTAAAGTTAAAAATAAGGGTCCTTGGGCTTCCCTGGTGGCACAGTGGTTGAGAGTCCGCCTGCCGATGCAGGGGACACGGGTTCGTGCCCCGGTCCGGGAGGATCCCACGTGCCGCGGAGCGGCTGGGCCCGTGAGCCATGGCCGCTGAGCCTGTGCGTCCGGAGCCTGTGCCCCGCAACGGGAGAGGCCGCAACAGTGAGAGGCCCGCGTACCGCAAAAAAAAAAAAAAAAAAGTCCTTTACTGAGGAGGAGGAGACTGGAGGTTATGGATGTGGGCAGTAAGCAGTGTTTTCAAGGACTTTAATAATTGTAGAACTCTGTGAACTGACCTCCTTCCTACTTAAGCAAAGAACCACCTAATTGTTTTGCACAGTGACCATTGCCTATCAGAGTCTAGGGGCATAGACTCCAAGCCGACTCTTCCTCTTTGTAAATGGTGGGATGAGGTTGCAGGGAGCCTGTAAAAGTAGGAGGGCCAAAGGTAAAGTCACAACACAGGGACAGAAGGTAAATTGTGTTGAGCTGTAGAAGGAGCCCGGGCCCTGGTGTCAGAAGACCTGGGTCGACTCTGCACCTCCTCTTACCTCTCCGAACAGTCAAGTCTCTGACCTCTCTGAGCTCTTCCCATCGGTGAGACGAGAAGTCCCAACACCTTACGGGGCTGCCGAAGCCTGCAGAAGCCCTAGTAGATTCGGAAGCGTGACGCACATGATTAATCCTCTGCTAGGCTGAAGCGCTTCCAGCAGGAGCCTGGGAAGCATCCATAGTGTGGAAGGTGCCATGGGGTCAAGGACAACATAGAAGAGGTCCAGCCTGAGTCTGGCACAACGTGCTGGTGGCACGGGGTCAGACTCTGCTCTTTACCAGCTGTATGTCCGTACTTGGCCTGCAGGGCATGCGGGATTGGAAACACGCATCTGATCTTCCTTGTTGGTGTCCTGGTGCCTCTCACAGTGTAGTTATCCTGCCTTGTGAGTGTGGTTCTAGGGATTACAGTGCATACTTTTCATACAGTGTGGGTCCTACATGCAAGCCGCGAGCCCATTACTTCACCTGTCCAGTGCTGGAACTCAGGGGACAGTGTGTGCTGCTCCAACAAATGCCTAGGTTGGTACATTTCAAGGGTTATTATGCTGAGGCCCGGTCCTGCCCCCACTCCCTGGTGACATTAGAACCTAGCCCCATGTTAGAGGCAGCATCCCTGTGACTGTATCGTAGGGCTGTCATGAGGATGAGCGTGCAGCTTGGTCAAGGATGAGGTGCTTGGTGCTTGGTCAAGGCTCAGTGAGTGACCGTTGCCGCGTCCAGCTGGCCAGAGCAGGCCAGGTGGCAGAGAGTGACTCAGTCCCCCAGCGCCTCTTCCTGCCCCCTGCCAGGATGTTCCCCCGACTTGGTTCCTTTTTTTTTGGTGACATTCTCATCCCTCAGCTCTGGACTTTCATGTGCCATCAGTTTCAAAACATTATGAAATAAAATATAGAGGGGAGAAGGGAGAAAAGGGAAGCTGAACAGCCCAACCTAACTCTGGCTGCTGAGGCCTCCACGAGACTCCTTGGCTGGGCTTCAAGTGCATCTTAAAAACTTTAAGTTAAGCCCCAGATAACGGTTTTGTTTTTTGACCCTCTCTTTGTCTACCTTGGCTTCTAATTAATTAACCAATTAAAGGATTCATTCATTCATTCACATGCAGTTTAGTCACTGCCTGCTCTGTGCCAAACCCTGTGTATGTGCTGGGGATATTGACATACCCAAAACAAACCATGCCCCCTCCCTCATGGAGCTTACGTCTGCTGGGGAAGACAGGTAGACTTCAGACTGCGAAGGGAAGTAAAATAGGGTGATGTGGGGGGTGGGTGCTATTTTACATATGGTGGTCAGGGAAAGCCTCCCCAAGGGGGCAAAGGGAACAGCAAGTGCAAATGCCCTGAGGTAAGACCGATTGGCTCGTTTGTGGAATAGCAAGGAGGCAGCTCTGTGGGGAGTGGAATGAACTGGCCAGGGGGTGTGGGTTTTAGACTTTTGAGCTTGAGATGCTTTTATGTGGAGTTGTTGAGCAAGGTGTTGGTAACAGGCGCCTGGAATCCAGAGCAGACATTGAGGCTGGAATGATAAATTTGAGAGGCATCAGCTATGTGATGCCGTGGGACTGGATGAGATCACCGTCATGTTAGATCGGTCGTGCTGGCCAGGGGGTGCACGCATCCAGTCTTGGTGGGTGTTCAAGAGATACATGTGCTTGTCCACCTCATTGGCCTTGGATTTGCATCTGGGCAGAGTGACCGAGGACCAGTCCCTCTGTTGCTCCCAATCTGGTGTGGAAATCCCTCAGAATGATGAGACAAGTACAGAGGAGAAGATAGTCACTGGTGAGTCTGTCCTTGAGGTCTGGCCTCGATAGCTGTTTGGTGGGTGGTACCACTGATGGTGGCCCTACTGGGGTTGGTCAGCAGAAACAGAGCATTTGACCCATACTAGCCAGCTGAGTATCAACAAATGCTTTATTTACTACCAGGCTTCTCTCCAAGGCAAATTGGGGCATGTATGGAGTAGGGACTTGGGAGGACTTCTTAGTCTGAACTCTGAAGTGCCGACACTGTTAACAGTCGCCAAGTGGAGCCCTTCGCCTTGGTCAGAAAGTAACATACAGACTTGGCCCAAGACTCCCTTTTCCTCTCCTTCAGCCCATCCTGTCCTGGTGCTAGACACTGGCTTGGATCTTCCTGTTGGCCATTCCCGCAAGATGGCACGTGAGAAGGATGTGATCTGCTGGGAAGAACTTGGCTGTACAGGCAAAGACTTGAGCTAGAAAAAGAACAAATGGTCATTCATTCCGTGCTTCCCATTAACCAGGGTCTTTTTTTTTTTTTTTTTTTTTCCTTCTTTCTTAAAGAAAACCTTCAAGAAAGGAAGATTCCCTCCCAGGCCATCCTTAGAACTTAGGCCCCAATTTCACGTCATAGCATTTTTTTTTGGTTTCAATGAAAGCCTTAAATAACTTAGTGGGTATGAATATGAACGTATACTATAGATATTAGTAACTGCTGCTATTACCTTAAAGGACACTCCTTTCCCCAGATCCCTATTGATTCATCTTATATTTATTTGTATAACAAATCCTTAGACTAGTGTCTGGCACATATGTATATACTGTGTAAATGCTGTGCATATACTAACTCATTTAATCCACATATCAGCCCTGGGAGGTAGGTGCTATTATTTTGCTTATTTTACAGATGAGGAAATAGATACAGAGGTTACGTAAGGTCACCCACCCAGGAAGTGGTAGAGCTAGGATTTGAGTCAAGGGAGCCTGGCTCTGGCGCCAGGCTTTTAAACATTATGCTCCAAGGCCTATTGGTTTTTCCATAAATTTTTACTAAAGAATAATGACGATGGCTATACCCATAATTGTTGCTCTTTTTACGCTGTGCACCGTGTCGTGTATTTCAGATGCTGAGTAGGACTCTTCATCCCTGCCCAGTCTTCAAAGCCCGTTTTTCAGAGGAGGAAACAAAGGCTCCGAGCAGTTAAATAACTGCTCAAAGTCTAAGGAATGGCGCCAGGATGCCAACTCTGGTCTGTCTGGCTTCCGAATCCTGCTGTTTTCTCAGTACAACGGCTGTCCTGCACTGTGCACGTGATACTCCTTCCCTGGTGACTCACGGCACCCGGTCACCTCCTTTCAGACTCACTCTACGGCCCACGGCACCGGTTGGGCCACAGGACGGGACAGTGGCCTGTGTTTCTCCAGGCCTGAATCCAAGGCCACGTGAGCCACCCGGGGAGGCCAGGGAAGTCGGAGCTGGGATTTGAAAGCTGTTAATCCAGCCGGGTTCCTGCACATCCCTTGCTCTGTTTTATTAAGCTCAGGGTTTTCCTAAAGCGCCACAGATCTCCTTTTCCTGTGTGATGAGATTAGGCCAACACACACAGCCAGTAATGCGTAAGCATCTAGTTTCTGGTCAGCATCATGATGAGCAGTTTTTAGTGAAGTGCCTGGGCCTGGAGAGCCCTCGGGAAAGGTGGGGACCATCTGTGCTGTCCTGTAAAGGAAATTGTGGTTTCTTTCTTTCCTTTTTTCTTTTTTCGTTTATGGGAAAGGGAGACTTGTGTCTCAATCGAGTCTTTGTGGCATTGTATTACAGAGAGTCACAGAAAATGTTCTATGTAAATGACTATGCGCCCTGATTAGGGCCTCAATAGGCACCATTGTGTCATATTGCTATTATTGGCGATTGCAGGATTCTAAATGATATTCTCATCAGGCTGAGAAAGTTCAGTGTTAGCAGTGAAACTCGGGGTTAATTATACTGCTCTGAATTAGAGCATAGAATTAAGTTGTAGGGAGAGCTGGGCTCTTGCTTTCTCCCCCCTCTGTCTCTCCAGGGTTGTTGCTGGAGGTTTGATCAGAGTATTGTTTAACCCATGTTCTAAATTTGTACTTACTGGCATTTTGCTCTGCATGATTTACTACCCCTTCTGGTGCTGGGAAACACAGGACCAATTTATAGGACAGTCGGAGAGGGGGAGAAATGATCTGCTTCATAGTGCATTCTTAATCACTTGCTGGGTAAAAAAGATGGAAGTCTTAGGGGCCTGAGGGACCCTCCAGAGAGGCCCTTTACATTTAGCTCTCGGCTCTTCTGCCTTTGAATTACTGGCTGCTCTGATCCCGACTCACCTCTGAAGAAATGACACACTGACCTACATCTCGGCTGAAACAGATAGAAGCCTCTATCTCTGTTCTGCCCCTTCTTCGCATTCCTGATGCAACCTGCGAGGGAATCCGTCTGAGGGCTGAGGCAGGCCCTCTCGGGTTTCCTGCCATCCACTTCTCTCTGCGAGCTTGAATGGCAGAGCTTCGCTCTTCTTGAGCGGTTCCTGATTGTAAACTTCCTGCATTCCTCTCGCTCGTTCCTTTTGTCTATACATTTCATATTGCTGTTCGCATTGCTTCTGAAGCCACATCCCCCCACTCCCTTTCATTTGTTACGTGGGCTGTGAATATAATGGTTATTAAAAAAAAATCTTTGAAAAGTGGTTTGTAGCAGTGACCTCCTACTTTAGCATATGTACGTATCATGACTCATTTAAACACTTCACCACTCTTTGTTGTTTGTTTGTTTTTGTTTTTGTTTTGGCTGCACGGCTTGTGGGATCTTAGTTCCCTGACCAGGGCTCGAACCCAGGCCCGTGGCAGTGAAAGCGCCAAGTCCTAACCACTGGACCGCCAGGGAACTCCCAGCACTTCACCACTTTTGCATGTTTAGGGTGCATCTTTTTTTTCTTTCTTTTGCTGTCGTAAGTCACACTATATTGGCAACTAGCCTAGGACCGATTCCTAGAAATGAGTGTACTGAGACTATGAACTTAAAAGTAGAGAAAGCATTTAAACCCAGATCTGTCTGCCTCCAGATCCAGTGTTCCTTCTGCTGATTTTAGTTCTTCTGTCTTTTACCTGCCAGAACTCCAGAGCCCGCCCAGAGGAGCCAGGCACATGCTGCTCTCCCTGAGTGACCCACTTCTCACCTGGATGGTCCAGAGGGAGCGAGCTCTGGAATTCTTTTTTCTTCCTCCTGTCTTTTCAGTTTGATGGTGGTGAACCGTTCTCTGGAGCAGTACCGGGTCCTGTCCTGCACAGCATGTGCAGACAGCACACGTGAAAGAATAACACTTCGTTAACAAACGGCAGTTGAAAGAGTAGAAGATAGTTTGGTGACCGTATTGGATGTGATTTAATCCTCCCAACGCAGACCCCCTGCTGAGTGCCCTGTCGTTCCTGTTTGGAAACATCACTTCTCAATTTTTTCAGTCAGTGTAGTAACATACTTTCTATATTTATAATATATAAAATAGGCTTTCTGAAGCACAGCCCTGACTGAAACAACTGTCTTTCCCACACTGTGCATTCCCTCAGAACCTGGAGAGAATACGAGGGGGGGGAAAGGGGCCTTTGGTCAAACAAGCTGGGGAAAAGCTCCGCTCTAAAGAGATTCCCGAAGCCCTTAAGACTCTTGGAGGCTCGGGCACACTGCAGTTGGGAAGCCTGTTTTGCTCTGTGGAAGCCACTTTGTCCCCCAGGACACCTGTTGATATCCTGTGGCAGAAGCAGCATCTGGAACGATGCTGAGCCAAGGATTAAAGTCCAGACTCCTAGCTTTTCAGCCCCCGTACCTGCTGTTGCCTTTTCGTTTCCTGTCCTTTCTGGCTTCTGTGGGTCTACATACACCATTGTCTCTGCATTGCCCTTCCTCTTATCTCCACATGGCCAAGTTCAACTCTATTTCCACATGGTCAAGTTCAACCCCCTTTGCAAGACTCAGTTCAGATCCTCCTTCTTTTGCTTTATCCTTATACATTCTCTGTACAATTCACCTCTGGGCCTCCTGCATCCTTGGAGCTGTTCTCTGTACCTGCCGTATGGCATGATTTCCTATCTGGTCTTACACTTATTTGTGTCCATGTCTCTTTGATTGATTCATTGCCTTGAAGGTAAGACGGGTCTTTCTGTCATGGCTACAGTATGGACTGTCATATTGCCTTGCACGTAGTAAGTGCTCAGTAAATGCTTGCTGAACGGATGTTCGTAGTGTCAGTTAATGTTTCCATGGACGGAGGGCCTGACAACAGTGGTGGCAGTGGAGATGTCCCCACAGCAATTCCTTTTTTAAAAAAAAAAAAATTATTTATTTGGTTGCGCCGGGTCTTAGTTGTGGCAGGCGGGCTCCTTAGTTGCAGCATGTGGGCTCCTTAGTTGCGGCAGGCAGACTCGTTAGTTGCGGCTCTCCAGCTCCTTAGTTGCAGCTCTCCAGCTCCTTAGTTGTGGCACGTGCCCACAGCAATTTCTGTGCTGACCTCAGAAAACACATCACTGTATGAGACGCAGAATCTGCCTTCTCCTCCGTTCAGAATTGCTGGGGAGCACAGCTTTACTTCTGATTTTTTTCTTTTTTTTCTGATCAGTTACATGAAGGTTTCGTCTCTAAGACTACTGATAATAGGCTTCAGTTTTTTGAGCACGTCCTAGGTGCTAACTGCTTTATGCACATTATCTCTATAATCCTGTCTACCCAGTGAGTTAGGTTTTGTTAATCAGGCAATGTCAAAAATTGTGGCCCAGAGAGGTTGAAAAATGGGCTCAGGCAAGGTCATATAGTAAATGGCAGTGCTGGGGATTAAACTCGGGTCTGTCTCCAGAGTCCTTACCCCACATAACTGTATTGCCTTTCTCCAGATGCAGCAAATACTGTGGTGTGTGTATGTGGCATTTATTGTTTTATTGAATTTCTCCTGGAACCCTCCCTCCCCTTCTCTGTCCTCTTTCTCTTTGTGAATAAGACCATTTCGTCTTCTCTCCTGGGCATGGTATCTGTGGATTTAAATGTGGCTAATTTATCCAGTTTTCTTAATTCTACTTTTCCCTTCACCTCTCTGATTTTCGGAGCTTTATTGAGAAACTGGCTGAAGGGAGGCTAAAGGGCTCCCAGTGTTAAGTTTGTCATTAATAGTTATGTGTCTCCCCCGATCTGCCGTTTGCCCTTTCTTGGCATCACTGATACCTCCTGTCCTCGAGCCTTTCCAAGTTCTCAGATTTGCTTTCTTTGGATACAAACTGCAGGTAGGTGTTGCTTCTTCTGGAAGTTCCCAGATAGCACAGGCCTTGCTAAACAACCCAGCACCAGGAACTATCACCAGCCCCCCGAGATGCTGTATGCATGCATGTGCGCGTGCACGTGCGCGTGCATGTGTGTGTGTGCGCGCACCTAGTGAGATGTAAACATTTACAAGGAGTAAAAGACGTTCTTTCCCCAGAGCTGAAATTTGAATAGTCTCCTTATGTATACAGCTTTGATGGTGATTCCATATGTTTTGTTCGTCATTACGTTTTTGTAGCCTCCACAAATTATTTTCCACACTGCTACCACCAGCAGGAGAGTGTTTCCAAAATACAGAACAGCTAAAAGTCCTTCTTTGCACCCCCTGGTGCCCTCAGGGTGATTGACCTGCTGGCTGCCCACCTTTCCAGCTTCTTTAATGTTTTTCCTGTAAGTCTGCTCCAGCCAGGATGTATTCAAGGTTGCTCCTGCGTGTATGTGGTTTTCTGTCTCTTCTCTAAGGCTTCCCGGCTGGCGGCACCTTCTGTACACGTCGCTCTTCTTCACCCGGCTGATTCCTGTTGGCAGCTCCCGGAAGTCTGTGCCCAATCAGATCCATCCCTGGTCTGCCCTGTTGCGTCACTCAGCTCACTGGGCTCTGTTTCATTTCTGTTTCTCCCTCAACTAGACCCTTCACGTCTTGCCTTCTTCATCTCTGTACCTGGCACACAGTTGGAGCTCAGTAACTGTTGAGTGGAGGATTCGTCACACGAGTTTATTTCCTGCGAAAATGCAGGGAGGTGGGAAATTTGAGCATTTCTTGTTCATTGAGCGTTCCCAGATTTGCGTGATAATGATCATACACACTACTGATTATCAGATGCCTACTGTGTGCGCTCCAGGTGTTTTGTATAGTGTATTGTTACCCTCGTTGTACCCATAAATGTAGTATTATTACCCCATCACACAAGTGAAGAAATTGGGGCTCTGTTTCTCAGATGAGAAGTCAGTAGAGCATATGGCTTCTGAGCATGTCACATCAAGGCACTTTCTGAATTTAAAGCTGAAAGACATCACCACTGAGGCTCAGGGATATTGTGACAATATTGTGACAATATTTGAAAGAGAATTTTAGGGGCTTGGGCCCCGAGACGTTGCCAGTTGCCAAATTCCTAAGTGTAAAGAGAGAGAGAGAGAGAGAGAGAGAGAGAGAGAGAGAGAGAAAGAGATGGAGAGAGGGTTTTCTTTCTCAGATAGTTTGCATTTACATGAAGGCCAAATTGGATTTGTTTATTAAATCAATAAAGATACTATCTCTTTGAATAATTCAGAATCTGATAGCCCTGTTACCCTGAGTTCCTCTTTTGTGAGAGACACAGGGCTGCTGGATGCGGCATTGCAGAGCTCGGGGGTTATCTTATAAGGGGTCTTTTCAGTGTTGTCTTGGTCATATGAATTTTGTTTGCCTAGTAGGACATGACTGAGGCTCTGAATAGTCAAAGAAAACATCTCTCTTATGTTTTTCTCATGAATAGAACACTCTGTGTCCTGAACTATTGCTCCACTGGGTCCAGCACGTGGTGTATTTTCCTGATGTTTGAACCAGTAGGGTTTTTCATTTTGGGGCAATGCAGGTAAAGATTTTTCTGGTGCTCCTGTGTGGCAAGGAAAGCATCTCTTTTCTTTTTTCTTTCCCTTCTGTCCCTGTGTTTGAAAAAGTATATTTTGAGTTGCATGACTAATCTTAGCATATTTACTAGAAATTAATGTTCCGCCAATGATAGGAAATTCCTTCCTCTCCCCCATTCTGTCACACAGGGCTGGGGACTGGAACTCAGGGGTATTCAGATCCAGAGGACAGCAGTTTAGAACATTGGAGACATTTGCAAAGATATGTCTATGGCCCTGGGCTCTGATTCTTTTATCGTGTGTGTGTGTGTGTGTGTGTGTGTGTGTGTGTGTGTGTGTGTCTCGCGGGGAGAGAGAAAAAGAGGGAGATTGATTGATTGACTAGGAGGAGGAGGCAGCTGCATGGAGTAGAACAGGACTTCCTAAAACATGGGACCCAGAGAGACATCATAGGGACCATGATTTCCAGCCCTTGAATCAGGCTCAAGTTCAGGTAAAAGTTTTTCTTACGATTTGTGAATATGGTAATATGAAAAGTCTTATAAAACTGTGAAAATGTGGCTGGTAGACTGCTTTATGAAAAAGACTAAACCCCTACAGGGTGGGTATTGCCCTGTGAGGTCCAGAACCTGGTACAAGTGCCGACAATGGTCTTCAGTCTTTGACCATCTCCCTTTTAGACGGAACCTTCTCTACCAGCCTCATATTCATAAATGGGGTCATGTTTAGTCTGAGGTCTTTTTCTTTTCCAGGAAGAGCAGAACCACACCCGTCAGATCAGGAAGACCCAGACAGAGCCCCGGGGAGCTGGCTGGAGGACTGTGGGAGCTGAGGCAGACAAGTGCAGGAAAAAGCAGTTTCTTGTCTTTAGAAAAAGTTCAGTATTCAGTTGACTAGAACAAGTGCCACCTGTATGACACTGTGGAAGGTCAAAGCGGAATAGGGAAGGAAATGGTTGAAAAATTGTTTTTCTTTTTGTTCTTTTTTCCTTTCTTGAGGTTTTTTCCTTTCCTCCCTGTTAAGAGGGATATTTCACAATTGGCAAGGTCCAATGAAATGGATCTTGAGATGGGTGAGGGTGGGATCAGGGAAGGGGCTCAGCCATGGTTGACTCCTGGCTGCTTTCATGAGCGCTGCTCTGTGCCAGCCCCATGCTTCGTCCTCATAACCATCCTGTGGGTTGAGAAAGTGGCGGCTTAGAGAGAAGGGTGCGTCCCCAGGATCTCTTGGCTAGTAACTGACTTTCAATTCCATGCTGGTGGGCAGGTGGGAGAAACCTTGGATGTATTTAGAATGGCACGTGTGCAGCCCCTCTCTCCTCCCTCTGAAGGGAAGCTGAATCCTTCACTCTTACTTTGATGCTCTGGGAAATTCCAGATCCAAGAGATCAGTTTGCTCAGAGGGCTCCCCAGTGCTGGGCTGCTTTCCTCCTACATGGGGGACTGGCCATGTGGGAAAGGAGGGGAAATCTGATGTGCTGGGCTGGGCGGAGGCATTGGCCTTGGCCCGTAAAGCCTTCTCTGGGATAAGGAGGTCCACATTTGGTCTTTTCACTCGTGTTTGTTTTGAGGCATACACACTTCTTGCTTGAGTGGGGTTGAACTGGCTCCTCGGCCAGCTGGATGTATGGTTGACTTCCTCAGTGGGTCCCACCTGGCGGGGTGGGAAGTGTAATCTCCAGTGAGGGCTGCAGATTCACAGCTGCTCTGCTGTCAGGCCTGATGGCTAGTGGGGGCCTAAGAGGAAGTGGATTGCCCAGGGACCAGGCTGGGGTAGATGGTTGCCTGTGCTTTTCAGCATGTGCTAAGGGATCTCCAAAACTGGCTGGCTTGCTAGTGACGATGGACAAAGGAATAACTCATTTGCATAATGCTTTCATATGCTTCAGTGGGATTTTGATACGTATTACAGGAACCTGAAAGGTAAAGAGGCCAGGTCAGGTCAGGTCGTTTTCTGCCCCATTTCCGACATGAGAAAATGGAGACGGGATATAAAGATCAGAAAGTAGTTGGAACTCGGCTACTCTCGCAAGGCTGGTATTCGTTCCGCTACCCTGTGAAAACCAGGGTGAGGACACAGGCCCTCACAGTTATGCCAGGGGGAATATCTCTTATATCTTATATAGAAGGAAACGGACAGTTAGAGGCCTTTGCTTGGGATTGCTTTCATTATTCATTCAATCTGTATTTATTGAGTGTCTGCTGAGCTCTGCCCTAAACTTGGCCTTGGTGCGTAACACCCACAAAGTCCCTGTTCTCATAGAGCTGGGAATCAGGCCTTTAATGACCAAAGCTACACTGGAGGAAATGGCCAGATGGACTTAGCAGTGACCAAAGACAGAGTAGAAGCCATCACTGCTGTGTCCCTAGTGCCTGGGAGAGCCTGGCTGAAGTGGGTTCTTAGTAAGTCGTTGCTGGGACCGTGGAGGAATTCCTTAGACTTGGGGGATGATTGATTACTTGCTCTGTACCTTTCAGAATGTTCCCCTTCCCTCTGTGACCCTCCAGTTCTTTCCTCCCTGGGTAACGCATCTTATCACAGCAGTGGGATGGTCTATGAGATTTCCATCCAGCTTTTCCCCCACAAATTATGGGATTTGGGATTAGGAGAGAGAACTTTTAGGCTCAGTGCGTGAACTTGAGCTGTGGATTTTGTAGCTGGCTTCTGATGCCCATAGACCACTTTTGGTCTGGAATGGTGTTCTTGTAACCTTACTTTGTCAGCTGGGGTGAGTGGGTCCCAGGGAGGTTTGGGAAGCTGCCTGGGGCTTTCCAGTGAGCAGGGACAGAGGTGGGCTTGAACTTGGACTTTCACTGCAGTGCTTTCACTGCGTTAGTCCCTTTTGCCCCAAATCCCAGTGGGTGATCTTAGATTTAAGTCTCTCTGGTTTCTGCAGTTTGGGGCTGAGCAGTAGAACTTCTCTTTAGTGGAGAAGAACGGTGGGGTGTCTCTAAGTAGAAACTTCGGACCATTTGTGCAAGGTTCTTGCAGCTCTCAGGTCAGGAGCTCTCAGATATTTTTCTTTTGAGAGTTTGGTTTTCTTCCCTTCCCTCTGCCTCCCTTTTCTCGACCCGCCTTATGTTTTGAGCCCCTCATGGCTTCCCTGGGCGGAGATAGGTGGAGGGAAACTGGTGGAATATTTGCGTGTGGAGCTGATGGCCAGGCCCCTGGGGTGGGTGTGCGTGGTAGCGGTCCAGCTTGATTGGCCTCTGGTCTGAGTCTGCAGGCCACACCCCGCCCTGCCTCTCCCTGGAGGGCCGAGGGGCCGGCCACCTGGGGCTTACCAGTGCGGCTCTCCCTGTGTTCTTGTGCATCAAGGAGAGAATGAGACTGCCACCTGATCATGTGCATGTATGTGACCGTTTCACAGCCTCCTTCTGTTTGTGGTCTCATCTGAGCTGCATGTGGGGGTGGATTGCCACTTAATAGCGCCCATGTGGAGGCCCTGCCCTGGGCACCTTCCCATCCATGAGCTCGTTTAACCCTCACAGTTATGCAGGGGGGGAATATCTCTTATATCTTATATAGAAGGAAACGGACAGTTAGAGCCCTTTGCTTGGGGTTGCTTTCATTATTCATTCAATCTGTATTTATTGTCTGCTGTGTGCTGAGCTCTGCCCTAAACTTGGCCTTGGTGCGTAAGACCCACAAAGTCCCTGTTCTCATAGAGCTGGGAATCTTGGGATGGGGATCCCTTATAGAGGTTTGAGGGTGGGGAGCAGTGAGCAGGGATTGGGGGCTGGGGGGAGAGAGTTAGGATTTTAGCCCATTTTACTCAAATGCTTCATATTACTTCATGTTACCGGCCTTCTCCCTGTGTATCCTCCCTTCTCCCCAAATACGGATTATTAACACAGTTTACATATGTGTAAACCTAGGCTCAGAGAGGCTCGTTAGCTTGTCCGAGGTTGCACAGTAGGTGAGCTGGAATCTTGAAGAGACTCTAGGTTGAGTTTTGTCATCTTACTCTGTCTACCTGTGAATAATGTGTTTTCATAAAAATAAGTAAGCAGTTTGCAGAAGAATAACCATTCCGTTAGCGTTTGGGTGAACTCTCAGATACGTTAAATTCAAAGTTGCTCCTACGCAAAGGTGAAGCCCTGCATCTCATCTTGTAATCAGGACTCAGGGATGTGGGGTGTCTGTGGTCTGAGGGGCAGAGGGGGTGTCTGTCTGAAGACATGGGCTTGGCCGTGTCTCACAGTCACGTTCCAGTTAGGGTCAGGGTAAAAAACCTCTTCAAATAAAGCCCTCATATTTGCTGTCAACATTAAACTATGTTAATATTTAAACGCTGCTCAAACTTCTAGAAAACAGAAGTCTGGAAATTCCGAGTTGAGCCACCAGTGACCTCCTGGCACACGTGAGCATGAGTGTGCCATGGGATCGGGGCACACGCCTTGGTGGTTCTCTTCAGAAACAGAAGTTCCTGGGCACATGCAGTTCTCACTTCTTAGGAGGCTTTTATGGGACCCTGACTCTCCCGAGTTCCCTTGCAGTCCTGAGGCAGGAGTTTTATTTTAAGGTGCCCTTCAGCTTTTCCCTCTGAAGCCTTCTAGTTACGGTAGGGCCTCTGAACCTTGGCACGCCTGATGTTTGGGGGCAGATCATTCTTTGTCGTGGGAGCATCTCTGGCCTCTACCCACTAGATGCCAGAAGCACCCCTGCCCCGCCCAGTACCCCACCTTGCCACGTCCAGTTGTGACCACCAAAAGTGTCTCCAGGTGTCAGATGTCCCCTGAGGGGGGTGAAATTGCACCCAGTGAGAACCACTGACCATTTCTTTTTTAAAAAAATAAATTTATTTTATTTTATTTATTTTCGGCTGCGTTGGGTCCTCGTTGCTGCACGCCGGCTTTCTCTAGTTGCGGCGAGCGGGGGCTACTGTTTGTTGCGGTGCACAGGCTTCTCATTGTGGTGGCTTCTCTTGTTGCGGAGCACAGGCTCTGGGGCTTCAGTAGTTGTGGCACGTGGGCTCAGTAGTTGTGGCTCGCGGGCTCCAGAGCGCAGGATCAGTAGTTGTGGTGCACAGGCTTAGTTGCTCTGTGGCATGTGTGATCTTCCCTGACCAGGGATCTAACCCGTGTCCCCTGCATTGGCAGGTGGATTCTTAACCACTGTGCCACCAGGAAAGTCCCTATAGTGACCATTTCAAACCCTAAACCAGGATGTACATTATATGGAAATGGAGAAAGGTGGAACATTTAAAATGAGGACTGTCTTAGAAAACTTGAAACTACTGCTTTTTTTTTTTTTGCGGTACGCGGGCCTCTCACTGTTGTGGCCTCTCCCATTGCGGAGCACAGGCTCCGGACGCGCAGGCTCAGTGGCCATGGCACATGGGCCCAAGCGCTCCGCGGCATGTGGGATCCTCCCGGACCGGGGCACGAACGCGTGTCCCCTGCATCGTCAGGTGGACTCTCAACCACTGCACCACCAGGGAAGCCCGAAACTACTGCCTTAACTACAGCCTTCGATGTAGGAAGACAGACTGATGGCGGGCTTTACGTGGGGATAACCTTTCACGTTGACATGTAAATTACACTGCATACCTCTCGGAGGCCCCGTTATGGAGCCCCCTTAAAATATTTTGTCTTTATTCACTGATAACTTGTGGGGAAAAATTGTAGTCTTAGATTTATTGAGGTTTTGTGGTTCAAGGCACATTTTGCTGAAAAGAGCCAGGTGAAAATGAGAAGGGCCTCCCTTGAGCCCTCGGACATGTGGAGAACATACACTGAGCAGAGCATTCCTGTGCTCTCTCTACGCCCTTGCCGAACCCACCCTGCAGGTTTCATACCTCCCAGTCAGGTGGTTTGAGCAACATGTGTTTTGTGGTGTGTGTACACAAGCCCGGGTGAGTTTGTTTTCACACACACGGCTGGCAAACCTGTTACGTTTTGTCAGATGTGATTTCTTTTCCTCTGTGTGTCGTTCCTGTTGGTTCACACATCCGTCCTCAGAGGTTCCAAGCCAACAGTGTGCCAGGCTGTACCTGAAGCCTCAGAGCATTTATTTGGAGAGTTCAGTAAACATGAGAGCACATGGTTTGCTGGGATGCCTTGTACTGAGAAAATCCAATTTATAAAAACCTCAAATAGAACAGTAAAATTTGGGAAGATTTCTTTTTTTTCAGGTGATGCAGTCAGATTATAAATCCATTTCTTGGATTCTGTGGAACAGAGCTCCCTCCTGTTATGTCATAAATAGGGTTCCATTTGCAACGCCCCTTTACATGTGCTTTCCCAGAAACACACATGTAAGCCATGTGTAGTGTGCCCCTCCGCTGTAGCGGGCAACCTCTCGGGGACATACTAGAGGTCTTATGTTTAGTACAGCTCGTGAGAGTGGCTGGTTTTCAGGAAATGGTTCTCTTGTCAGTCTCGGTGACTCAGAGGAATTTTGCAAATGCACCTGGTGAACATTCTATCTTATTGCAGTACTAATATAATGCCCCCAGGAGTGATATCTAATTAACTGATGACATCTTTTTACCCATAGTATCCCATTATTTTTATTCCCAGGGCTTAACTCCCTTCTCCAATAGGATAAGTCATAATAATAGCTACCGTTTGGAGTCCTGCTATGATTAGTAGTGTTATTAACTGGGAAAAGTTAACTACCTGGCACAGGGTCACGTAGCAGGTGAACGGTTGAGCTGGGATTCCAACCTGCACTTGCCCTCAGGACTTTCCCGCCTCTGATGGTCACTGTAAATACAGAACTGGGGAAACAAGGAAAGTTTAAAGAAGAAATAGAAATCCCTTAGTCTGCTATCTTGAGATCGACATTGTTAACATTTTTACTATTTCCTTATGACTTTATCCCCCAGAATACATATGTTACAAGACTGATCATGTTGCATGTATCCTTTGTATCTCATCGGCCTCACTTTGTGTCTTATTATGAGCACTTTCTCATGTTGATAGTTGTTCTTTTTAAAGCATCATTTGGTAACTGCATAATATTCTAGCGTCTCTGGTATTTTATTTAACTATTGTATTATTGAGCGTTTAGTTTTTATGATGTTTCATTATCCTAAAGGGCTATCACTGCAACGCTGCTCTGATGTTGGGGACGTCAGTGTGTGTGTGTGTGTGTGTGTGTGTGTGTGTGTGTGTGTGTGCGCGCAAGTTTGTGCACACGTGAAGGCTGTGTGATAGGCCATTGGGTTCCAGGCTCGAGCTGGAAGATTCTTATATTTGACTTCCAAGCCAAGCTGCTTGTGGTTTTCTTTCATTCTTCCTTTTTGGTTTAGAGGAAGTCACTTGGTCATATTTTCCCCCTCCCATGGCATAAGGAAAATGGTGTTTCTGATGATTGTGTTTCTCCGTAGATGTGGAAAAACCTGCTCCTGGTTTTCAGAGAGGTTTTCCAGGTCACTGTGAGGTGGGTCCTCAAGTGGACGACCAGACTCATTCCGCTGACAACTAAGCGCAGTCGAGCACCGATTGTGAGCCAGCCACTGGCCCAGCTGTTTTGCATAACCAGTTTCATTTACTGTTCACATCAGCCCCCAAGAGGGAGACACAGTTCCACTCCGGTCTTACAAAGGAGACCGAGGCATGTGCTCAGGGGCAGAGCCGGGATTTAAGGCCAAGCTCAAACCCAGGGCTCCTCTGCCAGTTTGTGCCTCTTCTGTCCTGGGCTGTGCCTTGGTATCTCCTGTGCGGGTCATAACTGGGGGAGATTTTTCCTCCCAGGGGACGTTTGGCAAGATCAGGAGACTTTTTTTTTTTTTTTTTTGTGGTACACGGGCCGCTCACTATTGTGGCCCCTCCCGTTGCGGAGCACAGGCTCCGGACGCGCAGGCTCAGTGGCCATGGCTCACAGGCCCAGCCGCTGCGCGCGGCATGTGGGATCTTCCCGGACTGTGGCACGAACCCGTGTCCCTTGCATCGGCAGGCGGACTCTCAGCCACTGCGCCACCAGGGAAGCCCCAGGAGACTTTTTGGTGTCATGACTTTGGGGCAGAGGATTCTAAATTTGCTGCTGGCATCTAATGGATAGAGTTCAGGCATGCTGGTAAGGACCCCACATGCACAGGATGGCTCCCCCAATGATGAACTGTCCAGCCCCAGATGCCAGCAGTGTGGGTGCTGAGAGGCTCTCCTGTGATACTGTGATACGGTGGGGGGAGTGAAGAAAACACAGGCTTCTGGGTGGGGGGGCAGCCAGGAGGGGGTGGAAGAAAGTGGGCTTGGGAGGGAGCCCTCTTCCCAGTTTTATCGTCTTAGACAAATTACACAAACTTTCTGAGGCTCAGCTTCCTCATATGAAAATCAGGAAATGATGCTTGACTGGCATTTCCAGCATGGGTTCGGGAGTCAGACTTCCTGGGTTTGAATTCTAGTTCCTTCTGTGACTTTGAGCGAATTACTTTTGAGCAAGTTACTTTAACTTTGCTAAGCCTCAATTTTCTCATTTGTTAAATAGGCAGATAATAGACATACCAAAATGTGATAATGAGAGTGAAATGCATAAAATGCCAGCTGAGACATTGTGAACACAGGGAATGTTAGTACCTCGATAACAGCAACAGTGGTGAAAGTGGTACTTGGCCAAGTCTGAAGGTGAAGTGTCTCTTCCTGGGGGCAGGGTTTTGTCTTGTCCTGTGCTCTCTACCTAGTGTCTAGAATTGCCTGTAGGTTCGCCTCTGGGTCCCATCACGGTGGGGCTGAGTTTAGAAAGACAAGAGAGAGCGCATCCCAAGTGATGGAGGCTTAGTGTTTATTCTTCGTCTACAAGATAATGGAGTCGTGATTCAACTGTGAGTGTGCACGATTGTCAGGTTCTTGAAATATGGGAATGTGGTTCCCTTGGGGCAGGCGCTTGCCTTTCTCTTTTCCCTGCCAGGAGCCAGGACTTAAGGAGATGCTGGCCATGGCTGGCCTTACTCCTGGCTTCAGCCTGGAATGGAGGTGCTCACCATTCCAGCCCTTGGGTCAGTGCCATAGTTGTGCCGGCAAGGTTCCCCCCACCCCCCGCACCTCTGCCCTGCTCAACAAAGGCTTATGGCCCCTGTCCCCCACGCCCAGGTGGTAGAGGAGCCTCTGAGGCCAGGCGAGGCTGGGGATCTCACTTGTCTGCATCCCTTCATTGATGCTTCTGATGGGAGTGATTTAATCAGGTGGAGCCCAGATCTTAAAAGGTGGGACACATGGATCCAGGATGTGGAGAAGAGCCTGGGGGAGTACCGAGCATGCTTGCCCAAGAGGGCTGGCTCCACATTACTATCATCAATGAAATGTCCTTCATGGATTCCCCCAGGTAACAGGGAAGTGGTACCCAAAATTTTACAGTGTGATGAAGACTCGGCAGAACTGTAGAAACTAGTAAAGGCCAAGCAGCTCTGCCATCTCACAACACCTTACTTTATGCAGTGCTTGCTTACTTTAGCAATGCTGGGCCACCAGCCTACAGTGGCCTGGCAGCCACATAAATGAGGGAAGTGGGCTGGCGGCACTGGTGTTGAGTTGGAGGGGTCAAGCCCCCCAGCAGGCCGCCACCCTGGTGGCGTTGTTGCTATGCGAGAATGTGGCCCAGGGTTAGTAGATCTTCTGCTTTTCTCCCCCAAGAAAAGCAGGAAATTCTATTTTTATGGGAGATATTCATTTTTTGAAAGCCTCTAGCATGGTGCCTGGCGCATGGTGGGCACTCAGCAGATACCCCTCCAGGGAGGTCCGGACCTGTCGTTGATAGACTGTGGATTCTTGGGCTTCCCTGGTGGTGCAGTGGTTGAGAGTCTGCTTGCCGATGCAGGGGACACGGGTTCGTGCCCCGGTCCGGGAAGATCCCACATGCCGCGGAGCGGCTGGGCCCGTGAGCCATGGCCGCTGAGCCTGCGCGTCTGGAGCCTGTGCTCTGCGGCAGGGGAGGCCGCAACAGTGAGAGGCCCGCGTACCGCAAAAAAAAAAGAAAAAAAGGCAATGAATGTAACTCATTCTATGAACCAACTAAAAAGAAAAACCATGTAATCAACTCTATAAATGCAAAAAGATATATATATATATATATATATATAGACTGTGGATTCTTTCCGTCTCAGTGGACTGCATTCTTGCCTGACCGGTTGCCTGCAAGCATGGAGCTTCTGACAGTGATTCTTGGAGTCTGAGGGCCCCTAGATCTCCCACTGTATCTCTGGGGTTAACACGTAGTCAACCTCCTCCCTTTGTTTCCTGGCCTCTGTTCTCTCCACCTCCTTCTCCCACCAGTGTGACAGTTACATCTTCTCTAGAATGTTTCTGATGAATTCTAGCCTTGGGAGGCTAGAGGGCTGGTCTCATGACCAACATGTGAAGGACAGTGTCACCCGCACCCCATATCCTCGGTCAGGCCCCTAGGCTCCATACTTCAAGGCAGGTTAATGTCCAAGACCTGCTGACAGATGCCCTTGTGTTATTTCATGCACAGGCTGTGGGCACGAGGGTCCCATTCCACTGCTAGGCCTCAGGGTCAGTGGATGAAGGTAGGTCCTCCAAGTCGGGTTCGGTAAAGGCCACTGGGGCCAGCTTGTCTTGGTCTGTGGTGCTGATCTCAGGATCCAGCAGGATGCTGCTAGCTTGCTTGGCTCAGCTCGGCTAGTGCTGGGAATAATAAGCAGCGTTGAAGACGCGAGGCATTTCAGTCCAAGTCACTCTGATCCCTTTCCAGGCGTTGAGAGAATGTTTTTGCAGCTCAGTTACTTACTGGCACACGTAGGTCAATATACAAGGTGTTCTTGGAGAAGCTGGAGCTGGATGTTGACTTTTGCTGCCTGGGACGTGTTCTCGGGGGGGAAGTGGGTTTTTAGGTTGTAGTGGGTATAGGATGTGGTCTGGGGTGATTAGAATCACACTGTGGATGAAGTTAACAAGAATTGGGGAACTTTTTTTCCTTTTGTACTTTTGGGCTAAGGCTTCTCAAAAGGAACTTTGTGTATCGGGGAGGTGCCCTTGATTCTACATGTATTTTAAACATTTGTATAGAAGTTAGAAGCACACTCATTACTCTCTTTTATGCAGTAAATATGTTTCTGGCATGTTACTTGTAAGACCTGAGTTCAGTTTCTGACTTTGACACTTAGTGGGTATGTGAGCTCTAACCAGTATACTTAACCTCACTCTCTGAATTTCAGATTCCTGAGTGTAAAAAGGGGACAAAACTCGTAGACTGTTGTAAGGTTTCAGTGCGTTACTGCATGTAAAGCACTTAGTGTACAATTCTTGGCTCAGAGTAAGTCTTTAGTAATGGCAGTTATTATCCTAATTATAAGGCAGCTTGGTATGATGATGATAAGGGTAAGAATAAGAATGGTGATGATGATAGTTATTGAGTGCTTACTGTGCGTCAGTTATTCTTCCAAGTACTTTGCATCAGTTAACTCATTTAATTCTCCCAATAACCCAATGAGGTAGGTGCTATTATAATCTCTGTTTTATAGATGATATATAACTCAGGCACAGAGAGGTTAAGTAACTTGCCCAAAGTCACCGCTTATAAATATGAAAAGAGCATGGACTTAAGAATCAAAAGACTTTGGCACATGCCTGTGTGTCATCTCCTAATGGTGTGGCCTTTTGCAAAGTGCTTACCTCTCTGAGTTGCCTTCTCAGCTGTACAAAGGTGCTCATGAATCAGACCTCCTTCGCCTGCCCACCCTTTATCACCTAGTGTGGTGCTTGATTGTGAGTGCTTAGTAATAGGTGCTGAGGAATCATTTGCTGATTAACTGAAGATGGGAGGGGGTTATTATGAGGTTCCAATGAGCTGTAAAACTTGGGACAAAGTTCGTTGTTATTTTAAATGCCCCTAGGTGCTTATTGTTGGGGTTTAAAGAGCACACCTGTTTTTTCAGGTTGCTGAACCACTTAAGAGAGAGGCACAGAGTAAAAAAATAAAGATCAAAATATCAGCTTTCTAACTGATAAAGGCTTGGTTGGAGGATGTGGCTTAGGTGTGGAACAGCATGAGCTTCCTGATGGGAACCCAATATTAGACAGATGTACCCACCCAGTCACCGACAGCTTTGAGCCCCCAGAGGCCTCCTCCGAGGGGTGGTGAGGTGGCAGTGGTGGCAGCAGCAACTGGGTGGAGGAGTGGGCCGCCAGGGCGTGGTAAATCACGTCTGCATGGGGGTTGGCGGGGGGGGGGGGCCCTTGGGGGGGGGGGGGTGAAAACCAGGGGGTTTTTTTTTTTTTTTTAAAAA
>NW_006783088.1:1952493-1980872 GCF_000442215.2 Lipotes vexillifer | reverse complement strand
GCTGATGAAAGCCAGGAGTTTTTTTTTTTTTTTTTAAAGAAGATGCTGGGGGTAGGAGTTAATTAATTAATTAATTAATTATTGCTGTGTTGGGTCTTGTTTCTGTGCGAGGGCTTTCTCTAGTTGCGGCGAGCGGGGGCCGCTCTTCATCGCGGTGCGCGGGCCTCTCAGTATCGCGGCCTCTCTTGTTGCAGAGCACAGGCTCCAGACGCGCAGGCTCAGTAGTTGTGGCTCACGGTCCTAATTGCTCCGCGGCATGTGGGATCCTCCCAGACCAGGGCTCGAACCCGTGTCCCCCGCATTAGCAGGCAGATTCTCAACCACTGCGCCACCAGGGAAGCCCAAGCCAGGAGTTTTGAAGGAAAATCTTTCTTTTTGGAAACCAGAAGTAGGGAAGAAGCATACTGGCTACGATTACTATTTAAAGAAATATTCTCTCCTCCCCCTGCAGAAAAACCCAGTAATCAGAAAACCAGCGGCGCTCACGGTTCTACCCATTTTCCTCCAGCACGGTTCATGGCTGCTCATCCCTCCGCTTGCTCACACACAAAGCCTTTGAGTCATCTGTGCCGGCTCCCTCACACCCTGAATCGGTGCCCCCTGCAGGTCTGTGGGCGCGACCCCAAAGCAGATGCAGAATCCAAGCCACCGTCGTCTCTCACCTGGGTTATGGCGGGGGCCTCCTCACTGGTCTCCCCGCTTCTACCTGCGTCTGTTTTCAGTCTGTTCTCAGTGAGGCAGCCACAAGGATCCTTTTTAAGACTTGAAGTCGGGTCATGAGCTTTGCGCTTACCATGTTCAGCAGACTGCATTGTTCCTCTTGCAATTACAATGTAGGCTCCAGGAGGATTCTGATCTGTTTTGTTGACGGATTCATCTCCAGCCACCAGGGCAGTGCCTGGTGCAGAGTAGGTCCAGAACTTGGCCCTGTAACAGATACTAGAGATTTTGCTGTGTACGCTCGGGATAGAGCAGGTAACCATAGCATGCTTTTCCAGAGCCCTTGCTGTATGCCCCGCATGCCACTCAGTGCTTCCTCGCAGCCGCCCGACAAGGCAGCTACTGTTAAACCTCCATTTTACAGGTGAGAAAAGCAAGGCAAAGAAAGGATAGGTAACTTCCCTGAGGTGATACATCTGGCATGCAGAGAAGCCACCTTTAGCCCTTGGCATCAGCTCTGACAGTTTGTGTCTTAACACTGTACCATCTGCCACCACTAACAAACCCAAGTCGCAGCAAGAACCACCAAACCCAGTTTTGATCGAGGCTGTAGGGAAGCTTTGCACATGGTGAATGGGGTGCTCTAGGGTCAAGGGGTTCTGGGAAGCCTTCTCCGTGGAAGGGATGTTTTGTAAAGTGAAGATGCCCCTGGTAAACAGAATAATTGCCCCCAAATTAGCTTCACTTTTCTGTTAACTGTAATACATCAGGCTCTCAAAAGTGGAGATACGCTATTTTATTTTTTTCTCTAGGTCCGGAAGTAGATTTTTGCGATGAATAAAATTAAAAATGACTGAGACCTAGGGTTACTGAGAATTCAAGAGGTAGATTAACGAAACAACATTTGAATGCAACTTTATCTTTTGAAAAACATTTTTGAGAAGCCCTGTTTATAACCAGGAAGCAGGCTTCGTGAAACTCTCTTTTCCATTAAAGTGTGTGTGGTGTACTGTAAACAAAGATTGAGCTCCTGGGAGCTGCTTTTTCATAACTTATAGAAGCGATTTTTTAAAAATGGATCCAACTCGTGTTGCCACGCAAACAACAAAATAAACCAGTATGTGCCAAGAACAAACATTTGCTTCACCCTCCCACAAACTTGGAAAGATGCAGCACTGAAGGAGAAGTCAGAAGCCAGGGAGTTAGCGCCAGATTGTTTTCGGGGCCCCTGTTCATTTTAGTAAGTCTGGAAGAAGCTCTTAAGCTTTTGATGTTTTTATTAGAACCACCACCTCAACAGATTTGTCAGAAAAAGTATTATTGTAGAGATTCATTGGGCTTCTTGGGCTCCATGTTCCTTGAGCAACTGGGAGCCGCAGCCCCTTAACAGGGAGGAAAGTTTCTACCCTGCCTCACTTCCTCATCCCCACTTTGCCAGAACAGTGTGTGGCAAGGAAGCTTTTGTGTCCTGTGTGAGTAATGGCTTTCGTAGGGAGCTTAAGAAGTTGGGGGCGAGGGTGAGGGCTGCCCCCAGCTCAGACCTGGCCCAGGAGCTGTCCTCTGTGGGGTGTATACTGTGGGCTGCCTGGGGTCCGTCCTGGCTCCATCCCCATAGTGGACACTGCTGGTTTCCTACTCAATTCCCAGTCATTCTCTCTGCTACCGAATGGAAACCGCTTCTCCCAGTCTCACTGGCACGTAGAGGCGGTCCCGTGACCCTGTCCTGGGAAATGGTTGCTTGTTGGGTCACCGGGTAGGGCTTCCAGGAAAGCCCTGAGTGGGGATTGACTCTGGTTTGCTCTTTGGCGGTGCCCTTCCGACTGGGGTGTGGATTCTGTGCTTGGAGGTACAGTGATGCTGCTGCTTCTGACAATAATAATAAATACTAATACAGCGAGTCTGTGTGTCGAGCACTTTTCTGAGCCCCTTTTATTAACTTGTGTAAGATAGGCAATGTGATCTCCATGGGGTAGATGAGGAAACTGAGGCTGAGGAAGGACAATGCTTCTCCACCCCGGGCCTCAGACTGAGTCAGTGGCAGAGCTGGGACCCTGGCACCAGAATTTGTATGTCACCTGCCCGATATGCTGCCTCTCACAAAGGTGCAAGCCCTGTCCTGAGGACGGGAGCAGGTAATCGCCTTGAGCAGCTGCAAGTGGCCTGGGCTGCCTGCTTCTGGAGCATCTGTTATTTGAGAAAAATAAATCCCTTACTTGTTACCAAGGGCCGGTGCTTTCCTGAATTGATGGAAACACTCCAGGTTGTGTGACTTTGGACATATTCCTTCACCTTTCTTGGTCTCAGTCTTTTCATCTGTAAAATGGAGATAACAATGGTGCCAACTCATAAGTTCTTTTTTTTTTGCGGTACGCGGGCCTCTTACTGCCGTGGCCTCTTGTTGCGGAGCACAGGCTCCGGATGCACAGGCTCAGCGGCCATGGCTCAAGGGCCCAGCCGCTCCGCGGCATGTGAGATCTTCCCGGACTGGGCACGAACCCGCGTCCCCCGCATCGGCAGGCGGACTCTCAACCACTGCGCCACCAGGGAAGCCCAACTCATAAATTCTTTAGGATAGTGCCTGGCATGTACTCATGCTCCATTGTTATGGTTATATCATTGTCATCAACAACACTGGCAGTGAATTCAACAACTACTGTTCTCCTACTCTATACCAAGCTCAGCGAGAGGGAGACAGAAATAGCCTATGAGGGCTGGAGAATCATCGAGAAAGAGAGCTGAGTACTGAACAATAAGACCACCTGGCTATTGGACACCTTTGTTTCTGAAGCACTTTCTCATATATTTTCCCATTTAATCGCCTCCTGCCTGCCAACTTTGCCCACGAGCACATCCCTAGGTAGAACTCTCCCTCACCAGCCTGGGGCTGAGCTGTGTTCCTGGGCTGGTTGTCTGTGTCTACACCTGGATGGATGCAGGGGCAGCAGGTGGGCACAAATTCCAGGCTACGAAGCAGAAATAGGAGACAGGTAAGAGCGGATTTACAGGCAGGAATGAAGTTGTGGGGAAGCATCTTAGCTGTTGTTTCTATTGTAAAGGACAGAGAATGGATTCCTTTATTTGAAAATCCACGTTTGGAGGAGTTAGCGCCCCAAGGAGAGAGGTTTTTGTCCATTTTGTCCACTGCTCTAAAATAGCAGCTGGCGTGGAGGATAGGTGCTCAATACATATTTGTTGAATGAGTAATGAGAGGAATTGGCCTTCCTTGTACAGTTCTCACTGAAAATTCAGTTTTCACATAAAGGGCCGTGTCATGGACAGACTGCCGGAGGGTGGCTTTTTGTGATCGTCTTACCAGGCTTTCCCGACGGAGGGAATTGCACATTTTTTAGCTACTTTTGCTCTGACTGATACACTTGGCTGCCTAACAAAAAGCCAGAGAAGAACTAAGATTTTTAGCATCATTCAAAATGCTTGCCATTCCTCCTGCTTTGCGAAATCATGAGCTAGTTATTTCGAGTTCACATGAAGGTCAGAACTTGATCTGCAGGAAGGAGGTTCCCCTTGGTTTATGCTAGGGGAACTTTTTCCCCCTTCTGTTTATTTTACCCAAAGGCTTCTGTTTTTCTCCCAAGCTAAACTCTGGCATTTGTTGTAGAAAGTTCTCAGCTTATGTATGTTTTTTTTTTTTTTTTTTTAAAGAGCTCATGTTTTGGTCTTAGTTTTGATTCTTAGTGACTTTTTTGCTGCCTTAGTTGAGTTTTCTGCTCCTTGAAAGTCCAGCTCTTAAGTGGGCGCCTGAAGTTCCCTTTCAGTTTTTAGAGGTGACTTCAAAACCATTTTCCGAGACCTTCTAAGGGCTGCTCCCAGCTTGTGTTTCTTCTTTTTTTTTAGTTGATTGGTGGGACAGGGTCTCTCAAAGTACACAGGCTCATCTCCCTTCCCCTCCACCCCTGTTTTGTTTTTAATGACTGTGAGACAAATGAATGCATAATTTTTGAGTGGGGGGAGGTAGTGAGTCCCCTGAACCCCGGTGTTGTTGCACCCTGCAGAACCAGAGGTCTCTTTCCCTCAGGGCTGGGTTAGTTCAGAAAGTGGGAAGCTTTGAAACTTTTGTGTGTGTGTGTGGGGGGGTATTGTAGGGGCTGAACGGGGCAGAGCCTGGGCAGCAGCCCGAAGGCAGTTTTGGCTGCAGGGTCACCCACGGTGGCTCAGGCAGCTCCCCAGGCATGTCTTGGTCCAGCGTAGCTGCCCAAGCCCTTCCTGCCCCTCCAGGATCCTCAGGATGGTTTCCTTCTGAGCAGGGTGGGGGAGAATCAAGCCCGGGAGTCAGCTGAGAGAGGAGCTTCGGAAGGGGCTCTCCCCACCCTGCTGCGGCTTAGGCCTGCATCTCCCGGTGGGCTTGGTAACTTAGCCCAGCCCAGTCCTCCAAGCCCCCTCCTGGGGGGAGGTGTCCCTCCCAGGAGCCCGTGCCCTACACTGGACTCTTCTTGTCTTCATTCTTTCTCCCTGTGGTGCCCATCAGATTTTCCCCATTACACAGATTTGCATTATAAGTTCTGGAAACATCTGCAAGTCTTTCTTCCTGTTTGTAAAATTGTATGTCTTCTGGTAGATTTTCTAACTTTTAAAAGTACGTGTCTTGGGCTTCCCTGGTGGCGCAGTGGTTGAGAGTCCGCCTGCCGATGCAGGGGACGTGGGTCCATGCCCCTGGTCCGGGAAGATCCCACGTGCCGTGGAGCGGCTGGGCCTGTGAGCCGTGGCCGCTGAGCCTGCGCTCCGCAATGGGAGAGGCCACAACAGTGAGAGGCCCGCGTACCGCCAAAAAAAAAAAAAGTATGTGTCCTTCTGTGTGCTTTGCCCTATTTGTATAGCACAGATCACAAAGTTCTTCCGTGCCTTATCTTACTTATAAATAGTAGCAATGGTGGACACTGCCACAGTGCTTCCTATGAGCCAGGCTCTGTTCTAAGACCTTTGGATCTGCTAACTTACCCTAACACCACCCATTGTGCTGTCATCGGCCCTGTTATATAGAGGGGAGGAATAAGCTAGAGAGAGATTAAATGATACTCTGGCAGCCACACACTTCCCAAATGGAGAGCTTGGATTTGAACCCAGGCAGGTGAGCTCTAGAATCCTGGTGTTTAACCACTACACCGTACTGTCCTTCATATTAGCCAGCAGCATTAGGACTTATCGTTCTTATTTCTCAAAAATGAAAACTCCTTTGCTTAAAAGATTCAAAAGTAATACCGTAGGAAAAACTTAAATGATGCGTAAAAGCAGAAAGTGAGAGCTCGCCCACCCGCCAGTGCTGTTGAGATAGACCAAACTGCTGGCAGGGGATGATGTCCTCACAGACTATCCATTTGGAATCCTTATGAATTTTATACATTAAGTATAACGTATATAATCCCACTAATGGGCCCGCACCATCATCCTGCTGGTGGTGGGAAGGAGGCTCAGGTGTTGGGTCTACTCCAGGGCACACAGCGCTGAGGAAGAGTCTAGGTTTGAGCCCGATCCCCTCTCCACTGTAACCTGCCTCAGGGGCTGGCTTTATACGAATTGAGCTTCAAGCAAAGACAGTAAAATGCAAATCTTCAGTTTCGGTTCAGAAAATCTGAAACTTGTGGTGGCGATATAGAAAATACGGAAGTAGAAAGATTCTCTTTTTTCCTCTCCCTTCTTTCTGTCTTCTAGAAAGACGGGATTAGGAAGGCCTCCTGGAAAAGTCTAGGAGAGTCCTTTCCTGTGATAAAACCAGCCCCTTCCCCTCCCCCAGGGCAATTATGGAGCCTCTGGCCTGGAACCCTGGAAGCATCCTCACCAGCCCGGAGGAGATACCATTCTGCAAACAATGGGGGGAAGGAAAGGAAAGCAATGCATTTGCCAATGGTGCAGATGACTTCCTCAATGCAAGACTCGGGCTTGTGCTTAGAAAATCCCTACTGGGAGGTCCCCTGGTAGGACCATATCGAATGTGCTTTCACTCTCCACATCCTATTGTCCAGGAAAGAAAGTTTCAGACTGTAGGGAGGGCCCTCTGGCTGTGAATTCATATGGAAATTTGAAAGGGAAGGGAACCTTATCCTAGGAAGCCTCTCTCTTTTTCTGGATTGGACTGGTCAGGCAACAGCAATTATCCAAACCACAGCTCTGCACCAAGAGGCAAACCACAGGAAAAAGAAATCTGAACAAGCAGTGAAACTATGCATTAATGTTTTTCTCAGAGGAGAGTTTTTTATTCACTTTTTAAAGACTCTGGTCCAGTAAGGGTAGTTCTTCTGGTTTCCCTATCCCACAGCAGATCAGCAGAAAATTGGAAGGAATAGGAGAAGCCTACAGAGTATCTCTAGGGTGGAGATGGGAGAAACTGGGAAAAGGAGAAGTGCATGTGCTTAAACGCCTCTGCAGCCCCTGGAGACCCTTAGGTGCTTGGTTTCTAATGAGGGTGTAGAAGGCCTGTATCTCAACCGGCCTGGCAAGTATTAATCCAGCATGGTAGGTACAGGCTGCTGATAAAATGACTGGCTGTCCTCAAAAGATGAAGTGATGACCAGGGTAATATTATTAAACTCAGAGTACTCGGTTTAAGAAGGCAACGTGGGGAGTTCAGTGGTTAGGATTCGACGCTTTCACTGCTGTGACCCGTGTTCGATCCCTGGTCGGAGAACTGAGATCCCACAAGGCGCACGGCTTGGCCAAAAAAAAAAAAAAAAGTTGTGATACATACAGACTTCCATCCTTTCTTTATTCTTTGTTTGGAGAGGCAGAACGGTTGAAATAGACATGTGAGTGACATAGTTGACTACCGTAAACTACAATTTTTTTTTAAAGGGTTTATAGATTTTTTAAAAATTTATTTATTTTATTTTTGGCTGCATTGGGTCTTCATTGCTGCTCACGGGCTCTTCTCTCATTGCAGAGAGTGGGGTCCACTCTTCATTGCGGTGCGCGGGCTTCTCATTGCGGCGGCTTCTCTTGCTGTGGAGTACGGGCTCTAGGCGCACGGGCCTCAGCAGCTGTGGCACTCGGGTTCAGTACTTGTGGCTCGCGGGCTCTAGAGCTCAGGCTCAGCAGTTGTGGCGCACAGGCTTAGTTGCTCTGCGGCATATGGGATCTTCCCGGACCAGGGCTGGAACCCGTGGCCCCTGCATTGGCAGGCGGATTCTTAACCACTGTACCACCAGGGAAGCCTGTTCTAGACAGCAAGAACGCTGAGTCAACATTGATCAGTCAGCTGGTACAGGTCGAGAAGTGTTCAGGTTGCTGGGAATAGGTAGGTGAAAAGCCACGCCTTGTCAACAGGGAGTTTGTGCTTTAGTGGCCTTGTGAGAGCCCTGTGATCAGTGTTGAGGTGGCCGGGAGAGCCCAGTGGAGCCAGGCCTTGAAGCTGGCCCGGCCGCTTGCCTTGTAGAGTGGCTGGGTCATTATTCTTCCTAATCCTCACTTTGCTCATGTATGGCATGAAGACTATGAAAGTTCTACCCTCAGAGGTCTCCTGTGAAGATTAAATGAGAAGAGCCGTGGAAACTACCTTTGCAGACAGCCTGGCATAGCCTGGTAGCTGCTATTCTCCTTATTTTATTCTCCTTCACAATCGAAATCTGCCTCGGGGGGTGTTCCAGGACAGCTTTGGAGAGGGAGTGATCTTTGAATCCAATCTTGAAGCCCCACTAGTAGGTACAAAGGAGGTAACACCAGTTGAGAATAATTCTGAATGGCTGTGATAAAAAGTACAGTTAATTTGTTTATCAGGTGGTGTTGCCTGATGACGGTGGGAACAATGCAACTTGACTGTGCCATACTTTGGTTTTGGACCAAGGTCACCATTGGTGATGCCAAGTAGAATCGCATCTCAGTTGGAGCATGGGTTCTTGATGGAAAGTCAGTGCTGTGGCAGACATGCTGTTTGGTTAGGAAATGAAAATCATTCCTTGAGTTGTCCCAAAATACAATGCCCAAAGTGGTATTTATCTGCCACACTGGGAACACATGCCATCTCTTAGTAAGTGCCCCTCATCTAGTTATTCCTCATGGTTGAAAGAGGTGCCATCTGTGGTTGAGCATCAGATAAAATATTATATTTAGGGGCCACGTGGAATGGAAAATTTATATCCTTAAATATCCTTAAATATGCTTAAATCACTATGAGGATGGTGAGAAGTGGTGCATGGGAATTGGGACTCACTGAGGCTACGGTAGGGTGTGGGTGGAATAGCTGGTGCCATTTAAATTATTTCTCTTTTACTTCTCCCTTTCAGCAGATATAGTTGAATTCACCCAAGTAATATTCTTATGTGATGGGACATCAATGTAGGCTTTTTGTTTTTGCTACTGCTGGTGATCTGATTTTAAATATGAATACGTCATTGCTAAGAGTTTTTGTTTTTTGTATTATTCTCTGTGGAGAATTTCTTAATGTACACTTCATTGTTTATCCCTTGGCAGTTTACCAATAGCAGAAAATATCATTCATTATTATTGTTCAGAGGAGCAGACTATTTTTATATTTTTCAGTCAAAAGTGGCTTTGGCTATTATATAGAGAATGGGGAAACAATAAGGTCTTACTGTATAGCACAGAGAACTCTATTGAATATTCTGTGATAAACCATAATGGAAAAGAATATTAAGAAAAAGGTGTATATATGTATAACTGAATCACTTTGCTGTACAGCAGAAATTAACACAACATTGTAAATCAACTAGACTTCAATAAAAATTAAAAAAAAAAGTGGCTTTGATATTTTCAACTGTAGAGGGAACTTTCACGATTTAGTGTTTTATGAGGGCTGGTCTGAATGTCACATGATTGTGCTCATTGCCATAGAGGTAAATTGTTACCTGTTTTCTGAGGGCAGAGGGACTTGGTTTTCCTGGGCTTCCATAATTATTGGTTCACTAGAACTGCAGATATGTTAAAAGAAGGGTTACAGACCATCTAGTTCACTCTCCTTCCAGTGCAGGGAACCTTCTACAAGGTTCTGAATAGATAAAATAGGTCATAATATCAATGAGTAGAGCACAGTGGAGCTCTTTTGCAAAACAATGTGAAAAGTACAACAATGTTAAAAAGTACCAGTGGAAGTGGTAAAAGGTATCAAACTACTATGGCTTTGGCACTGTGCTTAGTACTGGGTGTATTTTTTCAACAATCCCAACAACCACCCTAATGGAAATAGCACTATGTCATACCCATTTGCAGGTGAGGAAATACACAGAGTCAGGAGTTTTAACCTAAAATTATCTAATTCACAAGCCAATGGTTGGGCTTCCCTGGTGGTGCAGTGGCTGAGAGTCCGCCTGCCGGTGCAGGGGACACGGGTTCGTGCCCTGGTCCGGGAGGATCCCACATGCTGCGGAGTGGCTGGGCCCATGAGCCATGGCCGCTGGGACTGCGCGTCTGGAGCCTGTGCTCCGCAACGGGAGAGGCCACAACAGTGAGAGGCCCGTGTACCACAAAAAAACCCGAAAAAAAGCCAATGGTCTTTTGTTCTGCTTCGCTTTTTTTGATCTGTGGTTCTGCATGGGGTGGTCATTCAACTTCTGGTATGCGAGATGATTTTAGATGCTACACAGATAAATATTTATTTTAATAGCCATCATTTTAATGTGTATTAGCAAAACACCCAGGGAACAATGAACCTCATGGTTTCTTGAATAGCATTACAGGGCTTCCCTGGTGGCACAGTGGTTGAGAGTCTGCCTGCCAATGCAGGGGACACGGGTTTGAGCCCTGGTCTGGGAAGATCCCACATGCCGCGGAGCAACTGGGCCCGTGAGCCACAGCTACTGAGCCTGCGCGTCTGGAGCTTGTGCTCCGCAACAAGAGAGGCCACGACAGTGAGAGGCCCGTGCACCGCGATGAAGAGTGGCCCCCACTTGCTGCAATAGAGAAGGCCCTTGCACAGAAACGAAGACCCAACATACACACACACACACACACACACACACACACACACACACACACACAGAAAAAGAATCCCCCTGCCAATGCAGGGGACACGGGTTCGAGCCCTGGTCCGGGAAGATCCCACATGCTGTGGAGCAGCTAAGCCCGTGCGCCACACTCCTGAGCCTGTGCTCTAGAGCCCGCGAGCCACAACTACTGAGTCCACGTGCCACAACTACTAAAGCCCGCATGCCTAGAGCCCATGCTCCGCAGCAAGAGAAGCCACCGCAATGGGAAGCCTGCGTACCGCGATGAAGAGTATCCCCCACTCGCCGCAACTAGAGAAAGCCCGCGCACAGCAACGAAGACCCAACGCAGCCAAAATAAATAAATAAAATAAATTTATATAAAAAAAATAGCATTACATAGGATGAAGCTACATTTATTTCAGTAAAATCTGTAGATCAATTCACAGAATAAGATTAAATAGATAAAAATGTGGGTGGTTTGTGACTATGACAAAATTGATGGTGATGGTAGTTGAATGAGTGAAGTAATTTCAGTGATGCATTTGCCCATTAGATGCTGTTCCATTGTTAATGTGGTTCTGCTGGTCAGAAAGTTCTTACAATGGTGGGGGGGGGGTCTCTGTGCCTACACCTTTTGCCTACTAGTTCTGTCTGGTTCCCCTGGAGTCCCACACAATGAACCTGCATACACTTTTCTCACTCCCTTTGGTATTTTCTTCTCCGGGTTAAGCATCCCCAGCCATCTGCATCCCCGTGTGCCTTGGTCATTCCTGCCCCAGGATAGCATTTGTTCTAAAATGTGGGCATCCCACATGAGGTCAGATCACCTCCTGGGATTTCTGGAAATTCTGCTTCTATGATGGAGACCTTCTTTAGCAGATGCTCCAGGACAGTCTGACCTCCTACCTGTCAGCCCGCCCCACCTCTTGATGTTTTTCTCTCGAACCTCTCACCTCAGCTTTCTCATCTGTAAAATGGAGAGATAACATGTAAAGTGCTTGGCACAGTGCTTAACTATACACAGACTATTGCCGCTACTGTCGAGTCACTTCTTTGCTGCTCATGGGTCACTGTTTCTGATTATGCCTTCTTCAATATGAACGAGTTAACTGTAACCTGAAAACTTATAGATTTGAGACTTTTGGCCTCATGGTGAAAGGACCCCTTCCCAATTTCCTTTAGCAGTTTTTACTTTCAAAAAAAAGAAAAAAAAAGGATGTTTAGCATCTTTTCACTTTCGAGTTCAGTTTCTCTCTTCTCCTTTTTTCTAGGTGATGGTTGAAGTTATTATTTAAAAAAATGTCACGTACATGTTATGTAGAATAAACCAGTGAAGCTGCAAGCATCCAAAAGGTGTTTCTTGTGCTTTCAGTTGACCCATTCACTTTGTAAGTCTCTAGGGTGTTATATTTGAGACAACTTGCAGCATTTTATGTATACTTTACAGAACAAAATTATGCATACAACATATTAAACTTTTTAAACCACAGAGGAAAAAACTTTCTAAAATTTAAAAACTAGGGAAAAAGTGTGTAAAGCACTTTAAACTTAAGAACTTCAAGTATCTTCACTGTTCTGTGTTCCCAATTTATTTTTGCAGCAGTAATTATTTCAGCTGCCTGTAGTATTAGCATGTTGGAGCATTGGACTAATTCATGCATGAGTATATTTAGAGCCTTTTACTTGATAAGAATCACGTATATCATGCCTGAATTTGTAATTACCCAGCATGGGACCCGAATTAACATACAGTATTTAGATTCTAGGCAACAATGCCTAAGTAACAGCAATGCCTAAATAAACTGGGATTACTTAGGTCGTGGCAGAATCTCTTCGCGCCTGCTCTGTAAACTTGGGCAAGGTATGTAACCTTTCCGAGCCTCAGTTTCCTTACTTATCAAATGGGATAATTAAACCCTTTCTCCTTGTAACTCACTGTGCAATTTGGGCGAAACCAAAGTCCAGTGTTAACATGACAGTCATGGAGACTTTGAACCTTAGTACTTAGGTCAGTGCTTCAAAGTATTTTTTTTGTTTGTTTGTTTGTGGTACGTGGGCCTCTCACTGTTGTGGCCTCTCTCATTGCGGGGCACAGGCTCCGGACGTGCAGGCTCAGCGGCCATGGCTCACGGGCCCAGCCGCTCTGTGGCATGTGGGATCCTCCCGGACTGGGGCACGAACCTGTGTCCCCTGCATTGGCAGGTGGACTCTCAACCACTGCGCCACCAGGGAAGCCCCCCAGACCGGGGTTTTCTTTGCAGAGAAGTTAGTGGGAGCGTATCAGACGAGGCATTAGCTTAAGGAAAACATATAGAATACTTGAGACTTTTTGAATCTCCAAGATTCTCTGGTTTTTGCTTATAACCTGCAGCTGTGTTCTAGCCTCTTCCACCTCTTCCAGAGAACTTGAGGAGAAAATTTTGATGTATGAACCTGTCCCTTACCTGCTCTGAAGCCCTTGTTCCAGCCTTGCCTCTCCAAGACAGAGGCCAGGTTTCTAGTTCAACTAGCCTGCTTATTGTTTTCTCCCTAAATGCCAAGTGTTGGGCCTTCTACGTGGAATGTTCCTTTCCCACCTGTGTGTACTAAAGTCCTGGTCATCTGGTTTCCATCTTGAAGGCCGCTTGTTCATAAAGTCTCCCACGGTCTTTCCTTACCCCAACCTGGCATACGTTTCCTTTTCTTGGGACTACTCTGGGAAGAACTTTGCGGCTTGACCTGTGTTCAAATTACTGCCTGGGTGTTAACCCGGGGAATATTCTTGGGTGGGTCAGTTCATGTTCTCAGAGCCTTAGAATACCTAACTTCCATGAGACAGTACAGCTGGAGCACCTAACACAGGTTCTCTCCAAGCACTGGTGTCTTACCTCTTGTGTTGCCCTAATGGCTTTTACATTAGCTGTTGTGTTAGAGTTTTGTTTCTGTCTTATCTTGCTTTAATAAGTTGTAATCTTATGAAAGAAGACTGTCTTTTCTTTGTTTCCCCAATAGTGCCTAGCACAATACTTTTACATAAATAGGTGTTTTGTTGCCAGTTTCCATAGAATCAAGTTGGTCTGGAGTTATTCCAGTTAAGGGAGAAAAGTGGAGAGCGCTTGTGTTCAAAAGGGCCTTCTCGCTTTTCATCCTGGTTTTTCTGTCTTCTCCCCATCTTTTAGCTTCCATTTTTACTTCTTTAGTACTGAGGACGTGCCAGGCTCACTTCAAAGAGTTGACTTCAAAGGCCTCTTGGCCTAGAATTGCTTGCCACTGAAGCCTATAGGAATTGGCGTCAATGGAAGACCTTGTGCTGGTTGCATTTGAGAGTTTTTCGGGACTTCTATTTTTATAATCCTTTTAAAGAGGAAGTGGGGAGGGTTACAGAAACATCTGCTTCTTAAAAAAAAAAAAAATCAAACGCAAGCCAGTGTGATTCCAAAAAAAAGTTAAGATATCTTAAAAAAAAAAAAGAAAGCTATTTTACAATTGGTGGAAAAAACAAATCTTTTTCTTTAAGAAATTACTTTTGCTGTTTTGTCCTAGTTATAAGAGCTGAGGGCGGAAATAGAGTCTTAAGTGCAACATTTTCCAAGATGGCCCAGTGGCGTTGCAGGCTCCAGAGCAGAAAACAGGGCTTGGGCCTGGCGAGACCTCACACTCAGTTCTCCTTGGAACTGTGGGTGTAGGCTAGATGAGAAGAGAAGGAGATTAGAGACCAGGGATCTCCCGCCATCAACCCCTTGATGCTCTTGTTTGTTGACTTTTCGAGGCTTGCAGTGACTGACTCTTCCAGGAATGAGAAAAGGAACCTCCCAGTTTCTATGGTGGTCCCCAAATATATTTACTGAAGGCCTGCTGTGTGTCCGCAACCATGCCAAGCCTCCCCCAGCCTTAGTGAGTGTGTTCCTGGGTCAAGAAGCTCTCTGTGACCCAACATTTGCCCCCTGTCCAGTCATACACCCCCGCTCCACCCCTGCTTTTGCATGACTCTTTCCATCCTGGAATGCCGCTTTCCCCACTCCCAAACCCTCATGTCTTATCAGCGTGCTCACCTTGCTTACCCTTCAAGACCTCGTTTAAGGGTTAAATCTTTTATAGAGTCTTCCCCCCACTTTCCCCTCAGCTGGTTGCTTTGTTCTCCACTGTGACCTTGCAAACATCAATTAGAATGTTCACTTTATTCTTTGGTAATTATCTATTTACACTCTTATCCCTGCTAATTATAAGCCCTTTGGGGGCTAGGGGAATGGCGTAAACAAGTGCTATAGGAATGGAGACTCAGTTGAGGTTAGGTGATCAGGGAAGGTTTTAAGGATGATCTTGGAGTCAAATCTATAAAGATGGATACAATTTATTTGCCAAATTGGAGAGGATGGACTTAGGCAGTTAGGCTATTAGGAGACAAGGTGAAAGGTGTCTGGGAGCCTAAATGAGCCGGGCCTCGTATGCCAGTCAAGATGTCTGGCCATTTTCAGAAGGGGAATGAGATGACTAAAATGGAATTTGTCGGAAGATCTGCCCGGGTAGGAGTAAGCAGGATGCATTTAAGGGGTAGTAAGATGTGCCAGGGGGCAGAAATTGAGACACAGATGTAGAGGACAAACGTATGGACATGAAGGGGGAAAGCAGCGGCGGGGGGTGGTGGTGTGATAAATTGGGAGATTGAGATTGACATGTATACACTGATGTGTGTAAAATGGATGACTAATAAGAACCTGCTGTATAAAAAAATAAAACTCAAAAATTCAAAAAAAAAGAATATGAAAAAGAATGTATATATATGTATAACGGAATCACTTTGCTATACAGTAGAAATTAACACAACATTGTAAATCAACTATACTTGAATAAAATAAACAAAAAAAAAAATTAAAAACAAAAAGAGATGTGCCAGGAAGGCCAGGTAGGGGAACGCTGGTGAGGTCTGGGAATGAGGTGACAAGGGTGTAGACCAGGCCTGCCACCTGTTTTTGCATGGCCAGAGGGTTAAGAAAATAATGCTGTGACATGGGGAAGTTATATGAAATTCAGATGTCAGTATCCATCAGTAAAGTTTTGTTGGAACACAGCCAGCCTTATTCATTTGCATATTTTCTGTGGCTGCTTTCACACAAGCATGTCAGCCTTGAGTAGCTGCAACAGAGATCGTATGACCTGCAATGGCTAAAATATTTACTATCCAGCCTTTCACAGAATAAGCTTGCCAACCCCTGGAGTAGACCAACCAGGGTGAGTGAGAGTATGAATGGAAAGTAAGGGATGGGCAGGATCAAGGGACATTTTAGAGGGAGATGCATCATAGGAGAGTTTCTCTAAGTAGTTGCCCTTGCCCCCTTCTGTGTAACTTTATGTCTTGGTGGGGGTGCACTAGATGTGGCATTGCTAGGGCAGGGAGCAGAGGGCATGGAAAGGTACAAGGGTTGTGCTTTCACAGTGGGGGGCCTGGGTGAGTCTTAGATTAAACCCAGACCACCTGAGGGGCTCCGAGTCCAGTGTGGGTTCCTCAAGCTTAGACCAAGGACAGCTTGCCGGCTGCTGATGGGGAAGAGTGAAGCTGAGAGGCCCACACTTGACTGCTTGAGGACTTCTCGCGTAACAGTTCTTCCAAGACGCCAGGAGGAGTGTTGGAGGGTGAGCTGCCGTCAGGAGGCTGTCTTCTTCCCAGCTGCAGCTCCTCAAAGGTGTGTTTGTCTGTGACCTAAGCAGTTGCAGCTCTTTTTTTCTGGGTGGTGTTGACGCTTCTTTTCCCTGCCTTTGGGGATGAGAGAGGAGGCTGATGACCCCCTCTAGCTCTGAGTGAGGCGAAGGCTGGGAGGTCAACTTCCGAACTGTCCCGTGCCTGCCTGCCTGCTTGGGGGGAGGGGCACCCTCAGAGCTCATTGAGTATGAAAAGATACAAAGAAGCCTGGGTGAAAAGGGAGGCTCAAGGGGAAAGCAAAATATCCTGAGGCATGTCCCTCATCAGGGAAAAGGCATGACTTTCACCCAGCCTTGGGAGTGCCGAATGGGCATCTCAGAAGCCATGAGTCAGAGGCGACATGCACATCAGCACAGGACAGACCCTGGGGACTTAAAGTCTCTTACCACTGTTGGAAAAATGGAGTCTTATTGTTAGAAGAGATGTTAGACAGGGTCTGATCTAAGCCTCTTGTTTGGCAGGTGAGAAACTTGAGCCTGAGATGGATGTATTTACCAACGCCGGTTAGTGATGGTACTTGGGATTCTAAAAAATTATTAATTTTTAGCTGTGTTGGGTCTTCGTTTCTGTGCGAGGGCTTTCTCCAGTTGCGGCAAGTGGGGGCCACTCTTCATCGCGGTGCGCGGGCCTCTCACTGTCACGGCCTCTTCCGTTGCAGAGCACAGGCTCCAGACGCGCAGGCTCAGTAGTTATGGCTCACGGGCCCAGCCGCTCTGCGGCATGTGGGATCCTTCCGGACCAGGGCTTGAACCCATGTCCCCTGCCTTGGCAGGCAGATTCCCAACCACTGCGCCATCAGGGAAGCCCCTGGTACTTGGGTTTAATTGCAGGCCTTTTGTTATTATTATTACTAAACAATTCTTAACCATTTTGAGCCTGTACCACGTGCCAGGGGCTCCGCATGTACACTTACTCTTCACTGCAACCTTGGGGAGTAGCTCTTGTCCCTGTTTTACAGATGAGGAAAGCGAGGCTTCGAAGGGCTCATTGCCTACCACCCAGTAACTGGAAATGGTAATCGGATCCTAGTCAGCCTCACTCCATAGGCTGAGCAGCTTCCTGTTTCCCTAGTGTTCAATCCATCCTTTATTTCTCTTCATTCATCAAGGTGTACTGAGTGCCCTGGAGAAATCGGGAGGGTACTGGGCTAGGTGAGGACGGTGGGGGCCCCATCTTGGTTTTGGTCAAGCCAACGGGAATGCCAAAGGCTAGCCAAAGATCCCGTCTTCTGTGAAGCTGCCTGTGACCCCCCCAAACAGTTGATTTCTCCCACCTTTGAGCTCCCTCTTTTTTTTTTAAATTTTATTTATTAATTTAGTTATTTTTGGCTGTGTTGCGTCCTCGCCGTGGTGCGCAGGCCCCTTACCGCGGTGGCCCCCCCTGCCGTGGAGCACGGGCTCCAGGCACACGGGCCTCAGCAGTTGCGGCACAGCGGGCTCAGCACTTGTGGCTCACGGGCTCCAGAGCTCAGGCTCAGTAGCCATGGCGCACGGGCCCAGTTGCTCCGCGGCATGTGGGATCTTCCCGGACCAGGGCTCAAACCCGTGTCCCCTGCATTGGCAGGCGGACCCCCCCCAACCACTGTGCCACCAGGGAAGCCCTGAGCTCCCTCTTCGTGCTCTGTCTTCAGCACATCACACTCTATTGTGACTCCCTTGGAAGCTCAGATTAGGACCATGTGCACTTATCTTTGTATTCCTAGTCACGGGCCCTTGGCAAATGTTGAGTCAGTGAATGAATACGGACCAGGCTCAAACTTTATTTTGCAAAAGAATCACTTGAGGAGCTTGTGGAAGATCCACACTCCTGAGTTCTACCCCCTGGTGATTACTGCTAGGTTTGTGGTGGGAACCCAGATTCTGAATTTCTCTGAAGCACCAGGTGTTCCAGACGCGGGTGGTCTGCAAGACACGCTTGGAGCAACTCTGGCACAGGTGCTGAGCCTTCTGGAAGAAAGGAACCAAACGCTAAAAATAGCACGCCATTCATTTGATTTTGCTGAGATGCCAAGAGCCCTCTCCTGCCAGTGACAGGTCCGGATGTGGGCCAGTTCTCAGCCCAGGGAAAATGAACAGTGTCTTCTCCGTGGTGCCCAGAACAGTCTGAGTCAGGGGAGTGTGCTGGCCAGTCAGGCAGCAGGGAGCTTCTATTTCTTTTTTAAACCTTGGTGGGAACCGTGCTGGCAAGGCAGACTGGGAGGAGAGGACGCTCGATGTGGGGCTTGGGGTTGGCCGACTTTGCAGGGCTGGCTGTACTTTGGGTGGCCGCCGAGGGCCACTGCTATATATGCCCCTTTCCTCTTGAAATAGTCACTTCCCCGGCTGGGTTATGTGTTGGTTGGCTGCCACAAATGTGTGGCTGTTATTCAAGGGGGCCTCCTGGGATGTTAAAAAGAGAGAATTGGGCCGGGCTGCAGCCAGGCCTTCGCGGGAAGATAAGAGAGCTGGCTTTGGCCCCTTTGACTCATTGTGAGATTCAGAGGAGTGGCTTCTGGGTCCTGGGCCTGCTTTTCCATCTGTAAAATGTGTGGGGTGAAGGGGCAGAGTAATAAAGCTTGTTTCTTCTCCTAAAAGGGATGTTTTATGGCCAAGATTGAACACAGGGCTCTGTTGTTAATCTGATGCAATTGGTGAAGGCTCAGGAAGCTTGAATTTTGGAGTTAACCCTTTTAGTCGGTATTGTGCTGATGACAGTCGTCTAGAACAGAAGCTTCAGAAGGGCAGGGCCTTGGTCTTTCTTCTTCATCTCTGTACCCCCACTGCTTAGAACTGGGCCTGGCACACAGTAGGTCGCCATGAATATTTGTAGATCTAATGGCTCCAAATATGGGTGCCTACTAAGTGCCAGGCTCCATCTCTCTGTCTTCTTTATAGGTTCAACTTGCTGTTTGAGAAGGGGGATTATGACAAGCCAGGACACTTTTGGAGGAAGAAGCTAAGCTTCTGTCTTTGTTTTAAATGGCTCATCCATTTTCTCTTCCTTTCACGAAGGAGTATCAGAGGTTAAGGAAATGGCAACAGTCTGTATAGTAAAATGAACAGTGCAGAGGAGTCAGGGGACTTAGGTTCAAGTTCTGAGTTTGTTATGTAATAGGCGTGTTACTTATTAACTTCTCCCAGGCTCAGTTTCCTCATCTGAAAAAGAGGTGAATAATATCCACCCCAGGTCACCTCTCAAGGAGTCACGTGAGGCCCATGCAAGACAGTGAATGTGCTGTACAGTCAAGGGGTGGCCAGAGGGATCATGTGTGTAAGCAGGGAGGGCGTGGTCAGCCCGTTGGAGGGACAGAAGCCTCTAAGTGAGGTGACTTCTGAGGTTTACCCCTCCTAGAGCAATTGCAAAGGAATCCAGCTTCAATGGTGAGCTCTCAGCTCTTCTAGGGCAGGTCAGCACCACTCCCCGCCCCCCGCCCCCGCCCATGCCCGCAAGTATTTTGGTATTAAAAAAAGAGAAACAAGCCATATTTTATTGTGAAACCCTTAAATTAGCAAATCCTGGGGTTCGCTGATTTAGGCTTCCCAGGGAAACCACATGCCCATGTGCACATGTCTGGAATAGTGTTTCATTCTTCCACTAGCGCTTAGCATTACCTGACATTATTGTGTGCATTTACTTATTTATTTGTGTACGGTCTGCCTTCCGCATGAGAATGTGAGCTGCACTAGGGCAGGGCTTTGTTCACTGCGGAATTCCCAGCACCTGGAACAGATGTAGTGGGTGCCCAGTAAATATTTGTGGAATGAATGAATGAATACGTATATTCACTGAGTGTGACTTCTTACCAGTGTTTCTCAAAGAGTGGTCCTGGGAATTCTGGGCGTTCCTGAGACCCTTTCAGTGGATCTGCAAGGTCAAAAGTGTTTCCAGAATAATAGGAAACTGTTGTCTTCTCACTCCTTCTCTCCTGAGTACAAATCTCAGTGAACCAGTACTTTGCAAGTAACCAATGCACAAAGGTGCAAAGCCATGCAGGGTAAGAAGAGCCATGCCAAAGTACAATGAATACAAAGAGCAATGGATTTTCATGTAACAGAATATGAAAAGTCACTGACATAGTTTCAGATTCCGCATTGCAGCTGACTTTTAAAAAACTACCTACCACTGATCAAGTTTTGGTGTAGTATCGAAGAAAAATATCCACAATTACTGAAAAGGCCAAGAAAATACTGTCTTTCCCAACTATACGTTTGTGTGAGGCCAGGATTTCTTCCTGTATTTCAGCCCCCAAAACCATATTGTAATAGAGTGAATGCAGGAGCACACATGAGAATCCAGCTCCTCTTATGCAGCCAGACGTGAAAGAGGCTCGTGAAAATCTAAAATAACCCCACTCCTCACGAATTTTTATTTTTTGTATTGGAAAATACCGTTTCCATAAAGATGTTATTTTTTTTTAAACAGGTAAGAGATTTATTATAAACAAAATCTCTTTGGGGTCATCAATAATTCTTAAAAGCATAAAGCCATCCTGAGACCAAACAGTTTAAGAAGCACTGGTCCAGACGGAGCCCCCGTGGGCCATGGAAGGGACTGTGTTGATCCTGTAGCTCTTACAGAGATGCTTATCCAGGTGGACGATTGGGGTTTATGGAGCATCCCCTATGGCAGGGGTGTCTCTCTGAATGATATGTTTGCCTTCCAGCAGAATGGCTTCGGGGAAGTTTGTCTCTCTGGGCCTTGGTTTTCTCCTTTGTTGAAAACTGGGCCTGGGGGCTGGGGCAGGCAGAAGATACCTGCGTTGGGTCTCCTTCAGCTTTTTCTTTTGTGTTAGCTCTGCCCACCCCTGTCAAAGAGATGCGTGGGAATTGAAACAGGGAGAGACGGTTTCAGGGAAGAGAGGAGACTGAAAGCTGAGCAAGACTTTGCCTGTGAGACAGGGAAGGCTTCAGACGGGACAGTTGCTTCCTCCAGACGGGCAAACAGGCTTTCTGTTTGAGACCTGAGTCACGTTACCTGCGTGGATGTTCAGTCACTTTGATTCCGGGTTCCAGCCTGTCTCCAACCTGTAGCCTGGAGTATTTTGTCCTCTTCACGATGCAGCCCTGACCTCTCACCTGGGCCCTTTCCTGGGATTTATAGAGCAACTGAGGTCAGTGGCCTGGGACCACCTGGCCTTCTCGACTGGCCAGCTAGTCTTCAGGAAGACGCTGAACGTGTGTGTTTATTTTAATTGCTCCTCTATACCCACGTGCTGCTCTTCTCAGGGCAACAGTGCTTTTTAAAAGAGACTGTGTGTGCGTTTCTCCATGTTGAGCCATGAACTACGTTGAAATATGTTTTGTTCAATCTGAAAATATTTCCTTATCATTGTGCCCCTGGAGAACTGCACACCTTGATAGAAAATGGGCAAAAATTGGATATGGAGAATTAAATGAACCAATGCATGCAAAGCACCAGACACCTTGCCTGCCTCAACAACAGCAACAATAAAATTAAAGTAATACATTATTATGGTCAGCACTCTTTTAGCAATCTTGGGAATTGACTTCTGCAGCTCACGTTATATCAGTTTATTCGGCAACTAAAATGCATTGAGTTCTTCCAGCTTGCCAGGCAAAGCAATTAATTTTATGCCCTAAGATTAAAGTATTTCCTTTTGTGAGATAAGAGTGACACTAGGTGGTAAATATCCTTTGGCAAAGTAAAAAGTTGTGACTCTTGGGTTGACCCTTAACGTTTCATGTGTTTAATGTTTGAAACTGCATTGATCTGTGAAATCCCAAACTCTGGGAGCTAAATCCATAAAGTGTCGACGCTAAGAAGGGACCTTAGAAACCAGTCAAGGAATGTTCTCCTCATTTTACAAGTAAGGGACCTGAGACTCAGAGAAAGCATGTGACTTGCCCAAGGTCACACAGCAAATCTGAGATGAGTCAGGGCTAAAACCCAGTGAGGATGGCTAGGAATACCGGTTTTGAGTTAATAACCACATCTGTCTTCAAATTCTGCCTGTGCCACTTATGAGCTGATCTCTTATCTGTGAAATTGGGATATCTACCCAAGGAGTTAACACGCAGATTTAATGAGATGATTGGGTTTAGGAGAGATTCTTGGGTCAAAAGCAAAGGAAACCCTCTTCTCTTTGCCTCCCCTCCCCTCATTAGTAAACAGGTTCTTATGAAATGTCAGTGAGTGACATTAGTCAGAGTTTTGTTTTTAGCATGGTTCCTGCATTTGCTACTTGTGATTCTAAGTAGTATCAACTGCTCCTTGTGATGGTCTCACACTTCTCTTGATGACCTTTCTCTTCAACTGTGGAACGATTTCAAAGATCTGATTTGAGCCCCCTGCCCCCAGTCCCAGGCACAGGTCCTAGGAGGATGGGATAAAAAAGGTTTGCCCAGGGTTCCCACGCAGCTTGGGCACTCATTCCTTTCTTGAGAGGACCTGCCTCCCTCTTCTAAGATGATTGATGCACATTTTCTCTCTCATCTGGGGCACTGCAGGGCAGCCTTTTAATAAAGATACCACAGAGTAGCAAGCATGTAGAAATTCTCATGACATACTGTCAGATTTAAAGACCAAAGAACATCCCATGCTCCTTCCTGAAGCCTTGTAGTAACTGACATAAATTATCTGTGGGAATGGAATGGCCCTGGCCTCAGCTGAGCTGTACCATGCTCTCCTAGTGACAGTTTAGTCACTCCATATGTTCACAGATGAAGGAAGCATGGTGACTTGGCAAATGGCCCCATGTGCCCCTGGCTCGCTGCCTCAGGCTCCTCCTAGAAACCTGGGCCAAGGGATGTTTGAAAAATGCCCACCTTTGCTCTTGGTGTTCAGTGGGTCCCCCATAGGCCGTGGTCATCACAGCTGGGACTCCTGATCTAGACAGTCCTGAGGTCTTCTCTCTACATGTCATTTGAGCGTTGTGGTCTTAAGTCACTTGTGTCCTTCAGGGTGGATGAATTAGATGCCTGTGACAGGCCCATCTGTGCACAAGGGCAGGAATCACATGTGGCTTCTATACTAAGGGTTGTTATGCTTGGCTTGGGGTGATGCAGTTTCCATCCTGGTGTGTCATATTAAGAAAATTTATGTTGTGTTGGCGTCAGCCACATCAGCCGACGTGCTTTGCTTTAGTAACTTTATGAAGGGTTTATCATCTATTATTTATTCAGGTAACACACGGTGTCTCTTAATTTAGGTGCTGCTCTGTTTGTCGTCCCTGATCAGTGTGTTGTGCAGCCAGGAGGGCTGTCGCCTCTGTTTGAGACCATTTTGAACATTTTCATTTTGGTTGTTATTATCCCCAACTGTGTGTTACATGGAATTAAAATCGCTTTAAAAAAAAATTGTATTGATAAAAGGAAGCCATGCCCTGTGTGGAAATGATGTCAAGTACAGAAACGTATTGAAAAAAAAGTTGCCTATAACTGACTACCTGAGGAGACCACTCTTGATGATTTGGTGTGTGTCTTCTCAGTATTTTTTTTTTTTAAATGCAATAGGATACTTTAGTTGATGTCATACTGTGCACATATAAATTCTTAAACAGAGATGATACATTTAATTCAGAGGGCTATTGTGAGGGTTTAATTAGATAACAAATGTGAAATGCTTAGCACAGGGCTGGCATCTAGTCATCTTCAGTAAATGAAAGGAATTTTCATAGGGGATGTTGAACAGAGGGGCTTCAGGCCTGGTTCTGTCACATCCTAGCTCTCAGGCCTTGTTCCAGCCACTGGAGTACAGCAGCTTCATTTCCCCATCTGGGAAATGGGGCTAATCATAGTGTACCCCCAGATATCACATATTAGATCCTTGGAGCAGTGCTGCCTTACAGCCAGCTCACAATAAATACTGGCTGTTATTATTCAAGAGAAATGTGGGAAAACACGTTTTTCAACAAAGTAGGTGTTCGATCCCCTCCTCTGTACTCGCCTGGTCTTAGTGGGTCAAGGAGACTCTTGAATTCGCAGCCTGTTGAACAGCCCAGTGTCAGCTGGGAGCTGCCCTTGAGGGCAGACACAACGAATCACTACCTTTGTATCCCGCTCCCCCCCACCGCCCCCACGCCGAGCCTGCCACCTGGACCCGGGCCTACCTGGGCTGTCTTTAGCTAATGAACGGAGGCTCACAGCCTCGGATGCTCTGCATCTTCCTGTTCTTCCTGACACACCCTTTCGTCTCCTCCATCCACTTGTTACCCAGGCTCAGGGAGGAAGTGAAGGTGGTCTCTCCTTCCCAAACCCCGGCCCACACTGGTTTCCCTTCTTGAAGCTCCTGGCACCTAATCAGAGACTCGCCGGCTGGCTTTTACTTCGGCCTTGTTTCCTCAGGTCACCCATCAGGAGAAGGCTTTGGTGTCTTGTCCCTGACCTGAGCCGGCACAGCGGCCTCCACAGAGACAGGTCTGAGCCTCCGGGGTGGCCTTGTCAACCCCCATGTCCTTACTGAGCACAAGTGGTGCGCACTGGCACCCAGACCCACCCCGACCCGCCTGGCCTGGCAGGTGGTTTTCCTGAGGACCGGAGTGTTGCCATTGCTTCTGATCCATGACATGGTGATGTCTGGAAGTCAGTTCCCATGGCCAGGGTTGCTCCACGTGGCATGGTCTGGGGCTCAGCTTGCCCGGCTGGGTTTCCTTTGGTGCCCACGTCCTGGAGCTGTCAGTCCTGCCGCCTGGGCTCAGCTTGGCTGTGGGTGTGTGGCTGGTGCTTTGTGTTTTGAGTGAAGTCTCTGTCTTTGCTGGTGCATTCTCCCCAGGTCTTCCAGCACTTGAGGGAACCTGCCCAGGCTGCCCCACTCTCGAGGGTGTGTGTGTGTGGGCCGTGGTGAATGGTGAAATGCTTCCCCAGCCAGAGGCTGCTTGTGAGACCACATTCTAAAAGCTGACATGAAGGACTCAGGGGAGAGCATTTACCTGTTTGCCTTGGAGGATTTTTTCAACCTGCAGTTAAACAAACTCCTCCTTGATATAAAGTGGTAGGATGTGGGCTCTGAGTGGACCGGTCATGCCTGGAGGAGGAAAGAGGGCCTGGAGAAAATACCCCACAGGCTGCAGGCTAATCGTATGGTCTTGGACAATTCCCTTCCTGTGTTTGAACCTCAATTTCCCAATATGTAAAATGGAGATAAGAGCATACCTTATCTCATAGGAGTGTTATTAGGATGACTTATGACGTGGGAAAGTTTCCTGGCATATAGGGAGAACTCAGTAGATGACTGCTGTTGCCATAATATTATTGTCATTATCATAAATTTGCATTTCTATGACTTCCACATGAGGAGTTCAGTGTGTGTGTATTTAAAAGGTTAGGCTACAAAATAAAGCTCTTTCTAAACCTCAGGGCAGGATGGGGCTTGTTTAGGTGACTCCATAGCAGTGTTTGGTGATGAGGGGAAAGCCACAGACCCCGTGTACGTCTTAAAGGCAGGTCTCCACTGGCCTCCTCTAAGTGGAAAACGTAGTTGTTCACATGACTTTCTTTTCCCTTTCTGCTCCAGATTTGACCTTTCATCCCTTCAGGTGATTGAAAAATTTCTGAAAGGCACCTGCTTCCTTAGGATTGGTGTCAAGGCAAGGCTAAGTGAGCCAGCCAGGTGAAGTGTGCTCCAAGAGCCCCTGCCATTTGCTCAGGGTTGTTTTTTCAATCAAAGGGTGATGTCCCCTCCCCCAGTCACAAGAAAGGGCAAAGCTTGTTTTCTGGTGCTCAGGGTGGGCAGAGGTCGCTGAGGGTTGGAGTGGAGCCTGAAGAACTGCTGGTCTGTGGGGTAGAATTGAGTCTCCCATGTGAAATGTGTAGATTGTAGTCTTTGGCAGCCAACGGCGTTATTTCTGGATTCCCCTGGGTGCTGTTCGGATATGCAGGTGCTTCTAGGCACTGCTGAGGGAGACAGAGGTAGTTGCCAAAGTGATCAGAGTGGCCGCTTAGGTCTGAAAAACTGTCTTAAACGTGTACTTTTGCAGACAGGAAAAATCTGAAGTCTGCCAAGGGCAGGTATATGCCATCTCATTGGATCTTTGAACAATTCTGTGAAGTTGGAAGGCAGGGGTGAAAATATCATTTTTTTTTTTTAACATCTTTATTGGAGTAGAATTGCTTTACAATGGTGTGTTAGTTTCTGCTTTATAACAAAGTGAATCAGTTATACATATACATATGTTCCCATATGTCTTCCCTCTTGCGTCTCCCTCCCTCCCACCCTCCCTATCCCACCCCTGACAATATCATTTTATGGACAAAGGAACAGAGGCCCAAACAAGGTGAGGTGTCTTGGCTCCAGGGATGGAATAGGTAGTTAGATCCAGGACTCCAGACCCACAGAAATAGTTTCCCCTTTCCTTTCCATCAGTTCTGGGGTGAGAGGGTGGCCTCTGCTGTGATCTCTTCCCGGCAGCCTCCTGCAATGTCCCGCTGTCATCTCATCAGGCAGCCACTTGATCTAACTAACTGGCCAGCTAGCCACCTCCAGCCAGCTCCTGACTTCCCTGATCCTCTTTCTCTCCTCCCTCCCCTTCTCGCTGGCTCTCCTTCCTTTCTCACGTCCCTTTCTATCACTCTTTCTCCCTTTCTCTCTCTTTCCTTCAAGGCCAATGGTGGTCCTAAGGACCTCCCCACCCCAACCCTGCACACAGGCTGAGGCCCTACCCTGGCTATAAACTCGCCCCTTAATTTTTATTTATTTACTTATTTTTAAATAAATTTATTTATTTACTTTTGGCTGCATTGGGTCTTCGTTGCTGCGCGGGCTCTCTCTAGTTGTGGCGAGCGGGGGCTACTCTTCGTTGTGGTGCGCGGGCTTCTCACTGCGGTGGCTTCTCTTGTTGCAGAGCAGGGGCTCTAGGCGCACGGGCTTCAGTAGTTGCAGCACGTGGGCTCAGTAGTTGTGGCTCGCGGGCTCTACAGCGCAGGCTCAGTAGTTGCGGCGCACGGGCTTAGCTGCTCCGAGGCATGTGGGATCTTCCCGGACCAGGGCTTGAACCCATGTCCCCTGCACTGGCAGGCAGATCCTTAACCACTGCGCCACCAGGGAAGTCCCAAAACTTGTCCCTTTAACTCCTAGTTAGGAAGACCTGTTAAACCTTGCAGATGGTGGCTGTTAGGAGAAAGTTTTAGATTTTCTCTGCTTCGACAAGATATCAGCCATTTGTATACTTCTTAGTAACAAATTATGGGCAGTATTTCTCACGATGGAGGGCCACCCACTTTTCTGTTGCCACCTTGTCAACTGAGAACCTCTCTCCCAGAAGCTAATGGTTAGCTGCTAGTCAGATAAAGCAATTGGTTCTAAAGTGTCCGTGGATGTGCATGGGTCAATTTATGATGATCAGCAGTAAACGGCCGAGCGCGTTACTCTGGTAATATAGACCTTGGTATATTTCACTTACGTTTCCAGCCTGGAGGTATTTACTGGGCACCTTATGTGCGCTAGGCACTCAGAGGGTAACAAAGGAACTGACAAGGTGTGTTCCTTAACTTACGCTGTGGTTGGGGAAATGAGGCAAACACCGGATACCCACAGGCTGGTGGCAAAGTGAGGCCTTGAGCACGGTGGAGAGGACGCTGGCCAAGGGTGAGGAGGTCTGGGTTTGTCTTCCGGTTCTGGCCTCCCACCTGGCAGCGCTGCTTCTCTAGCTCTTCATCTGTGTAACTGGAGCAATGCCCGGCCTCTAGTGATCGCCTGATAAATGTTGGCTGCTGTGAGCATCATTGATGATGGCGACCGTGAATTGTGTCAGTAATCATTGTTATCATGTAATATTTGATAATTTCAAAGAGTATAGTTGAGTTACAAGTATAAGAATAAAGTGTACACCTGTGAATCCACCACCCAATTATTTCATTTACCTGTGTTCCTTTTGAGCCCGTCACGGGCCTACACCACAACCAGGTCACCACTATCCTGAATTATGTTGATCACTTTTCAACATTAAAAAATAATTTAAACATATACATGCATATACCTAAGCAATATTTTTTAGTTTTGCTTGTTAATGGTCTGTCTCACACAGTTTTCTACCACTTGCTTTTTCACTCAGTATTGTCTTTCTAATGTTCATCCATACTGTGTTTGTTGCAGTTAATTCAGTTTTATAGGCATAAACTGTTGATTGGTGTGTTATTCTGCAATTATTTATCCATTCTCCTGAATGATGGGTATTTGGCTTTTCCCACTTTTTTTGGGTTATTGCACATGATATTGCTGTG
>NW_006783088.1:1951201-1952483 GCF_000442215.2 Lipotes vexillifer | reverse complement strand
ATTCCTGCTCATGTCTCCTGGTTCATGTGCAGTGAGGATTTCCGTGTGGCTCATTCCTCTGCACGGAATTGCTGGGTCTTAAAGAACACTGCTCATTCCTATGAGTGGAATTACTCTGATGATGTTTGACTTCACAGAACTGCCAAATTGTTTTTTGGGGTGATTGTGTTCAATGTCCTCTCCCATCAGCACGGTGTAGGTGGTCCTGTTGCTCCGTGGCATCTCTATCACTGGATACTATCAGAGTTCTTAATTTTTGCAGATCCAGTGGGTGTAAATGATGTACTTTTTTTGGTGTCGATCTGAGCAGCTATTTCTGTCTTTGTTGGTCTCTTGTATTTCTTCTGTGAAATGTTGTTCAGGTCATCCAGTCATTTCTTTCTGTTGGGTATTTGCTTTATCTTCTTGATTTATTGGAGCTCTTTATGTATTCTGAGGATCAACTCTCTGTTGGCTCTATGCATTGTATCTTCTCTTAGTTTGTGGCTGTCTTCACTTCCTTTAAGATATCTTTTCAGGAACCGAAGTTCTCAGTTTTAACAGCGTCACATTGATAATCAGTCACTTTTTTATGGTTATGCTTTTGGGTTTTGTTTAGGAAATAGTTCCTTATTATACAGTTATAAAGATATTCTCCTATTTTATTCTAAAAGTTTCAGGGTTTTGCCCCTCCCAGTTACGTCTCTAATCTGTTTAGAAGTGATTTTGGTGTACGGTATGATGGTAGAGATCCAGTTCCACAGTTTTCCATGTAGACACCAAATTTTCCAGCTCCATTTGATGAATTCTTCCTTCTTGTCAATGATCTTCACTGCCACGTGAGCCGTATAACAACGTTCCATAGGTGGGTGGGTTTGTCCCTGGGTTCTTTACTCTGTTTCATTGGTCAGTGTGTCTGTTTCTGTCCCAGCACCACGCTGTGTTAATTACTGTTAGTGTCATACTGAGTCTTGACAGGTGGTAGAGAAAGCCACTCCACCTAATTCTTCAGGAGATCTTGGCAGTTCCTGGCTTTTTGCACTTCCACGTAAGTTTTAGGACCATCTTTGTGAAAAAAGCCACCTCATTGGGATTTTGGTTGGGACTGCATTGAATCAAGAATCAACTTGGGGCTTCCCTTGTGGCGCAGTGGTTGAGAGTCCGCCTGCCGATGCAGGGGACATGGGTTCGTGCCCCGGTCCGGGAAGATCCCACATGCCGCGGAGCGGCTGGGCCCGTGAGCCGTGGACGCTGAGCCTGCGCGTCCGGAGCCTGTGCTCCGCAACGAGAGGCCACGGCAGTG
>NW_006783088.1:1944426-1951186 GCF_000442215.2 Lipotes vexillifer | reverse complement strand
AAAAAAAAAAAAAAAAAAAAAAAAAAAGAATCAACTTGATAAGAATTGACATCTTCCAATATTGAGTCTTCAGTTGAGTCTTCTTCAAGAACATGGTGTACGTCTCCTCTTTGAAGTCTTCTAATAAAGTTTGATAATTATCTCCATACAGAGCTTCCGTATCTTTTATTAGATGCAGTCCTAGATTCCTCAGGTTTTTATTGTTATTGTAAATGCTAATTAAAAAAAAATCACCTCTTCTCTTTCTGGCTGTATATGGAAACACATTTGATTTAGTAACTGCTAAATTAAATTCTCTGATTATTTCTAATAATGTGTCTGTGGATTTAAATATACAACTAATCTTATTATCTCATTTTCTGTAAGGAATGAGTGTTTTATTTCTTCTTTTCCAATTCTTATCTATTTATTTTATTTATTTATTTATTTACTTTTGGCCAAGTTGGGTCTTTGTTGCTGTGTGCGGGCTTTCTCTAGTTGCGGCGAGCGGGAGCTACTCCTCGTTGCGGTGCACAGGCTTCTCATTGCGGTGGCTTCTTGTTGTGGAGCACGGGCTCTAGGCGCTCGGGCTTCAGTAGTTGTGGCACGCGGGCTCAGTAGTGGCCCGTGTGGTGCACGGGCTTAGTTGTTCCGCGGCATGTGGGATCTTCCCAGACCAGGACTTGAACCTGTGTCCCCTGCATTGGCAGGCGTATTCTTAACCACTGCGCCACCAGGGGAGTCCCTTATCTAATTATTTTATTTTCTTGTCTCTTGTATAAACTGAAGCGGTAACAGTGAGCATCCTGGGTCTTAGGCTTGATTCCCCCCCACCCCTCAGGCTTATTGAGGTATAGCTGACAATTCATGTCTTGGTCTTGGTTTTAAAGAGAATCCTCCTCAGTTTCACCTGAGTTCAGAATGATGCCTGCCACTATTGAGTTAAGAAAGTTCCTTTCTAGTCTGAATTTGCTAAGAACTTTTCTTGTATGAGTGTTGAATATTATCACATGCTTTTTCTGTATCTATTGAGATAAACTTTTTTTTTTAACTTGATACTGTAATAAATGACATATATTTTCTTTCTAAACCACTGTTGCATTTCTGGACTAAATCAACTTGGTTGTGATACATTGCTGGATTCATCTTTACTAATATTTTGTTTGGGATTTTTTGCATCTATGTTCATGTATAACTTTGGCCTGTAATTTTCCTTTCTCATTTTGTCCTTGTCTGCCTTAGGACCAAGATTACATTGGCTTCAGAGAATCAGGGAATGTTCCTTCTTTTTTTTTTTTCTTTCTTTAAATCCTTGAGTAGAGTTTGTATAAGATTAGAATATAGATGAGTAATTTAAAACTCTCCCAAGGAAACATTTTGTGAAATGTTTCAGGAGTTCTGTTAAATATTTGGTTCAAATTAAAAAATATTATTTTTTATTATTTAACACAATACGGTATTTTAACTTTTCTTTTTGCGGTATGCAGGCCTCTCACTGTTGTGGCCTCTCCCCATTGCGGAGCGCAGGCTCCGGACGCGCAGGCTCAGCGGCCATGGCTCATGGGCCCAGCCGCTCCGCGGCATGTGGCATCTTCCCAGACCGGGGCACGAACCCGCGTCCCCTGCATCGGCAGGCGGACTCTCAACCACTGCGCCACCAGGGAAGCCCCTGTATTTTATACTTGAAAGTTGCTAAGAGAGTAGATCTCAAGTGTTCTTACCCCTCCCCACCAAAGTAACTATGAGGTAATCCATGTATTAACTTACCTTAATGTGGTAATATTTTTGCAATATGTACATATATCAAAGCACCACGTTGTACACCTTAAAGTTACACAATGCTATATGTCAATTATATCTCAATAAAACTGGGAAAAAATGAAAAACTTTCAACATTGGAGGCTACTTGTGCTCCTTTGTACTGGCAGCTTAACTTTTTTTTTTATGATGCCCTTAGGAGTAAAATCTCTGCTCTCTGTTTAATTGAGATGAATTGTTAAACTTTCACTATGTGCAGCTACACAGCTCTGTGAATCGGAATTTTATTGATTTTTGTGCAACTGAATGAAACCCAGAAATGGATGAGATGTAACACATGATTTCAGATTTTTTGTGTTTGCCCAAGTTGCCGTTTAAAAATAAAAATAGATTGATGTTCCATAATAAGTAAATGATATAAATGTGAACTTTAAAAATTAAGGCTTACTTAAAAAAAAAAAATTAAGGCTTACTAATAATGTTACCCATCTTATCTGGTTTTATTTGGGTTTCCCATAAGATTTAATTTGTCAAGAGGATTTTGCTGTTCTAAAATAATAAAAAGAGAAGCCACTGATTGCTAATGACTCCTGCAGTGCTGACAGTCCTTGATGAAGTGTTCTTTGATTATGTGTCAAGATGAATGGAGCAAATCTTTGACAGACACAGACTGTGGCTGGAGAGAGCCCGGCATTAACTGCTGACCTTGCCGTCCCAAGGGAGCAGGTGTTGAATGAGCTCAGTTCCCTCTCAGCCCTTCTTTTTCCCTGGTGGGTCATTGGCTTCTGAGTAAGATAGATGCATGCAATAGAAGAGCTGTTAATAGCATTTACTCTGTCTTAATCATTTTTAATCCATTCATATTTCAGTGTCTGAGACTTGGCAGGATGTCAGAAGCCACAATCCAAGCAGGGAACTTTTTCTTTGAATAGCGAGGACCAAGTAAAATTGTTTTCCTGAAATTTCATTTGTTAAAACACGTAAGAGTGGAATATTCCCTCTTAGATCCCAAATAAATGCCACCAAAAGATCTTGCCAAAAAGACCTTCCTGGAGTTTCTTATTATCTTCATTAAAAAAAAATGGCAATAAAGTCATTTTATCAAGCTTGCCAAGTATCATAATAAGATATTCCTGGCATATTAAATTGACTTAATAACTTTGACAGAAGTTGACAGACAAGTGTTGTCTTTCTGATGTCAAACCTGTTGGGAATTTGGATCTTTTAACTCATTACCGATAAGACTTTAACCTCTGCTTGCGCTTGTTGGCCCAACGTTTTTTTTTTCCTTCTTTCTTCCCAGCTTTCTTGAAATATAATTGATACTATAACAGTGTACAAGTTTAAACTGTACATGTTAATTTGATACAAAATGATTCCAACCATAGCATTAGCTAATACTTAATCCCATCACATAATTACCATTTTTTTGACTTAAAATTTTTTTTTAATTGAAATATAGTTGATTTACAACGTTGTGTTAGTTTCAGGTATACAGCAAATTGATTCAGTTATACATATCTATCTATTCTGTTTTAGATTCTTTTCCCTTATAGGTTATTACAAGATATTGAATATAGTTCCCTGTGCTATACAGTAGGTCCTTGTTGGTTATCTATTTTATGTACAGTAGTGTGTATATTTTAATCCCCAACTCCTAATTTATCCCTCACCCCCACCCCTTTCCCCTTTGGTAACCATAAGTTTGTTTTCTATGCCTGTGAGTCTATTTCTGTTTTATAAAAAAGTTCACATGTATCATTTTTCTAGATTCCACATATAAGCAATATCATGTGATATTTGTCTTTGTCTGCCTTACTTCAGTTAGTATGATAATCTCTAGGTCCATCCCTGTTACTGAAAATGCCATTATTTCAACTTTTTGATTAACAGGACCTGGCTGTTCCCTTAAATATCTTATATAAAGAATTTGGGGAGCCCCAGTAAAATGCCAGGAAGACTGAGACACTGATCTCCATTGTGATTTGTCAAATCTGAGATCGCGTGGGCTGGCTTTCAGCGTCTACTGTGATGGATGCGTGTATCTGAAGTCTGTATGTGGCTATTGAGGATGATTTCGGGGGTGTATAAGTTCTTGGTAGCACAACAGCTCCCCAAATGATAGATTCTGGATCAGACTTGGGGTTAATAACTTGAGGGTAGCAAGAGGACGGATGCCCAAGAGCATGTTGTCTTCACCTTCCAAATGGCCTTCCTCTTCTCAGTGCTGGCCTTTTCCTGGGCGGAGATGGGTCTTGACTGGAGGGGGAGCCCTTTCTGCCGTTTGAGTTCTTGCCGAGCCCTGGGGTGAGGGCTGGTGGGGCGTGGGGTGTGTCCAGGCCATTGTGGGAGAGAAGGCTGAGGGCTCCTAGAGGAGCATTTGGGGCTTGAGTCAGTTGTGTCTTTGAAAAAATTTACCCATTTTGGACTTGTCTGTGGAAGCAATTAGGGAGATCACAGGACCGTTTCTGATTCCTGATTCTGTACAGTGTCTATTCAGAAAAATAGAAAACAGTCAACTGGAACAGGGGATTATTTGAGCACACACAGAGTCCTGTTGTCTCAGAGGCATGCCTTCAGACAATTTGCCTTTTAGTGAAGTTTAAGCCCATGAAAGGAAATAAAAAGTGTTTTATTAGATGGCAAAGAAAGATGGACTAGACTTATGAGACTTTTGAGAATTTTGGCTTTTTCTTTGTTAATGCAAACTTTTGGAGAGAGTGACTCTTTATATAATGCAATTTATCTGTACAATGTGGTAATTATCGCTAACAGTTAAGAATTATCTTCAACTGGGTAAAATACCAGTGTGCGTATGTGTGCATGTGTGTTGTGTATCTTTTGTTTAAAGCTAAATATTTCTACTTCTGAAGATGAGTGTACCTCAGGGATGTAACCAGCTAACATTTATTACGCATCTATTTTGTCCAAGACCTTATGGCAGTTCCTGCTTGCCACAACTGTGGGAGTCAGGCAACATTATTTCCCACCTGAATATGTGGAAACTACAACTTTAGGAGAATTGCTGACTCACCCAGTATCGTACACCTAGCAGGTAGTGGGGTGGGGATTTGAACCTGGCTCTGGCTTCCACAACCATTCTTGTGCTTCTGTAAAAGGCTGACTCATTCACTTTAGGTCTGGCTGGAACCTGGCACAGCTCATTGCAGTTTACAGAATATGTTTACATCCATCACGTCTCTTAAGCATTGAATCTTGTTTCCTGAAAGCGCACAAGGAAAAGCAAGGGATCCATGGATGTGACCAGTGATGTGTTGTGTGAACAGATGGTGCCAGTCAACAGGCAGGAAAAGGACTTACTGAGTGCTGAGTGACAGAGCATGGGTCTTCCTGACCTTGGTATGAAAACAGTTCAAGTTCTTGGTCAGTGAGGAAAATCACTCTTAGTCCAAATTCCTACATAGGCTGATGGGATTGCCCTCTAAGATTTGTTGGGATTGCTGAATTTGTTAAAGGGAGAACTGGAGGAAGCTACCAGAAGCTTGCAGTGCATCTGAGAAAAACTGTCCCTTTGATCCGCCTTCTCCACCAAGTATAGTCTGGTTTTAGCCCAGCTAGAACCTACGGGGCAAACTCAGCCTGGATTCCAGAAGACCTGGCTCCTTTCTTGCTTAAAGACCATTAAAAGATGTCTGCAGTTTGTTCTGGATTGAATTTTCCTCAAACTGAGCCAACTCCCACCCTGGAGTGAGTTTTTCAGGGTTTTCCTGGGAGCTTATGGACTGTGGCTGCTTCAGACCAGAGGGGACTCTCTGGGCTACATCATCTCTTCTCACTGTCCCTTTAAAATACCTTAAGCCAGGGCTTCCCTGGTGGCGCAGTGGTTGAGAGTCCGCCTGCCGATGCAGGGGACACGGGCTCGTGCCCCGGTCCGGGAGGATCCCACGTGCCGCGGAGCGGCTGGGCCCGTGAGCCATGGCCGCTGGGCCTGCGCGTCCGGAGCCTGTGCTCCGCAACGGGAGAGGCCACAACAGTGAGAGGCCCGCGTACCGCAAAAAAAAAAAAAAAAAAATACGTTAAGCCAGTGGTTCTCAAAGGAGTCACCTAGAGAGCTGATAAAGAACACAGAGACCCAGGCTGGTTGAAGCAGGACGGAACTGGGCCCTCTGTATTTTTACTGAGTTCCCCGAATGGTCCCGATACCACAGTGTGAGAATCACTTCCATGTGTTTTCTTGCCATTGTATTTTTTCCTCACACTATTCTTGGCTTGAATGCTGTCTTCTGTTCTTTTCTGCTGTCCCAATCAAATCTAATTTTCATGCCTAGACCCTCTCCCCACTGTCATCCTTTCAGCTACTATGTTTTTTTAAAATTAATTAATTAATTAATTAATTTTTGCTGTGTTGGGTCTTCGTTTCTGTGTGAGGGCTTTCTCTAGTTGCGGCGAGCGGGGGCCACTCTTCATCGCGGTGCGCTGGCCTCTCAGTATCGTGGCCTCTCTTGTTGCGGAGCACAGGGTCCAGACGCACAGGCTCAGTAGTTGTGGCTCACGGGCCTAGTTGCTCCGCGGTATGTGGGATCCTCCCAGACCAGGGCTCGAACCCGTGTTCCCTGCATTAGCAGGCAGACTCTCAACCACTGCGCCACCAGGGAAGCTGGTTTTTTTTTTTTTTTTAATTGAAGTATAGTTGATTTACAATGTTGTGTTAGTTTTGGGTGTACAGCAAAGTGATTCAGTTATACATATCTGTATTCTTTTTCAGATTCTTTTCCATTGTACATTATTACAGGATATTGAATATAGTTCCCTGTGCTATACAGTAGATCCTTGTTGTTTATCTGTCAGCTACTAAAATTCTTCCCATCCAAATGTCCAGTGGTCAGCCAGCTCAGGCACTGTGCTAGGTGTGAGTTTGAGTCCCCAATGTCAAGGAGTTTCCAGCCAAAGAGTTACAATAACAGTAAGAGGAGACGCAAGGTGCTGAGCATCCCACAGAGGAAAGCACCAGCTATGCTGGGGAACAGAGTTTGGCAAAGTTGTCCTGGTACAAAAACGAGCA
>NW_006783088.1:1940251-1944416 GCF_000442215.2 Lipotes vexillifer | reverse complement strand
GAATGAGTTGGGCAAAGGAGGGAGTGAGACAGCTCTTGTCTTCTAGGTTGTAGGACCAGCACAAGTCAAAGTAGGGGATGACAGCACAGGTGATTCAGGGGATTTGAGGTATGTCGATACGTGGGAAAATGTACATGAAGTGTGAATTCTGCTTTTGTGACTTATTCTTTCCTTTACAGAAGGCATCAGTTACATTGTAAAAAAAAAAAAGTGTATGTTGAAAAGTTCAGAAGACGTAAAGTGGTAGAATGTAAAATGTTGAAGTCCTCACCAAATTAGACGGTTCCACCTAAAGGGAGGAAGAAAAACAAAAAAAACCAAAACCAGTTGTTTGTTTCTTTTCTCCCTTGCTAGTCTCTAAGCAACTTGAGACTAGGGGACGTTCATCTCTGTGTCCCTAGAATGATCATGGGGCCTGGCATAGAGAATGCAATTAGCGATCAGTGGGCGAATGAATGAGTTTCAGACCCAGGAACTTTGGGCAAGTCCCTTTACCTCTCTGGGCCTCTGCTTCCTCAACTCTAAGTAAAGATTTTATCTTACATTGTGACTGATCACCTGTATCCCAGTTGCTTGCTTTTGAGGCCCTGAAGTTCACACACATGTACCCACTAACTAACAGCCAGGCCAGCTCTGTTCCAGGTCCTGGAGATCCGATTAAAATCTACCAGTCAGCCAGTGCTGAATGAGCATGTCACAGGGAAGGCCATGTGCTGGGCATGAGCAGATGTAAGTGTGTGACTCCTCTTACCTTAAGAGAGAGTTTATAGATAAGGTAAATATGTGGAAAGATAAATTGGCTTATGCTAAGTGCCAAAGGACAGGATCAGACTTGCAAATGTACAGGGTACGAGAGGGGCTGCTCTGAGAAAGCAGTTCTATAGCCAGTGTCTTTTGGCCACCAGGCACCATCCTCTGTCGCCAATGGACCCATATTGCAAGGTATTTTATCTCTCAAATACCCTGTATTCATTAAGAAAATTTTGTTCCTTCCCATGTCTTATCGGCCAATTGGAATTTCAGACCAGCATTGAGAGATCCTGTGTTCTTAAACTGAGTTGATTGATCTCTAGCCAAAAGCAAAGAAGCAATGGCAATAATGATAAATTGTCCTCTCTTGAACATTTGCCTTGTGTCAGACATTATTTCATTTAATTATCGTAAGTGTTTAGGAGGGGACTGTTGTAATCTCTGTTGTCAGAGAAGATTAAACTTCAGCTTCTTACTCAAGCTAGTAATTGTCAGAACCAGGACAGAGAACCAGACCCAGACCACAGGCTCACGCTCTGACTTGCTGTAGGCCTGTGCCTGTGGCCCGTCCAGGGTAAATATGTGATTTAGGGCAGCATTAGGCAAACTATGGTCCCATGGGCCAAATCCAGCCACTTGTTTTGGGGTGGGTTATGAGCCAAGACTGGTTTCTTACATTTTTAAGTGGTTCAAAAGAAAAAAAATCAAGAGAAGAATAATGTTGTATGACACGCAGAAATTATATGAAATACAAATTTAATGCTCATAAATAAAGTTTTATTGGAACACAGCCATGATCGTTAGTGTACTCATTGTCTGTGGCTGATTTCAAATTACAACAGCAGAGCTGTAAGACCTGCAAAACCTAAAATATATACTGTCTGGCCTCTTACAGAAATAGTTTGCCAGCCTCTGATTTAGGGCATTCATTAGGCTTTAGGAGATGTTGAAAATCGCCTGTTGCCTTGCATTGCTGTCCTCACCCATAGTGGACAGGCTCTGCTGATAATTTTATGATTCTGCATTCTCTTTTCATTGCTTGGATATCAAATAAAAGTGTTTACTTTGTGACATCACTGGCTTAATAGTACCTGCCCTGGGTGATTTACCCAGGTGCCGCTTTATCCAAGATCTGCCTCTTAGAGAGGATGATGGTATGACCTTGCCTTGGGAAAAAAAAAAAAAAAAAAAATATATATATATATATATTTTTTTGGTGGTGGTTGTATTTAGGTTATTGTTAAAAGCTAATTGGAGAACAGTTGTCTGGATGTCCCAGTGATGCACTTTTTAATCGAAAGAGAATATTGTAGGCAGAAAAATCTGTATAAGAACTGACCTGTTACTACTACCACTGGTTGTTGAGGCCACCCTGAGACTGTCCTGGCACATGGGGAGGAGCCAGGCCTGGATCCTGAGCTCTCATCTTGCTGGCAGTGAGGGGAGTGGGGTTGATGGTGGGTTTGCTGAGAGCATCTTTCTCCTCTGGTGGATGCAGGATGGCCTCAGTGCAGCTCTGGCCGTGATGGGTCACAAGAGACGAGAATGCAGCCAGTCTGAGAATTTCAGCCCAAGTTCCTCTTAACATGCAGCAGAATCCAAGATGTCTTGCCTTTCTCTGCTGTTCTTGCTTCTGCGTTAGCAGAAATACCTCCTGGTTCTGCTTTTTCTTAGTCTTTGTTGTGACAGCTCACCCCTCCCCATGCTTCACCTCTTGAACCCTCCTGTCCCAGCTCTTGCTAGTGGTGATAATGGTAATACTAGCTAATATTTATTGTGCACCCCCTGTATGTTAAGTGCTTCGCATGGATTATGTCATTTAAGACTTGTCACAGGAATCCTGTGAGGTAAATACTGTTTAAACCATTTATTTTTTAAGTTATGAGAGTTATCAAACTCACACAAATGAACCCCAGGTACCCCTCTCTCAGGTTCCGTACTTAGCCCTCTTTTGCCCCACCCTTGCCCAGGTAGGTAGTTATTATAGCTGCTGAAAGAGGATGAGAAAACTGGCTCAGGTGAGTGCAGTTGCTAGGGCTGGACTCCAGAGTGTCTTAACCCCTGTGCTCTCCCACCTGACGACTGATGTTTGCTGCTGTTTATGGAGCACCTACTATGTGCCACTTAACCGCCACATCAGGCCTACAGAGTAGATGATAACTTACAGGTGAAAGAGCTCAAGAAGTGAGGTCACTGGCCTCCAGACTCTGCTAATTAGTGGCAGTACTAGGATTCAGGTCCAGAGCTAACTTCAGCTCAGCTCAGCTGCTGATTTTCTACCCCAGCCCGTTCTCTGTCCTCCTGTCTTCCTCAGTGCAGTGGGAATCAGTGGGGTGGTGGTTTCGCTTGTGGGAACCTCTGTCTTCAGACCTTGGAAGAACATAAGGTTACTCCAGGATGATTTCTCAGCAGACGTGGAGAGCTTCTGTTGCAATCACTGCTGGCCCTTGTGGCCTCAGAGATAGAATCTACCATTGACCTTTTGGCAGGCGTTCATAGCTAATGAGAGATCCGTTAGCTTTTGTGGTCAGTTGAAGGCAGAGCTCGCAAAGGTGGCACCTCAAGTCCTGATGTTCAGCCCTCCTCCGGAGGGAAGGGGGTGAGGGGTTGGGGGACTGGGGAGCTGGGAACACATGGGCTGTGGATGTGCCCAGCTGGGGGTGGGGTGGGGAAGGGGAGGATTCTGTGACCAGCTGGCCCTGAACATAGAAGGCACTTGGTAAATGGTGGCTCTTAGCTGCTTTTATCCGTACTCTAAGGTGGATGGGCGGTGCAGGAGGGACTTGGTGGGATTTATGGAGTGGTTTTATTCAGATTCAAGAGTAGGAAGTGAAAATCTTGACTTTCACAATCAGCTGAAAGATCAGAGCTCTCTACCCTGGTTTTGCTCCTTTTTGGGGGTGGTGGTAGCATGGGGGAGCAGGTCAGGGGATGAGCGGAGAATTCAGGGACAGGCAAAACGGTCCACTTTATATTCACATTGTGTACAGTATTCACATCTGACATTGGCCAGAGGTCTCTTCCTAAGAGAGAAGCTTAGAAAGTAAACATTCGTTAATAATTGCAACCCACAAATTTTGCAAACTGCACTTCAGTCAATGGTCAGAAACTCAAATGGTGTCAGGGTTTGTTGGGAACATAAATAAATGGAGTAGGCCAAATAATGAAGTCACAGTGCCTCTCGATCTTTTATATGCTCATGTTTGATAGAGAAAATGAACAGTGTGGGTGCCATGTTGCTTGGCAACTGCCATTTTTCCTCAGTGTTGAGGTGACAATACTAGGGAGTGGTGGTAAACTCTAAGCACTTACCCATGGAAAGGGGGAGCTGATGCTCAGATCCAACTCGTTGCTTAAATGTCTCCAGGTCCTCCCTCTCCCCCACCCCTCCCCCCCCGCCCCTCCCCCACTCCTC
>NW_006783088.1:1933035-1939625 GCF_000442215.2 Lipotes vexillifer | reverse complement strand
TCCCCCTCTTCTTCCCCTTCTTCTTCTTCTTCTTTTTTTTTTTGCGGTACACGGGCCTCTCACTGTTGTGGCCTCTCCCGTTGCGGAGCACAGGCTCCGGACGCACAGCCTCAGCATCCATGGCTCACGGGCCCAGCCGCTCTGTGGCCCGTGGGATCTTCCCAGACCGGGGCACGAACCCGTGTCCCCTGCATCGGCAGGCGGACTCTCAACCACTGTGCCACCAGGGAAGCCCCCTGCTTTTTTCTGAGAAGCTGAAAATCAGGATTTACAAGATGCTGTCTCCTAATTTTAAAATATTTGCTTAAGATTTTAAGAAACATTGTGGCAAAGCATCATGTTTTATACTTTAAATATATACACTCTTTATTTGTCAGTTATGTCTCAGTAAAGTTGGAAAAAATACAGTGGGGAAAATAGGACAGTGTTCTAATGGAGGTATATTAAAAAAAAACAACAACACTGTGGGATAAATAAAACATGTCAGTGGGCTAGATTTGGACAGTGGAGCTTCAGTTTAGGACCCTCAGATTTATTGTATGATGTGGAGAAAAGGTTCAGAGAGGGGCCTGGGTTCTGCCAACTGTGATGCTCTCATGAGATGGGGAAGTGAGTCCTGCTGGGGAGCCCATGAATTTGTGCTTTAGTCTCAGGGCTGGGTGATCTGGGTTGAGTTGCTGAACCACTCTGGGACTGACTTTCTTCCTCCATGAAGTCAAAGGGGAGGTCGATCTCTATTTTACAAACTGTGTTCCTTGAGGTGCATTGGGGGTTTCATAAGTGTTTCCTGTGAGTTTCATAGAAAACACCCCCCCTCTCCAACCCCTTCCAATTTGGCTGTGTGAAATTGTTATGAAAACACTTGCCCAAACATGTGTTACACCAAGTTTTAATACATTGGAGAACACCAGTGTCTTAACTTGTTTATGCATTTATTATATTGAAAATAAGAACAAGGTAACTTGAACTTTAAATGTATAATGAAAAGATTGCTTTTATTCAAGTACATATATATGCACATGGACATACCTACATAGATATATATGATATGTGGAACTCTATGCATATAGTTCTTCATAAGACTCTTTGAAAAAAATAGTTCTGCTGCTAAAAATACCCATGGAAACTTCTGGCCTGGGTTTTCCAAGGTCATCCTCAACTCTGCATCTCAAAGTTCACATAGCCTCACCAAAATAGCCCCTCTGGTTACTTTTTCCTCTGTGCATTTGAAAGGGAAATGTTCATCATGCCTTCAACTGCCCCAAGAGGCAAGAGATGAGCCACCTGGTCTTTTTAGGGTAATTGTTGCTCATTCCTTCTGTCATAAAGCGTCACCTGGCTTTTGGGGGGCACAAAATTAGGGATTATGCTGACCCTTCTCCACAGTCCCTTTTGATGACAGTGTCAAGTTCAGAGAGTCATATATGACTCTGCAAATGAGGCAGAGTCAGCCAGCCCATTCTCACCTTGCTTGGCCCAGTGTCTCATGCTGTAGGTACTGCTTGCCATGCTGCCTATTGGTCTGCCTATTCCCTGCCTGTGGACTCTAGGGTAGAAATGGATGCCAGGCATTCAGGCTGCCCCACAATACCGCACCTGTCTTCTGGAAAGTTTCCCATAAAGATGTTTATTGCCTGGCTTCTGGGTTCAGAGGGAGCGCCCAGCCTTTCTACCATTTTCGTGATCAATGATTTACCTTTTTATACCAGTTTTAAAGGGAGCTGTTGGGTAATTTTCACATAGGAGATAAATAGAAGGAAGAATGATGGCCTTTCAGAACTGAAATTTGTGCATGCACCGAATCTCATAAAATGCTCTTTGATTTTAAAAATCTCTTGAAGCGGTTCACGTTTTGTTTAATTATGTCAGTGGGTAAAAATAACTATTGTCATATGGTGTGTGGGCTTGGTTTTGGAAGGATAAAGAATCTATTGTTACCCATTGTGTTATTCAGTCACTTATTACCCAACCCTAAAAACCAAACGTGTATAATAGAAAACCTTGAGCTTTGTCACTTGCTAAAATCCAGGCTCTGTGAATTTACCCTCAAACTCTGCTCCCTTTGAGAATAGTGCAGAAGCCTCCTTAATTTGGTCAGTTTTAATGGGTGGACGGAACCTGTCCCCAGGGCCCATATCAGGCAGGGGTTTGTGACAGGCAGCCCCGGAAGTGCCTTTGGGTTCCGTGGTCTCAGCTGAAGTTTGTCCAGCATCCGAGCCAGCTTAGCGCTCCTGGGAGCGGTTAAAGTCAAGAGCTTCAGTCAGGCAGACCTGGGCCGGAAGCCTAGACTTCCTATAGCTGTAGGATTCTGGGTCAGGAATTTAACTTTTCCAAGGCTTATTAGTTTCTTCATCTGTAAAATAGGGATCAACACAGTTCCTGCCTCGCGGGTCCTTGTCATAAGGCCTAAAGGAGTTGATGAATATAACACCTGTAGTGCAGTGAGTGACTGGCCCATAGTTAAGGGCTCAATCAATATTATTACAAGTAGAATCCATTAGCATTAAGTACCCACACAGGATCACTCTCAAACCACCCGTGCCCCTCCCTCTCTGTCCCCCAAACTCACGGGGCGCTTGGCACCCCTTGCTTCTCCAGCTGGCTGGCTCCTGGCTCCATCTCTGCACTGCGTTGTCATTGTCTTTGGTACCGCTCTCACCCCTGGCTCTTGGTGTCAGAACCACCTTATGTGCCCTGGTATCTTTGGCATCCAGCCCAGGGCCTGGCGCAGTGCAGGACTGCAGGAAAAGGCACGAGTGGCTTGGACTGAAAGGGCCTCAGAGCCTGGAGAGCTCCTGGGGCTGGAGTGGTCGCAGAAGGTCATCAGGTGAGCTGACGGGTGGCCATTTCAGAGGTTCAGTGAGGCAGGAGGAAGGCTGTGAGGCTGGGAACATAGGAGCCTTGTTTTGTTAGAGCCCCAAGAGAACTCAGACGCGGGGTCTGTATTGCATATATCCTTCCGCCATTTTATACTTGATGAAATGGATGGCTTGGTGAGACCCAAGTCCCTGAGCTCTCAAGCATCAGGGGAAGTGGAACCTAACCCTCTTGGTTACCCTGTTGGGCCGTGCCTACCGAATTCACAGGCTCTGCAGTGATGTGACATGAGCTCTGTGCTGTGGCTCTTCCATGTGCCCCTGCAGACCCCTGCCCCCCACCTCCACCCTGCTCTGCCCACTGGGAGGAAGCTGCCCTCTGTGGTCTACACCAGCAGGTGCCCTTGACCTGCAGCTTCCCACTGGGCCAGTCCAGCAGCAGGAAGCCCCCAGTGGAGATGGGGGGAGGCAGCCCCTCACCCTGTTCCCTTGTCCTGTCCCACTGCTCCTGCCTCTGGGGTTCTTGACCAGCTCTTGCCTATTTCCCTTAGCCCCACCCACACCCTTGTAAAGAGACCCTGTTAAAACTCTCCTCAGTTACACTGGTAGAGTGTGTCATCTGTCCCTGCCAGGATCCTGATGAATACTAGCACGTTTTAGAAAGAGTAATCTAGCAGTTCTATTTTAATTTTCCACTGTGCATTGAAGGGAGAGACTAGAAGAGGGGCAACCAGGTTTGTGGACGAAGGAATAGGGCCTGCTATTCACAAAGGGCGTCGATTTAGCTTTTGGCCTTTTATATTCAAATGAGGAATTTTAGGTAGAGTTGCAGCAATACTTTGACAGGACTGAAACAAAAATATACTGTAGCAGATAGAACCCTCTTCTGGCACTTCTTAATTTAAAAAAAGTCTTTTTTTTTTTGAATTATCACATGCTAGTAATTAAAAAAAAAAATTTTTTTTTCCGGCCACGCCATGCAACTTGTGGGATCTTAGTTCCCTCACCAGGGATCGAACCCGGGCCCCCTGCAGTGGAAGCACGGAGTCCTAACCACTGGACCGCCTGGGAAGTCCCCTTACTTTTTTTTGGTGTGTGTATCAAGAACTTCAAGATATAAAAATGGAAATGGTCTGTCTTTATCAGCCCAAGAACGAGGCTGTTTTCTGTTAGTTAGGGCTGAGGGTTATGAGGTCTTGGTTTAGGGTGGCCGCATGACAGAAGTGGGAAGTCCAAGTGCATTGTACAGGGAAGCATCTTTAGGGCATGACCACTGAGTGTACCCACCAAGGGCGAAGGGAGGGAGGAGTCAGGTTATTCCAGAGTTTATGGACTGGGAAACACGTGTAACGGGGCAGTCACAGAGGTACTTGGGAAGAGACTATGTACAAGTCTGTTTTGGTGCACATCTAGGAGTAGTGTTCAGAGTGGACCACTGATGTAATGACTGTAGCTTTGGTCGAGCTGGGATGGCATTGAGGTCAGTGTTAGCAGTTTTCTCTTCTCTGGGCCTGGAGGAAGATTCTTGTGACTGGAACTGCAGTTTCAGGAATGGGAGTGGTTCCCAAAGAGGCCAGGGGAGAGCTTTGGCTCATCAGCATAACCAAAGGAGGTTGTGAAACAGAAACACATCCCTGGGGGAGGGGAGTGATAAACAAGGCTGGAAGTCTTGACCGGGAGGGTCTCTGCTCCTCAGAAAAGAAGACTGCCAGTGCAGTGTTGGGTGATCTTGGGCGTAGTTAATGCCTGGCTATCTGGTTGACCAATGGGTGGACCATTGTCTGCTGTGCCTGGGGTATCTAGGTAACGGGAAGTCCTTGGCAGAACTGAAGACAGTATTATATTCTTTTTTCGTATGTTGGCATGTCTTCCTCCTAAGACAGTGAGCTTAATCTCTCTTCTCAGCGTTTGTTCCTTTTGCCCAGTTATGGGGTCTGCAGAAGCCTTGGGCCACCTGTATGGGTGACTTTGCAGGGTGGTAGCGAGAAGATGGGTAAGCTATGAGTACTCCATCTGGGTCTGCATCCCAGGAGAGAAGGCTTTGGGGAATCTTGGCTAGAATGGTTGAGGTCAAGATAGAGGTCAAGACCTGAATTCTGTTTCTGGTGCTTCCTCGCTGGCTCTATGTCCTTGGGTAAGCCACTTACTGTCTCTGTGCCTCAGTGCCCACCTCTGTAACTGAGTTATTGTTCAACTATTTATACACGTGGAAAGTATGAGTTTCAGATTGCCCATTGGTTTTATCAGTAGGATCTGAGCTTTGGTGTTGTCGTCTGTAAAATGGAGATAAAAATACCTTGCAGAGTTGCTGTGAAGATTCAAAGGTGATGATGGTGGTAATAGCTTAAGTAGATCATTTAATTTCATATTCACTATAACAAAGCAAGTATGATTATCATCCTTGTTTATAGATGTAGACACCGAGGGACAGAGAGGTTAAGCTACCTGCCCAAAGTCACACAGCAAGTAAATGGTGGCACTGAATGGTTTCCCCCAGGTGGTCTAGTTCCAGAGCCCAAGATCCCATGAGTCTGTGCTCAGACAAGGTCTATAGAGAGCCCAGCTCAGTGCCTGGCACACAGTAGGTGCTTAGTAAACTGGAGTTCCTTCCTTTTTATCCTCAGAATGCATTCAGAAGTGGAGGTCCCCACAGTGCTTCTGGTAAGGCTGTTCTGCCCACCCCATGTTTTCTGATGTCCGGTTCGGGGTGGGGTTTCATTCCCCCTTCTTCGGCTGTGTCACATCCACCTTTCAAAACCTTTCTCCTCCCCACCCTCCCACCCCAACCTCTTCCTTCCAGAAGCTTCCTTTCCCTCCTCCCTCCCAATGGCTGAGCTTCATAATAAACAGTCACCTACTTAGTATCATTTTTTAAAAAAAATTGAAGTGGAATTCACATAACATAAAATTAACCATTTTAAAGTGTACAGTTCAGTAGCATTTAGTACATTCACAATGTTGTGTAACCACCACCTCTCTCTAGTTTCAGAACATTTTCATCACCCCAAAGAAAATCCAGTACCCCGTTAACAATCACTCTCCCTTCCCCCTCTTCCTAGCCCCTGGCAACCACTAGTCTGCCTTCTGTTTCTATAGATTTCCTTATTCTGGACATTTCATATAAATGGGATGACAGTACGTGTGCTTCTGTGTCTGCCTTCTTTCATTTAGCATAATGTTTTTGCGGTTCATCTACATTGCGGCATGTATCAGAGTTTCATTCCTTCTTATGGCTGAATAGTATTCCATTGTATGTGTATACCACATTCTGTTAATCTGCTGTTAGTTAGGTTGTTTCCAGCTTTTAGCCATTGCGAATAGTGCTGCAGTTGACCTCCACCATCTTTTATGCAATCACTGTCCCCTGTTGCAGTTTGGGCACAGGGGCTGTGGCTTCTGGTGTCCCCTGAGGCCTAGACAGGGTGAGCTCATTCATAACCTCTGATTGCTGGGTCTGTTGAAACCAAGAGGGAGGAGGCTGGGAGCTAGATGTGCCCCTAGCTCTTGGGCCTGGCTCTGCATACTTTATCTGGTTTAATTTCTGCCTAGAGGGAAGTAGAGAGTGGCAAGTGCTGGTTTTCCTCCACCCTGAAGTAATTCTCCCTCCTGTGCCTGGGACAAGTTCATAATAACCAGTTGGGAAATTTCTTAGCTCTGTGACCTAAGGTCTACTCTGACCTCAGTGTCCTCATCTGTAAAATGGGGATGATCGTACTTGTTTCACAGAGTTGTGAGGATTAAATGGGTTGGAACCTGCGGAATGCTTGCTTCTTT
>NW_006783088.1:1847072-1932906 GCF_000442215.2 Lipotes vexillifer | reverse complement strand
TTTCCCTACCTGGATTTGGAGTTCTGGATGAGGGACCAGTTGAGGGAAGGCACGACGATTTTTGTGGAATCCTTCTCGATTTAAGAACTACCAGTGCCTTTTGGGGTCCTCTTAGAAGGGGAAGAAGCTGAGATAATTCTCATCACCATGTTTAGCTGTAACTGCTGAAAAGTTGTCCCCAACTTCCCTTTTCTGCAGTTAGTTAACTCTGATGCTCAGTGTGTGAATCTGTGGAAATTTTCTCCCATTTCACCCCCAGGCACAACTAGGCTCTGAGCTAACTTCAGGAAGATGAGCTTTCTGTTGATTGTATTCTTTTAAAAAGTACTTATGAGGCATCTTCCATGCCAGTTAACTTGTAGGGTGTTGTTTACAAGGGTCTTTTTTTTTTTTTTTTCCTGTGGTCAGTGGAAGAGTTTGGGGGCCTGGCAGACCAGGACTTGCCTCCTGGCTTTACCTCTCACTGACCAGCTCTGTAACCCTTGATGACAGATCACTGACCTTTCACTTTTTTTAAATCTGTAAAAATGTGAAAATGAGTCACCTTGCTTTGTGGTTGCTGTTGTGTCAAATAGTGTTCTTTTGGTTGCAAATCTTAGACAACCCAAACAAGAGTAATTAAATAATAAGGGGTATTGCATCTCCCCAGGCAAGAAGTCTGGAGGTAGAAAGAATCTAAAATTGCTTGACTTGGCAGTTCAGGGATCCAGGTGTTTTCTCTCATTCCCCTCATCAGCCATCCTCAGCAGGTGGGTCAGTTCTTCCCTCCTTGTCACATAGTGGCTGCAGCAGCTCCAGGCATCATGGGTAGATCAGCTGAAGTCCAGCAAAGCAGGATGGTGTTTCCTTCCGTCTGATTCCTTTTTATTAGTGAGGAAGCGCTTCCCCAAGAGACCCCTTGCAGACTTGTCCTTCATTTTAGTCTGCATCTTTTAGGTCCCCTGGGTCCTAAGGCAAGGATTAAACTGCTAATGCTTAATTGGGAAGTCAAGGCCTAGTGAGGTCAAGATGAGGGAACAGAAGGGGGAGTGAGGCCAAAAAGACATGAAGCCATGTGATGTAGTGTGTTATCCCTCTGGCTACTATTTCATGATGAACCTCAAAAAGATACCAGCTGGTGTGTATGCCTGGCACATAGGGCCTTCTTTGGGAGGGTTGCCAGGAGAAACTGTACCTGGATTTGTCAAAGAAGCACACTGATAATATCTCTTGAAATTAATTTTTAAACCTTCCCTAAGTCCTGGTACATTTCTCGCCAGTTGCTTTACCCTGGAAGGTAGTGTAGCTAGTGGTTTAGGACACAGACTCTGGAGTCAGACTGCCTGGGTTCAGATCCAGGTGCTGTAGCTCACCAGCCCAGTAGGGACCTGTGCCTCCCTTTTAGTAATGTTTGGAGGATTAAGTGAGTTAATATCTGAAAGCACTCGGGACAGTGCCTGGCAGAGTCAGTGCTCTGGGCATATGATTTTAATCTTTGGAAACGTACCTTTTTGTCATGACCATGATTCTGGAACTTTCATCTGTAGAACTCAGAGCTCTTTGACACGTTGTCCTGTGTAGTGACTATCAGCCACTCAATGTTTACTGAGTCTAGGACTGTAAAGGACACAGATTGAGATGCACAGACACTCTTCACCTTCATGTATGCCCTCAGTGAGTGGTACCTACCCTAGGGCATCCTCCATCTGTCCTCCTCTCTCCCTCCGCCATGGCCTCCTGTGACTTGGAGCCTGTCTGCTTTAGCTCTAGGGCTTTAGCACAGCACTTGACACGTGCAGGTGTGCGAGAATCGCTTGTTAAATGAGTTGTCAGTACTTTCTACCTTGAAGTACCTTTTTACAGACATGTCTTATTTCCTTTACTTTCCTGTAAACAGTTTGAGGACAGGACCCAGATCTTTCATGTTTTAGGCAACATTTGGTTGGATGGTTGGATGACTGAATGGATTCCAGGTGAGGACACAACACATAGATGCCCAGGCAGAGAGATAATAACATTGCAAAGGGCCAGGATATACCATCCTAAGGTCATGAGGTTATGTAGTTTAACGTTTTCCAGCTAATGGGCAAAAAAAAGTTTGCTGCCCTGTGCTACTTAACTAGCAACTGACTCCTTTTTCACCCTCTCTTGTGGTCCATCCTGGATGACGTGGATTGATGCATAGCGTAGATTGAGGGGCAGCGCCTGGAGGGAGGAAGATGAGCTGGAAAAGTTTAGGCCTGAGATGAGGAGGGCTTGAGGGTACAGTGCAGTGGTGGGAATGGAAAGTTTGAGAGAGGGGGTGAGTAGGAAAGGATGTCAACAGGGCTTCCCGTCCCCCCCGCCCCCCCGGCGGCTTGCAGGGAGTGAGGAGAGGAAGAGTACTGGATTCCTTTGAGTACTGGTACCTGGGTCACTGGGAGACAGGACAAGGGCCAGGCCCCTCCCCCCACCCGCTTCTGTCCACCTATCTCATGAGATGAAAACTAATGTTGTTCTTATCTTCTCCATTTGATAAATGCAAATTTTCAGGATAAGCGGAAGGAATACTGGTCTGGGTAAATCAGGCTCCTGGGACCTGACTGGCCTTGGCCTTGGCCTTGACCTTGGCCTGAGCCTTGCTGTGGGAACTTGGACAAGTTTTTCCCTTCTCTGGGCCTTAGGGGTTGCCTCCTTTCCAAAATGAGAGGCTCATTCTTTCCTTCCGTGGCACTTATTGCGTGCCTACCGTGTGTAATATTCTAGGCACGGGCATAGACGTGGTTTCTGTTCTCATGGAGTGTGCATTTCAGTTGGAGGAGACTGACAGTAACTGAGGTGAATGCCGGGAGCAAACTCACCAGTGATGTGATGGAGAGTGAGTGGGGCTAATTTCCATTGGTTGGTTGGACACGGACTCCATGAAGAGGTGGCATCTGAGGCCACGGTCTGGGAAGGTCTGGGGGCAGAGTGTTTTTGGAGAAGGGAATCAATACGTAAAGGCTCCAAGGGAGAATCAGCTTCAAGAACATTGTAAAGGGTGTGAGAGGCTATGAGATCAGAGAGGCCACATAGGCTGTAGTTAAGAGGTTGCATTTTATTCTAAGTGTGATGGGAGGTTGGAGGACGCTTTTTTCCACTGGAGTCCCTTTTGATTATTTTCTTCTTTACAAGGACCATACTTTGAAATATGAACGAACAATCTTGAAATATTTTAGGTTTTTAAAGTGTGGGGAAATAATATATGGCTCATGATAAATATCTTTGAGGATCCCCAGGGATTAAAGATGGCAGACTGAGATACTGTCAAGCAGACAATCTTTAAGGTCCCTCTGTTTCAAACATTTATTCTTCTGAAAGCTGATTGCCATATGATTTTTAAAAAAATGATGACTGCCACCTACTGATAGAAGAAGAATTTTTGCACAGTGAAAATCTCAAACCCGGTGGATTTCTTCTGTCACGCATCTGGCTTTATACCCTCCATTTCTCGACCTGAAGTGGCTCTGGGGAAGGGGTGATGGGGTGATGGTCCTGCTTTCCTTTCTTTCTGACCCAGGGAATCTCAACTCTTGTTTTGATGTTCTTCTGCCTCTGTGCACAGTGTAGCGACAGGCAGGAGTGCTGACCTGGGGAGTTGCTCTTGTTGGATGTTTCAGTGGGAAAAAACACTGCCAACAGTTGTCTGGTCTCCATTGTTTGTAGTTGACCTGTGGTTACACTGAATTCCCCTATTCAGTGGCCCTACACCCTAACCCTGGCCAACAGGCCTTTGCCTAATGTATTTAACACCCTGCCCCAGTTATTAAATTCCCAACTGCTTTATTTCTGATTTGCATTTGCCGTGGCTGAATGAATCTGCTGACTTCCGTTTTCTTTTTCTGTTACAGATCGTGTGTACAGGTGACTGTAAGTACCACATCCCATTCCACTCTTACGTTGTTCGCTACTGCCTCCCGATGGACACAGCAACATTAACAGCAACGTGAAAATCACAGAAAATGCTAATTTGCTAAAACTTGCTTAGTTTCCAATTTTTCTTTAGAAGTGGGGTGAGGGTGAAAATAGCAAGTGAAAGAAAAATTTTTTTATTTGTGCAATCCTGACAAATAAAAAATAATTTTTCTGTGATTTTTTTTTCTAGCCTACATCTGTAGGTGATCAAAAAAAACCCACTTAGTTTTCATAATGCAGTATCATTTATATTTATTTCATGTACTGTTATCCCATAATTCTTGTGTTGCTACATTACCACATGATTTTTAAAATGGTGTACAGGCTTTGCATAACCTTTGGAAAACCAGACGTAGCCTCCTGGATATTTTGCTTCCACGTGGAGGGCTGAATCCCAGTTGCTGGTCCATTGAAGTCCTCCCAGGTCTATAGTAAAATGAGAAAAATAGGGACAGTATAATAAGTTTTTTATGAAACTAACTATATTCAGTTGAAATCACCATTTATTCTGGGATTATGTCCTTACTAATTTTTTGGATCATAATTCGTTTCTTTAAGAAATAAAATTATTTATTTCTATAAGAAATAAAATTAATAGTATTTGGTAATTTTTTAATGTACGTTTTTGAAAAAATAAAAACTGGTAGCTTTTGTCTGTCCTCAAAATTCAAAGACTATTTTTTTTTTTTCCTGGTTGGTAAAACCTCAAAGTCTGTGAACCATAGAGATAAAATAATTAGAATGTTCTCACAGTGACGTACAAAGGGGGCAGACCTTGCTGAAACCTTCTAATAAAGAAAAGCTCAGTTAATAACAGTAATTATGCAAAGCCTGTGCAAACAATAGAGAGTTCGACAATTGCTTTTTCTTCCTTGTTAATCAGTTTGGTAAGTAAACTGGAAGGTTCCTTGTGCAGGCTTGAATCACTGGTGCAAGGGAAGAAAACATCTGTGTGTAGAGGTGATACTGTAAAGTGGGGAAAGGGAGATGAGGGAACTATTATGCGTTTTAAAAATTATAATAAAAAAGTCTGTTGTATGGCTGGTATATGGTGGGAGGTGCCATTTTATTAGCTTGTATTTCATTCTTCTTTCCTGTGTTCTAGGCTCGCGCTGTGATCTGGTTGAAATCACATCTACAGCCAGTGAAATTCAATTTATCAAGGCACCAGGAAACTTTTCAGTGATAAACGTAACGGATTTGAGTGGCCAGAGTCAGCAGTTTCCCCGAGCAGACAGTGATGGGAAGACTTCATTTTCAGGGCTGGTTCCTGGGATGCACTATCTTTTCACTTTTTCAAATGGCTCCAGTACCTGCTGCCAAGAAGTGCAAATACGTGAGTGAGGCTTTTCTTTTGGGATGGATTGTGGGTTTTAGAGAATGTCAGTGTCTTCACGTTTGAGCAGTACTACGATGGCGTAGTGGTTAAGAGCGCAGACCGAGAATCAGGGTCCCAGGTTTGCTTCCTGGGTCTGTCAGTGTTTCACTGTATGACCTGGGGCTAGTCACTGGTCCTCTTAGACCTCAGTTTCTTCATCTTTATTACCCCAAATACATACATATACACACACATAGTTTTAAAAGATATTTTAAGATGTACTTTGCTGAACTATTGAAAGTTAACAACTTCCTTTTCTAGGGAATTCCCTGGTGGTCCAGTGGTTAGGACTCCACGCTTTCACTGCTGAGGGTGCAGGTTCAATCCCTGGTTGGGGAACTAAGGTCCTGCAAGCCGTGTGGTACGGCACAAAAAAACAAACAAAAAACTGCTTTTTAAAAATCTTTCCCTGTATAAACAGAATCCCTGTATGAATCAACAAAATTTAGTTCTTGACATATTTCTCTTTCTTTAAAATGGTACCATAGCCTTCTTCAGGAAGTTGTTGTGAAGCATAAATGAGAAAATGTGTGCACAGCACCTGGCGCAGTACCTGGGACCCAGCCAGCACCCAGAATAGGACTACTGCTGCTTCTTGCTGCTCTCACGCTGTAACTGTGGCTATTGTTTTATCATTATCCTCACCACTATCATCACTGCTGATTGCAAATGGCACCACAACGATAACCTGCCAAAATGCTACTCTGACACTGTGAACCAGTTACTTTATAAAGAGCAGGTTCAAGTCTGAGGGGCTTTCTGGCATGAAGTTTATTGAATTGTGGGCCACCAGATTCTTCTGTGCCTGGTCCCTTTTCTTTTCTCTTGTTTCCTCTCCTGCCCTTCTTTGATTGGGTTAATGTTTGCATCTCCCAGATTCCAGGTCAGGCACACTCTCCATGCTGTCATTTGAAGGCCACATGCATGCTGAAATGGTGTTACCTGTACCACCTTTATTCTTCTGGGATAAGGCCCTGGGTCCTTATTACCTATGCAATAAGGGTAACTTCTGTTTCTAGTTGTTACTCCTCCATCTAGACTGTAATTAGGATGCATCCATTTTGAAGTTTTAGTTACTGTTAATAACCATCATGGCTTCCATTGTGTTAAGATCCTGTACATCTACGATTTGACAGATGATGAAGTGAGGTTCAGAGCAGTGAGATGACTTCGAGTACAATCACAGCATGGCCAGCAGGATTGGACTCTGAGCCCTGATTTGTGAATGTCCAAGTCCAATGACTTTGTTTACAATTTCAGGGTGCCTTAATAATAATCCTTTGTGTTTAAGAGCTGTCAGCAGAGGAACCTGAGACTGCGATGTTTTAAGGGACTAATTCCAGGTCACACAGCTAAAGGGCAGAGCAGTGCCTTACATCCAGGTCTGGATTCCAAGACCAGCTCTTTTCTCTTTATGCCATTCTGTCCTATGTCATCTTTTTTTTTTTTTTTTTTTTTTAATCCAGGAAAAAAGGAATTCCTTTGTGAGGATAAAACAGGTCAGATTCCTTCCCTCCTCCTGCCCTGTGGTCTGGCCAGGCACTCTCCTACCCAGGCCTCTCGGAGCTTTGCTGGGCATTCTGGAGGTGTCAGAGACCCGCGTCCCCTGCATCGGCAGGCGGACCCTCAACCACTGCGCCACCAGGGAAGCCCGTGTCCTATGTCATCTTTAGGCCAGAGAACTGTGGAGCTTCCTCCTAATATCTGGGTTTGGAAAAAAAGTTATCACATGCTTCTGCACTGTATATGCCTCTCCAGAAGCAGTGTTTTCTGAGAATCAGGAGATAGACTTATTTTGCGTCATAGGTCTCTTTTAAGTCAGCTTCTGTACAGATTTAGCTCCTTGTTCAAGTCACGGCCAACAAGGCCACCCTCTGTTATTTTTATCTTTGTTTTACAGCCTTCTGTTTCACTAACACACATGCATACATGTATATATGGGAATCTAAATGTATTTTGTTGGAGGGAAGTCCAGGAGGCAAATAAAGAGAAATGAAATTCTACGGTTGCAAAATTCACTTCTGGAAAGTAGACATACAGAGCAGTCCCTACTCTTACATTTCTTTTCGAAATATAATTTTTTTCTTTCCTTTTTTTGGGAAACAATATTAAAATAGAACCCAGTCCTACAGAAGCCGTTACCATCAGTCCAACCAGTGTGACCCTAACCTGGAAAAACGACACAGCTGGAGTAACGAGTACGATGGAAAATGGGCAGATGAGACTTGCAAATCAAACAGGTGGTAACAGCACATACTCAAGTCCAGGAAGCAATGGGACTTCAGGAGATACCACATTAGGTAAGATGAGTAGCTCCCAGGAATGATCATGAACCATCCTTCTTGTCCTGTATCCTAGAGCCTTGCCCATTCAAGTTGCCTGCTGGAAAGAGATTGATTTTCATTAACTGTGGAAGACGAGAAAAGATTCTGTATCGTTTCAAGCCCAGGAGTTCAGGTGACAGGATCACTCAGTATTAAGGTCCTGTGTGTTTTGGGATATTTTAGCTACTTCCAAGTGTTTGGTTTAAAATTGTTTTCATTATTATTGATTAATACTTACTTTTCTGCTAGGACTTGGGAACGGAGACCTGTTAGAAATGTGTCTTGGGCTTCCCTGGTGGCGCAGTGGTTAAGAATCTGCCTGCGAAGGCAGGGGACACGGGTTTGAGCCCTGGTCTGGGAAGGTCCCACATGCCGCGGAGCAACTAAGCCCGTGTGCCACAACTGCTGAGCCTGCACTCTAGAGCCCGCACGCCACAACTACTGAAGCTCGCACACCGCAACGAAGAGTAGCCCCCGCTTGCCGCAAGTAGAAAGCCTGCGCGCAGCAACGAAGACCCAACGCAGCCATTAATTAATTAATTGAAAAAAGAAAAAGAAATGTGTCTTGATGGTGTTGGTAATTACTAGGCTTCTTTTAATCTCCCCAGGGAAGTTGATGCTATATTTATATTCCTGGGAGCTTCTGTTGGGCATGAAAGTTTGATATACTTTATAGAGGAGTATGTGCTTCAAATGAAATAAGAGTCCAGTGACTCTTATTAAGCTTAGATTTTTCTTTAGTTTAGATGTCAGTACCCTGAGCCACCTGTTACAGCTGCAAATTTAGCTTTTTTTTTTTAACCTGAAAAGAACCAAAAATATAAAAAACAGATGAGACGCTCTTTTTAAGCTGAGAAGAATACACAATTTAAAAAAGAGGTCCTGTGTTGGTTTTCTGATCATACCCTGTGTCGGGTGTGCTCTCATTGGCTGGTGAAGGCTGTGGAAAGCTGACCTCCTGAGCCCATGGTGTGAAGTGACCGCCTGGCACAGCACCTTCTGCACATGGAGCAGGCCAATGCTAAACCAGTGGTTTTCAGCATTTTTTTTTTTTAAGCCTGGAAACTATTTCCTTAAATAAAATCTTGCCCAGATGCCCAGTAAGTAAAAAGAACTGGAGAGAGAGGAGCTACAGGGATGCAGTGTCACAGGTACCTTCAGAAACCTTCTGGAGGTGCTCAGCATAGTTTTAGAGAAAACAGAAACCCACAGTAAAGATTTGCTGTATTGTGAGACAGAGAGAAAAAAAAAGGAGCGGGCAGAGAGGAGTTAGAAGAGAATTAAGGAGGAAGAAGAAGGCAGAATTTAGAAATGCTGATGGGACAACGTGATACAGAATTGGTGACTATAGGAAAGGGGAGGTGGACAGGTGGCCAGAAGCCTGCAGCCCAGGAACCAAGGATCCTCACTCCACCTTAAAGCCCCCAAGGTCAAGGCTGTGTTTATCAGCTACTGTTTACTGAGCACATACCATGTGCTTAGCTGTCCTTAATACATCAGGGTGTCCTCACAGTAACCCTGAGGGCTACAGTGGAAGAAATGGTAATGCCGAGAAGTTAAGTTTCTTCTGAGCTCCCAGAGTTATTGAGCCATCATGTAGTGGGAACCCAGCAGCCTGATTCCAGAGCACTGTGGTACAGTGGTGTTCATAACAGTTACCCAGATCATTGAGCTGGCTGCTTTATTCGTGTTGCACGTCTTTTTTTTTTTTTTTGCGGTACGCGGGCCTCTCACTGTTGTGGCCTCTCCTGTTGTGGAGCACAGGCTCCGGACGCGCAGGCCCAGCGGCCATGGCTCACGGGCCCAGCCTGTCTGTGGCATGTGGGATCTTCCTGGACCGGGGCACGAACCCGTATCCCCTGCATCGGCAGGCGGACTCTCAACCACTGCACCACCAGGGAAACCCCTGCATGTGTCTTTTTAAAAGAAATGTGTGACCCGATGTAGAAATCTTTGCATCAGAAACATTTGATGTGAAGAACAGAATTGCAGAATGGATCAGCTCGCCTCAGAGCTGGATGGTGCCTTGCAGTCGTCCAGGCCAGTGTCTTTGAGTTCAGCCACCTCAAGCAGGGTTGTGGATCTGTCTGCAGTGCTACCTGTGCTTGTATCAATATATGCTTAAAGCTGGAGCCCTGGGCTCTACTTTCCCTGATGCTACAAGTAGTGTGCATTCTTAAGCAAGTCACCCTGCTGTTCTGAATCTCCATGTTCTTATCTCAAGATTGAAGGGAGTGGATGTCATCTTGGCCAAAATGGTTTGGTTTATGTCACAACCAGTCAAATAAAGTGATAGAAAGAACGGAGTGGGGATAGTATAGACTGGAAATCTTCTGAAAATTTCCCTTGGGGTTGGAATACAGGGAAGAGGGTCTTCGTTGAAATGTCTTGATACTGTGAAATATTATTTGTATTATCTGGAATTGAGACCTTTAGATGTAGCAAATGATTGCTTTTTTTTGATGCTTATTCCTGATATCTAAAACAAATATTAAATGCTGCTGTTTAAAAGGGCAATTTAGAAGAGTATCAGATCACTGTTGGAATTAACTGTCATGGAGAACAGTTCAGATCCTAAAAGATTATGGCCTTCAGGTTTATTCTTTTCTCCTTTTTTTCTGCATAATGATGTTTTTTCCCTGCTGTGAAATGATGGAACTGCACTGGACTCTGATATAATGGAAGTATTTTTAGTGGGTCACGTTGAAACATCAATGTCCCCAGTCATTCTTAATGAAAGGTGACTACAGGTATCTTATTCCATCAGTGCCCACTGTGTGTTTTTAAAATAGAGCCTCATCCAGTTTCTGGTCTTCGTGTTGTCTTTGTGGGTGTGACGCACGTTACTCTTACCTGGAAGAATGATAACAGCACTGGCACCTGCCGGATGTTCCTTGAAGGAAGCCAGGAGTCGACTCAAAACTTAGCAGTCAATATTTCAGACCTGAAGCCAGGGATTCAAAACAAGGTCACCCTGTATCTTTCAAATAAGTCACAGAGTGACCCTCTGGTTACAGAAAATAGCTTAGGTGAGTTACAAAAGCGGGCTTCTGATCTGCCTTGCTGGTTTTGACTTTCAGTAACTTAGAGTTAAGAAAAATTGTTCTTATAATTTATATGGAGTTTAGAATTTATAGAGGTCTTCTCCACATTTTAGTTTGACCTCCACGAGTGTGTGAGGAAGGAGGGGAAAATGTTCTTATTTTACAGGTCAGCACAGTGGGTGTTGAAACTTTTTGGAGTCTGGCATCCAGGAAAGTAGCTGGGCCCTTTAGCTTAAACTTTCGGTTGGGGGGCTTCCCTGGTGGCGCAGTGGCTGAGAGTCCGCCTGCCGATGCAGGGGACACGGGTTCGTGCCCCGGTCTGGGAAGATCCCACATGCCACGGAGCGGCTGGGCCCGTGAGCCATGGCCGCTGAGCCTGCACCGTCTGGAGCCTGTGCTCCGCAACGGGAGAGGCCACAACAGTGAGAGGCCCGCGTACCGCAAAACAAACGAACAAAAAACAAAAAACTTTCAGTTGGATAGATAACAGATGTGTTAACCCAAGTAGGCCCACTGGAGGAACTTAACCGCATCCACTGAGAAAAGGGCTGCTTATCATGCAAATCTAGCAGGTGTCTTCTGCATTGACAGCGGAGTAGTCATTTGCAGACTTCATAGAATTTTCAGGGGTAACCCTGTGAATTGAGAACAAGTACTCAATCCCCATTTTACACATAAGGAAACAGATGTACAAAGTAGGTGTCAGGATCCTTGATGGCAGGTGACAGAATCAGACTTCAAATAGCTTAGACTAAAAGAGCAACTGCTTGGCTCGTGTATATTTCCCCACCAGGGGCAGCAAGGCCTTGAAGGAGGAGATGAGGTGACTCTTGTCTCTCTTTCCTGCTTCTTTCTTTTTACCAACTTTCCCCTGGTTCAGCGGTTCTGCTTGTTTCACCCTCTCTCAGCAGGGGACTGGTCCAGGGAAAGAATTCCTTGAGTGGGCTCTGCTTAGCCAAGTGTGAATCATGAGGTTGTCCTGGAAATCCATGTTTGGAGTTGGGTGGGAGAAGATGGGTTCTCGAAGGAAGCTGGGGAGAGATGCAGATCGCTGAGTTGGAGAGATAAGCACAAATATCTGCGGTGCTACCTGGGCTAAAAGTGCAAAGTGAAATACCTGCCCCAAGTCAGGACCCTTTCACAGAGCACGAACGTGCGGACACGGTAGAGGGGAAGAGGGGGTGGGATGAATTGGGAGATTGGGATTGACATATATACACTACCATGTGTAAAACAGATAGCTAGTTGGAACCTGCTGTATAGCGCAGAGGACTCAGCTCCGTGCTCTGTGGTGACATAGATGGGTGGGATGAGGGGGTGTGGGAGGGAAGTCCAAGAGGGAGGGGATACATGTATACATACAGCTGTTTCACTTTGTAGTACAGCAGAAACTAACACAACACTGTAAAACAACTATACCCCAATTAAAAAAAAGAAAAGGCAAAAAAACTCACCAAACCCTAAAATCAGGGCCCTTTCAGGAACATGTGTATCTCTGGGGGAGGAAGGGAACGGGTGTTTGTGGAGTCCCAGCTGTGGGTACTGTCTGATGTGTCGTCTTACGGTGGGGAGGGCACCGGCGCTGACAGAAGTCAGGGATGCACTTCTGTCGCAGATAATGTCTTTGCCTTTGTGTTTGAAACAGATGCCAGCACCACAGACCGCTTTTTGCAGCCACCTAGGAGCCCCACTGCCCCCGGGTACAAATACGGACTTGAACCTGCAGCCCCGTCCTCTGAGCCTTCTCTGCCCCAAGACACCACGGAAGTCCTGCTTTTTGGGTTAAAGTCTGACACACAGTACAAGGCCACTGTTTATCCTCGAGCAGCAAATGGTGCCGAAGGACAGCCCCGTGCCACAGAGTTTAAAACAAGTATGTTGAATTTTGTAAAGTGGCTTCAGCCAGACTTTCTAGCACAAAGTTTGTCTTCTGTGATTCTGGTTCTGAGTTATCTCTTGCTTCATAAGTAGTTTTGTTGTGGGAGAGAGTTTTCTGGAAGAGGTTTTGGACAGAGCAGATCCAGTGAGTTTCTTCTTAACTCTGTGGCCAAGACCCTGCTTTCCTTGAGCTCATTACAACGTAGCTGCTCATTTCCTTGAACAGCTACCATGTGCAGATGCTAGGGGCTACCTCATTCTTTCTTTCATAGCTCTGCATACTGGCCAATGAGACAAACTGGCATAATGTTTTTCTCTTGTAACTTGATATTCATTTTGTCCATGTTGGTTAAGTATTTTCCCCTTGAGAGAAGAAAATGAGTTTCCTTTTTTGGCCTGAACTTGGAAGGCATATACTGACCTTCCTATGTTACTTGCTGGCATGCACATTGCTGCTTTCTACCTATAATTTGTCAGCACTCCCACTCTGTAAATTGAACAGTTTTAGAGACTTTTTGGATTGGTGCTGATGAGGGGGTAAAGAATGGTTCCTACCCTCAGGGAATTGCAGTATAGATGGGGAATCAAGGCAAACATACATGGGAAAGCACAGGGTCAGGCTCTGTGGGTTCAGGAACAAATGCTGTAGCCTTGCGGCTACAAGCCCCTTGGGGGCTTGCTTGCAGGCAACACAGACTGACTCGGGTTATCTTATCCAACAATATCTCTATTCTATATATGACAGTCTCTTTGCTGTACGGCAGAAACTAACACCATCATCATATTTGTAAGTCAAATATACTCCAATAAAAATTAAAACAAGTAAACAAACCCCCCAAATTTATCTGTTCTGAAAGGCTGTCATAGATCCATAGAATGGAGGGAGTAAAGATGGAGGCTGGAGGACCAAGGACAGAAAACAGTCTAGCATCCAGGAAACTCTGGAGGGCTGGTCCATGCTGGAGCTGGTGACACTCCCTCAGGATTCTAGGGTGGAGAGGGTGTCCTGTTGCTTTCTAGATGGCTGTGCTGGGGAAGGGAGCCGCTGTCCCTCCAGCTTCCACATGGGTGACAGGCACTTCCTCCCTACAAGGGGGATTGGGATGCCTTTTGGAAGAGGGACTTGGATGCTGTATAGGCAGCCCATGGTCGCTGTGCACTATAGTTGCCCACTAAGTGCTGTGGACATGGGAGGGCTGGAGCCTGATTTTAATATTAAATCCCAAAGGAAGGCCTCTTCTACAGGGAGGATCTGAACTTTCTTTGAAGGGAGGATAGGATTTGGATAAATGGAGAGGAAGCGGAGGATGTGTCAGTTGAGGAAACGTCATGAGTGAAAGTGCAGATGATGGACGCTGAGGTACAAAAGTGGAGAGGCACCGGGACTAGGTAACATCTCAAGGACTCTGATGATTCTGGAGGGGTTGATTCATTTCCTAGAGAGATGGTATATGTGTGTTTTGAGAGCTGCTCTCTCTTTTGGAGGGGCTGGGAGGATGTGCTATAGGACACCTGGGGGCAGCTTTTGGCTGGGGGAGGAGGGAGGGGGGGAAGGGACTCCTCCAGGGGTGCCATTGACAGTGGTGGGGCTGTCCTACATACAAGATGCTTGTGCAGGGAGGTGAGTGGGGCTGAAATCTAGTCTCTGGGTCTTTCACCAAGCCACACACCCTGGGGCAGAGCCATCCAGAGGAGGGCCTTTTTGCCTGATCCTGCTAAAGCAGTCTGTGGATTAGTGTGGACCTGGAGTTCCCTGCTTTTTAAAGTGATTTGAGTGGAATTAAAGTAATAGTGATTGCATTTTTGGCTTTTGGTCGTGTGGATATACACAAAGCCTGATTTGTGTTGACTGTCCCAGTGCTTAATAAATAATAATAATATTATATAATATATACTATTATAATAATTATAGCCTTAACCCTCTCTATGTTGTGTGTATATGTATATGTGTGTGTATATTCATGTGTACACACACACACACACACGCACATACGCACAGATACACATACATGTATGGTACCAGGCACTTTTCAAGAGACTGATTAGGTGGGATGGAGTTAAGGACACCATCAGAGGATGTTGAGACGCCTGAGACTAGTCATGATAGGAAATCACGTCCAAGGCTGAAGAGTAAGGGGGAGGAGATGGTGTTTCTGGAGCCGAGCGAGGGCTGGGGCAGTGGAGGACACAGCTGTGTCAGAACAGGTGGCCCAGAGAAGGAGGCAGTGAGGAGAAAGACTCCAACTGCTTTCTCCTCCAGCCCCCCAGTAGCCTGCCCCTATCGCTCACTGGTGGAACCTGGTCCCAGGCCACCTGGCAGAGTCTCTACCCCCAACCCGTGCCCCAGTGATGCAAGGTACAGGGCTCAGCCTCCCCGGGGCACAGAGCAGGCAGGAGAGGGACAGAGGGTGGGGTGGGCAGGTGGTGAATAACTAGCACCCCTGTGTTATCTTTTCTTGAGTTAGGATTATTATCCGGACTTATAGATGAAGAAACTGAGCTCGGTGATTTTCCTAAGATCCACCTGCCTATTCAAGTAGAGCTGACCTTGGAACCCAGACCTGCCTCATGTGAAAGTCTGTGATCTTTACTTGATCATGTGGAGTATAGTGTTCATTCTTGGATGGATGTATGCTTGAGACCTTTTGAGGTCACCCAGCACCTAGGGGGGCGTGCGTAGAGTCCATGTTGTTGTTTGAGGAGTCTGTCGCATCTCTCAGCGTCAGCTCACAAGAAGAGCGTAGAGTAACTGTGAAGTTGCAATTGGCCAGGTTGTTTTCTTCACTGAAGATGCTGCCTGACTTTTGCTGGGACCGCCCTACACTCAGGTTTGTTGCGTTAAATGGTGTAGAGTAGGAAGGAAGAATCGCTAAGAGTGTTTCTTAGATTAGATGGCGTTCCTTGATGACAGCATCTCTCCCTCTCTCTGTCTCTTTCTGTCTGGCTTGGCCGTTCTGGTGGTTGTTAACTCCTCTTGTGTCTTTGCAGATTCCAGTCAGGTGTTTGACATCGAAGTTGTGAACATCAGTGCCACAGGCTTGACCCTGACCTGGAAAATCAATGAGAATGAGTCATCTTCTGTCTATACCTACAACATACAAGTTGCTGGCGAGACAGATTCCTTCAATCTCACGGTCCATGAGACTCGTGCCATCATCACCCCACTCATCTCGAGCACGTTATACAACATCACAGTGTGGCCTTTCCTTGACAACGGTTCTGAGGGCATACCGGGCTTTCTCCAGGTGTACACCCGTGAGTCCACTCATTGCTTTGCTAACCTTTCTTGCCTGCCTGCTATGCGCCAGACGCAGATACAAGACAAATTCTGTTCCTGCCCTTGAGGAAAGCACAGCTCACCTTGTGGGTCCACAGGGACTCACCACCTTCAGGATGTGTGATCTTATGACGGTGACCATTGATTGACCCTGCCCACACGCCCAGCATCGCGTGACGGGCTTTCCTTGCACGGTCTCATTTAATGTTCACAAATCTGTGACATGGCACTGGCCTCATTTTATGGATGAGGAAGCCAAGGCCGAGAGAGATGCTATGGACAGGTGTCAAACCTTGTGAATGTCAGAGGTGGGATCAGACAGCTGGGCTCTCTCAGCTCCAGCATTGGAAGTGCTGGTGTGTTAGTTTGCCAGGACTGCCATAATAAATACGACAGATTGGGAGGCTTAAACAATAGAAATCGACTCCCTCACAGTTCTGGAGGCAAGCAGTCTGAGATCAGGTGATTCAGGCTTGGTTTCTTCTGAGACCTCCCTTCCTGGCTTTGTAATGGCCGGCTTCTCCCTGTGTCTTCACGTGATTCTCCTTTGATCTGTGCATGTCTGTGTCCTAATCTCTCTCTTTTTTTAAATTTTATTGAAGTATAGTTGATTTACAATGTTGTGTTTAATTTCTGCTGTACAGCAAAGTGATTTAGTTATACATAAATATATTCTTTTTCATATTCTTTTCCATTACGGTTTATCACAGGATATTGAATATAGTTCCCTCTAATCTAATAAGGATACTAGTCATAATGGATTGGATTAGGGCCCACCTTAATGGACTAATTTTACCTTAATCACCTCTTTAAAAATCCTACCTCCAAATATAGTCAGATTCTGAGGTACTGATGGTTAGGACTTCAACATATGAATTTTGAGGGGACACAATTCAACTCATAACATGTGGGGTGCAGCTCTAGGCTGGCATCCAGAAATGACTCCCAGCCTAAGGGTGCAGAACTCCCCATCCAGGGAGTCCCCAACTGTGTCACTGTCAGCAGCCCTGGCTGTAGTTGTTGGCTCCAGGAATGTACTGAGCTGCCGTCCTGGCATCAGGAAGCTGCAGCCACTGCCACATTGTTGGTTCTATAGCCAGGCAGCCTGAGCTGCAGGCATCACACCCACATTCCAGTTACAAGAAGGAGGAAGGATAAAAGGTAACGCTCCATCCTTTAAGGATGCTTCTTAGGAGCCATATGGTGCTTATACTCACATCCCATTGGCCAGAACTTAGCCTAGTAGCAAGGGAGGCTGGGAAATGTAGTTTTTCTTTCCAATAGCCATGTACACTGCTAAGAATCTGGGGGTGTATGATTAAGGAAAACGGAGTGGGGAATGGATTTTGGGGGTCAACAGCAGCCTCTGCTGCACTTCCTTAAACAGACTCTGGAAGGCTAAGTAATGTATACAACATAGGTAGCCAGCAGTGGCCAAGGTCCTCCAGTGCCTGAGCCCATGACCCATGAGAATTTACGCCTCTTCTCATTTCCTTTGAATGACTTTGTACAACGTAAACACCAGTTTCTGCTCTCCTGTGGCCAAGTGTTCTCTTGTTGGTTAGAAACATGAGTTTCTGAGGGGCTTGTGTTGTAGGTGATAATACAAAAAAGAGAAAAAGAGAGGTTGGGTGTCCCAAGTGTACGTTTAATCTCATTGTAAATATTTTGTGAGGTTCAGTCACCCTTGTCTTCTGGAGAAATAGATTCTTAATCTAGTCATTTACTTTCTACCCACAGCCCCCAGTCCAGTTTCTGACTTTCAAGTGACAAGTGTCAGCACAAGGGAAATTGGCTTAGCATGGAATAGCAATGACTCTAATTCCTTTGAGATACATATCACACCGGATGAAGTTGGAGTACATCAAACAACCACCGAACAAAGTATTGTCATTGGTGGCTTATCCCCTGGAACCAAGTATCGTTTTGACATATTTCCACAAGGACCAGATGGGACTAAAGGGGATTCCCAAACAGTTTACAATACAACTGGTAAGCAAATAGGTTGTATTTTCTGAGAAACAGTCATGTTTCTTAAGGGAAATCAGTATAATTTATAAATGTCAATTTTTCCAAATATTGCTTTTCTTTTAATTATCTAAGAAAAACTTTTTAACAAGTTTATAATGACAGCAATGCATATTCATTATATAAAATACAGACAAGCAAAAAGAAAAATCACATGTAAACCAACAACCAGAGATAATAACTAATAGCTTTTGATGCGTGATGTTTTAGAATTTTAAGGTATAGAAAGGTGTGTAGGTGTATATATATTTTAACAAATATTAAAATCCTGTACATGTGTTACCTGCTGTTTTTCATTTCAAGTTTATTATGACTATTCTTCCCTATTAGCATAAATATTTATGCAGGATAATTTTTTTTCTTTATTAAACATCTTCATTGGAGTATAATTGCTTTACAATGGTGTGTTAATTTCTGCTATATAACAAAGTGAATCAGTTATACATATACATATGTCCCCATATCTCTTCCCTCTTGTGTCTCCCTCCCTCCCACCCTCCCTATCCCACCCCTCTAGATGGTCACAAAGCACCGAGCTGATCTCCCCGTGCTTTGTGGCTGTTTCCCACTAGCTCTCTGTTTTACGTTTGGTAGGGTATATATGTCCATGCCACTCTCTCACTTTGTCCCAGGTTACCCGCCCCCTTCCCCATATCCTCAAGTCCATTCTCTAGTAAGTCTGTGTCGTTGTTCCCATCTTGCCCCAAGGTTCTTCATGACAATTTTTTTTTTTTTTTTTAGGTTTCATATATATGTGTTAGCATACGGTATTTGTTTTTCTCTTTCTGACTTACTTCACTGTGTATGGCAGACACTAGGTCTATCCACCTCACTACAAATAACTCAGTTTTGTTTCTTTTTATGGCTGAGTAATATTCCATTGTATATATGTGCCACATCTGCTTTATCCATTCATCTGTTGATGGACACTTAGGTTGCTTCCATGTCCTGGCTACTGTACATAGAGCTGCAATGAACATTTTGGTACCTGACTCTTTTTGAATTATGGTTTTCTCAGGGTACATGCCCAGTAGTGGGATTGCTGGATCGTATGGTAGTTCCATTTTTAGTTTTTTAAGGAACCTCCATACTGTTCTCCATAGTGGCTGTATCAATTTGCATTCCCAGCAACAGTGCAAGAGGGTTCCCTTTTCTCCACACCCTCTCCAGCAATTATTGTCTGTAGATTTTTTGATGATGGCCATTCTGACTGGTGTGAGGTGATATCTCATTGTAGTTTTGATTGGCATTTCTCTAAAGATTAATGATGTTGAGCATTCTTTCATATGTTTGTTGGCAATCTGTATATCTTCTTTGGAGAAATGTCTATTTAGGTCTTCTGCCCATTTTTGGATTGGGTTGTTTGTTTTTTTGATACTGAGCTGCATGAGCTGCTTGTAACCTTTGGAGATGAATCCTTTGTCAGTTGCTTCATTTGCAAATATTTTCTTCCATTCTGAGGGTTGTCTTCTCGCCTTGTTTATGGTTTCCTTGTCTGTGTAAAACCTTTTAAGTTTCAGTAGGTCCCATTTATTTATTTTTGTTTTTACTTCCATTTCTCTAAGAGGTGGGTCAAAAAGGATCTTGCTGTGATTTATGTCATAGAGTGTTCTGCCTATGTTTTCCTCTAAGAGTTGGATAGTGTCTGGCCTTATGTTTAGGTCTTTAATCCATTTTGAGTTTATTTTTGTGTATGGTGTTAGGGAGTGTTCTAATTTCATTCTTTTACATGCAGCTGTCCAGTTTACACAGTACCACTTATTGAAGAGGCTGTCTTTTCTCCACTGTATATTCTTGCCTCCTTTATCAAAGATAAGGCGACCATATGTGCATGGGTTTATCTCTGGGCTTTCTATCCTTTTCCATTGCTCTATATTTCTGTTTTTGTGCCAGTACCATACTGTCTTGATTACTGTTGCTTTGTCTGAAGTCAGGGAGCCTGATTCCTCCAGCTCTGTTTTTCTTTCTCAAGATTGCTTTGGCTATTTGGGGTCTTTTGTGTTTCCATACAAATTGTGAAATTTTTTGTTCTAGTTCTGTGAAAAATGCCACTGGTAGTTTGATAGGGATTGCATTGAATCTGTAGATTGCTTTGGGGAGTAGAGTCATTTTCACAATGTTGATTCTTCCAATCCAAGAACATGGTATATCTCTCCATCTATTTGTAATTTCACTTTCAGATTTTTCATCATTAGTGTATAGGAATGCCAGAGATTTCTGTGCATTAATTTTGTATCCTGCTACTTTACCAATTCATTGATTAGCTCTAGTAGTTTTCTGGTAGCATCTTTAGGATTCTCTATGTATAGTATCATGTCATCTGCAAACAGTGGCAGCTTTACTTCTTTTCTGATTTGGATTCCTTTTATTTCTTTTACTTCTCTGATTGCTGTGGCTAAAAATTCCAAAACTATGTTGAGTAATAGTGGTGAGAGTGGACACCCTTGTCTTGTTCCTGATCTTAGTGGAAACGGTTTCCGTTTTTCACCATTGAGGATGATATTGGCTGTGGGGTTGTCATATATGGCCTCTATTATGATGAGGAAAGTTCCCTCTATGCCTCCTTTCTGGAGGGTTTTTATCATAAATGGGTGTTGAATTTTGTCAAAAGCTTTCTCTGCATCTATTGAGATGATCATATGGTTTTTCTCTTTCTGTTTGTTAATATGGTTTATCACACTGATTGATTTGCATATATTGAAGAATCCTTGCATCCCTGGGATAAACCCCACTTGATCATGGTGTATGATCCTTTTAATGTGCTGTTGGATTCTGTTTGCTGGTATTTTGTTGAGGATTTTTGCATCTATGTTCATCAGTGATATTGGCCTGTAGTTTTCTTTCTTTGTGACATCCTTGTCTGGTTTTGGTATCAGGGTGATGGTGGCCTCATAGAATGAGTTTGGGAGTGTTCCTCCCTCTGCTATATTTTGCAAGAGTTTGCGAAGGATAGGTGTTAGCTCTTCTCTAAATGTTTGATAGAATTCGCCTGTGAAGCCATCTGGTCCTGGGCTTTTGTTTGTTGGAAGATTTTTAATCACAGTTTGAATTTCAGTGCTTGTGATTGGTCTGTTCATATTTTCTATTTCTTCCTGATTCAGTCTTGGCAGGTTGTGCATTTCTAAGAATTTGTCCATTTCTTCCAGGTTGTCCATTTTATTGGCATAGAGTTGCTTGTAGTGAATCTCATGATCCTTTGCATTTCTGCAGTGTCAGTTGTTACTTCTCCTTTTTCATTTCTAATTCTACTGATCTGCGTCTTCTCCCTTTTTTTCTTGATGAGTCTGGCTAATGGTTTATCAATTTTGTTTATTTTCTCAAAGAACCAGCTTTTAGTTTTATTGATCTTTGCCATCGTTTCCTTAATTTCTTTTTCATTTATTTCTGATCTGATCTTTATGATTTCTTTCCTTCTCTGCAGAATAATTTTAATACCTGCCTGACATTCCATTGTCTAAATCAGGAGTCAGCAGGTAAAAATGGCCCATGGGCCAAATCTGGTCCACTGCCTGTTTTTTTACAGAGAGTAAAGTTTTATTGGAACACAGCCATGCTCATTTCTTTATATAAAGTCTATGGCTTCTTTTGTGCTACAAATGAGTAGTTGCCACAGAGAATAAATGGCCTGCAAAACCTAAAATATTTATTCTGTGGTCCATATGGAAAAAGTTCGCTGACCCCTTGGTTAGATCATTGGTTCTCAAAGTGTGGTCCAGGGATCTCTGGGAGTCCCCTAGATTCTTTCAAGGGGCTCTGTAAGGTATTATTATTTTTTTTTTAAGAATTTATTTATTTTATTTATTTATTTTTGGCTGCGTGGGGTCTCTGTTGCTGCTTGCGGGCTTTCTCTAGTTGTGGTGAGCAGAGGCTACTCTTTGTTGCGGTGTGCGGGCTTTTCATTGCGGTGGCTTCTCTTGTTGCGGAGCACGGACTCTAGGCACATGGGCTTCAGTAGTTGTGGCTCTCGGGCTCTAGAGCGCAGGCTCAGTAGTTGTGGCGCACGGGCTTAGTTGCTCCGTGGCATGTGGGATCTTCCCGGACCAGGGCTCGAACCTGTGTCTCCTGCACTGGGAGGCAGATTCTTAACCACTGAACCACCAGGGAAGCCCTGTGAGGTATTATTACCATAACGATATTGGAATGCTATTTGGCTTCTTCACTCTCATTCTCTCATGATGAGTGTACAGTGGAGTTTTCTAGATGCTCTATGAAATGGGATGAGATCATTTTTCTGTTGGCTAATGGAATGCATGCTTGTGTATTCTTATGTTTTAAATATTTTCCCCATTGAAAATTTTCTATTACAGCATACATAAATATAACCTAAATAAATAAAAATTCTCTGAGAGCCTTACTAAGTTTTAAGAAGATGAAGGGGTCCTGAAACCCTAAAGTTTATAAATATTTAACTACTCCCCTATTGTTGGACAGGTAGATTATTTATAGTCTTTCATAAACAACATTGTGATACAGTAGTTTCGTTAGTTCTATGAGGCCTATTGATATTGATAAAAATATTTCATGAAAACTATTTCTCATTATTGTTTTTAAAATTTGAAATGAAATTTTTGGAAAAGCTTGGAAAACATACAGTATTCCCTGATCTTTGATTGCAAGGGAATTGAAATCTTTTCCACAGAAGGGAGGAATAAAGAAATGAGACTGATGCCTTGAGCCACGTGTGAAGTCATTTGGACTCTTGGGATTCTCCTTGTGTAGGTTTCTTCAACTCTGTTGGCTGGGTTAAGCACTGATAGCTACTAGGAAGATCTGCTTCCAAAATATGGGAACTGCTAAAATGCATCCCTCAGATGAAGTGTGGTAATTCCTTTTCAAGTCTGGATTTCAGATTAGACTTTTGAGGTAGGGTCGTAGTATCAACATATATTTTTTTCTTTCTTTTTGAGAATGTTGCTAATGGTAAAGGCATCACCATTGTGGGGTCCCTTTGATATTGTATGACTTACCAACGACCAGAATTTAATGTAATAATAACATAATGTACTAGGGGTCTACAAATGGCTGGGCTGTCATACTGTATTTAAACATTTTGGACACAACTCCATGAGGTAGGGACTATTATCATCTCTATTTTACAGAGTAAGAAATGGGGACTCTGTGAACTTAAGTAACTGGCCCAGGGTGACAAGGTAGTGAACTGGCCTCTGTCTGACTTTGAAGACTGAGGTCTTAACCAGAGTGTGGACTGTACTTTGTTTTGTTTTTGTTTTTGTTTTGCGGTACGCGGGCCTCTCACAGCTGTGGCCTCTCCCGTTGCGGAGCACAGCGTCCGGACACACAGGCCCAGCGGCCATGGCTCGCGGGCCCAGCCTCTCCATGGCATGTGGGATCTTCCCAGACCGGGGCATGAACCCGCGTCCCCTGCATTGGCAGGCGGACTCTCAACCACTGCGCCACCAGGGAAGCCCTGGACTGTACTTTGATATGGTGCAGCTGCAAAAGTAATTTAAGCCTGTTCATAAGGAGAAGGCACCTCTTGTACTATTGCCTGTAATTGTCCGGTTGAATGGAAATCAAGAAGAGTTGTAATAAGGCACTAGACTCTTAGGGTATTACCATTCTATTATTGACCAATGTTCATTATTATTGGGGAGAATAAATGTAACAGCATTAAAGGCAATTTTGAAAAAGGGAAACAAATACCGTATGACCCAACAATTCCACTCCTACATGTATATATATTTCCAAAAGAATTGAAAGCAGGGCCTTGAACAGTTATTTCTACACCAGTGTTCATAGGAGCATGATTCACAATAGCTAAAAGGTGGAGGCAACCAAGTGTCCATCAACAGAGGACTGGATAGACAAAATGTGGTATATCCATATGACAGAATATTATTTAGCCATAAAAAGGAATGAAAGTACTGAGACATGCTATAGTGTGGATAAATCTTGAAAACATTATGCTAAGTGAAAAAAGCTGGACATAGAAGGACAACTACCGTATGAATCCACTTATATGAGATGCCTAGAATAGGCATGTTTACAGAGACAGATGGTAGAAGAGAGGGGCTGGGAGGAGGGAAGAATGAGGGTTGTTGTTTCATGGGAACAGAGTTCGTGTTGGGGATGATGAAATGTTTTGGGTACACATGATGGTGATGGTGACACAACATTGTGAATGTATTTAATGCTACTGAGTTGTACACTTACAAATGGTTAAAATGATAAATATTATGTTGTGTATATTTTACTACCACAAAAAGGCAGGGAAACAAAAATAACTCCACTCTTCTAACCCAACTGAATTCCTTTTCTATCTGTGTCCATGGTCATATATTTATAGTTTATATCACTGTAATTATTATATGAATTATTTTATTTTGTATTTGAACTTTTTCTTTTAACTCCATATATATCATAACTTCCCTCCTGTAGTGGTTATGGTTTTCATGTTTTTAGTGGCTGCAGACTATTTCATCTTGTAGCCAGATCACAATGTATATATAGCCCTTCCCTTTTTATGGGATATTTAGGTTATTTCTACTATTTTTATATTTATAGAAAACTGGTGGAATCCTTTTAACATCAGTTAGCCAGTGGGAGGGAAAGAAGATTCTCAGTTACCTTCCTTTAAGAGAACCTACTTAAAAATTAATTTTTGAGGGCTTCCCTGGTGGCTCAGTGGTTGAGAGTCCGCCTGCCGATGCAGGGGATACGGGTTCGTGCCCCGGTCTGGGAGGATCCCACGTGCTGTGGAGCGGCTGGGCCCGTGAGCCATGGCCGTTGAGCCTGCGTGTCCGGAGCCTGTGCTCCACAATGGGAGAGGCCACAACAGTGAGAGGCCCACATACGGCAAAAAAAAAAAAAAAAAAAAATTAATTTTTGAGCAGATAGTACATGCATGTGGTACAAAATTTTTAAAAGTACAAAGGGTTTTACAGTGAAAATGTTCCCCTCTTTTGTCCCCTATCTACTCAACTGGCCTCTTCAGAGGTGACCTTGGTTACTGGGTAAAGAGAGAAAAGTTTTGTAAGTAAGGGCAGAAAAGAGGTCCTGTTATCTAGTTGTTTCTGGGATCTGTGCATTCATATTGCAGCTGGTTCAGTGTGTAGAGGTGAGATGATCCGAGTACAGAACCCAGAGGACTCATTGGGTGATATCACTTCTGACTCCCAGCTCTGAGCGTGGAGGGCATGTGTGCTTTTTCCCTTCATCACTCCAGCCTCAAATGCTCCCACTTAGCGTCAACTGTATTTCAGTTTTTCTCTTCAGTATGCCTGTCTATGTTATAGAAAGATGTTTTCTTTTGAGGGAGTGATTAAAAAAAACTACTTATTGAGATATAGTACACATACTGAAAAGCACACACATCCTGAGTGCATAGTGTGATGAATCTTCACAAACAGCACCCATCTGGTCACTAGCACTCAGGTCAAGAAACTGGCCATGATTGTCACTCCAGAAGACCCCCGAAGGGGGCATCTCTGTGACAAAAGCAAAAGACCAGAAAACTGATAGGATAAGCTGGTAAGTTCATCTGTGTTACAGAAGAGCCAAAATTCTTGAAAGAACTGAGTGTGTGTGTTTCTCACCTAAGTTTTAGAGTTTGCCCTACGTGAACTCATTTGAGGGTTTGATGGCAAAAGAGCAAGTTCTCTTGTCAGACTCCTTGGAATAAAGCTGGACGTTATGATGGTCATTAATAGACTTCCTTTTTTCTTCCTTTCCTCTGACCAGACCTCAGTGCAGTGTTTGATATCCGTGTGGTTAACGTCACCACAACCGACATGCAGTTGGTGTGGCGGAATACAGACAATGGTACTGGGTACATCTACTGTGTAGTGATACAGTCTGAGCACAGCTCTAACCAGACAAATAGTTCTCATGAAGCAATCACTCTCGGGGGCCTGATCCCGGGCACCTTATATAACATCACAATCTTCCCAGAAATGGACAATTTCCGGGGAATATCCAACTCCACTGCACAGTACACACGTAAGTGTCTTAGAACACCCTCCTAAGGGAGTATTCTCCTTTTCACTTGGAGGATGGGAAGTAAGCATTGGTTAAATGATGGAATAAGAGGCTCTTGTGTTTCTGGGCTCCAGGTAGAATGTGAAACTGTGTAAGCTGAAAACATCGGCCTCAGCAAATGTTCTTCTGTGCTCTTGGGGCACTTGGTGCTGAGCCATATGAACTTGGAATTGTCTTCTGAAGCAGAAAGGGATCCCATAAGCATGGGAAACATGACTATTCATTCTCTAGTCTGGAATACAGACTAGAGGAGGGTCACCCTGTCATGTTGGCATTGGAAGATGCAGCCCAAATGAGGCACTTTGCATGCAAAAGTGAGGGTAGTATTTTGGTAATATTTGACCTAAATATATGGCAGAAATGGTAGTTCATAATGTCTTTTTCATATGTTTTTCTCTTTCGTTAATCATATTTCAAAAACAGATAGAAATTACATCTTGAAAATATATTTCAGATAAATTATTAAAAGAAGCCTGAAAAACTTTCATTCTTTTGAGATTTACTCTGTATAATTATTTTCTGAATGTCTTTTTTGGGAAGCGTTCCATCTTTCGAGTCCAGCAAACATTAGCTTTATTTATTCTTTCCCAAAAGGAGCCAGGCTATTTTTATTAAATTAAATTTAATTAATTTTCTGGCTATTTTTACATGCAAATAATAAAATGGTTCAAGCTAATCCATGCTTTTTTTTTTTTTTTTTTTTTTTTTTAAAAAAAAACTAAGGGCCCAGCATTGTGTCCAACATTGAAGTAAGGACCAACACCACAGCAGCAACCTTAAACTGGCAGAACTTTGATGAAGCCTCTTTCAGGTACACCTACCACCTTCTTATGGAGCAGGATGGAAATGCCAGCAAGGCCACACAAATAGTCACAGGCATCGGCATCACCTATGCTACAGTCACCGAGCTAACACCTGGCTCCTCATACACCGTAGAGATCTTCACACAGGTGGGGAATGTCACCGAGTCACTGGCACCTGGCTGGCAGTCATTCTGTACAGGTGAGTAGTCCCACGTGCCTCTTGGACTCCTTCTTGTGTGATGCTGGCCTTGCACGTAGGTTCTTGAAATAAACTCTAGTTGATTAGCTTTTGTGTGGTGTGTGATAGTAGACCCCAAGCTCTCTGAGCATCCTATTAGCTTATTAGTGCTATCTTGCTGCCCGCATCATTTATTCATTCAACAGATATGTATTGAGCATTTACTATATGCCAGGCACTGTTAAAGGACACAGACAAGTCCCTGCCTTTCTGGAACTTTTATTCTGATAGGGAAGACATAATAAACAAGATAAATAGGTTATTAGCTGATGATTACTAAGGAGGGGGGAATAAACAAGGATGGGGGAAATGAGGTGTTTATCTTGGAAAGGCTTCATTGAAAAGGTGACTTTTGAGCAAAGACTTGAAGGGTGTAAAGCAGGCCATGTGAATGTTGGGGCATAGAGCATTACAGGCAGAGGGGCAGCCAGTGCTGGGGTGCCGAGCCTGGAGCGTGCCTGCTGTATTGAAGAAAGAGCAGGAGGTCAGGGTGGCAGAGATGGATCCATGGGCGCAAGAGGGGAAGGGGGAGGAGGTGAGGCCCAAGATGCAAGAGGTGATGGGCCAGGGCATGGATGATGTCCGGGCTTGTAGTTCATAGTTTGGCTTTTACGCTGAAGAAGACGGAAAGGATGTTGTTAAAATGAATGCTCAGCTTTTTTGCCTTTCTTGATCCTGAATGTCTCGATGCAAAAGGTGTGATCTTTTAAAGGGAAGAAGAGCCCTGTGTTTAACTGAGGGAACTTTCAGAGCGTAATCCGGGGAATGTTTTGTGGACGGCTGTTGAGTACTTCTGCTGACAGTTTTGATCGTGGGGCCTTTATCACCTCTGTGTGTGTGTAGCACCCTACTCCCTACCCTCTTTGCATCTGCTTCCTCCCTTCCTTAGACCAAGCCATTCAAATGTGTTTAGGCTGATTTGGAAGGGGAACAGGGGTCTCGTCGGATCAGCCTCCCTGGTAGTGTAGGAGCTGGAACCTTGATGACCTCTGAGTTTTCACATGGAGCGGCTAAAGGGATCCCTGCAGCTTTGAGTCCCTTCTGCTAACTCAGGCTCCATTCACCGGGTCTAGACTCTGATCTTTGGTATTTGGGTGGCTTCCATTGCTAATGTTTATCTTAGCTACAATTATTGTAGCCCATAGCAAAAGAAAGATATCTATGAGCATTTACGAGTGGGGATGGAAAGAACAGGAACAGTGGGAGTAGGTATGCATTGGGCAGGTTACCTTTCCAGGCCTCAGGTGGAGAATGTGGCCGTTGTACTAGGTGACTCTTTAGAACTCCTCCTGCTTTAAAGCACTGCAACATTAAAGTAATGATAACATTCTTCCCCACCCCCGGTACATAAATACAGAGTTTCCCATTTACATCAGTTTTTTGTTGGCCCTCAATAAAACGCTACTGGTCCTCAGATAGGTAGTGAGAAATAACACCACATTTTAGAGATGAAGAAACCAATACCGCTTACCATTGATTATTTAGCTTGTCGTATGTGTAGAAAACACGCTGGACTTGGATTTAGAAAACCTGAGATCCAGTTTTGGCTTCGCCACTGACCAGCCATGTCATCTTTAGCAAATTGCTTAATCTCTCTAAGCCTCGGTTGATTCATCTGCAAAATAGGACAATATTAACCCTGCCTGTTCCAGAAGGATTGTCAAGTGGGCCCCAAAATGAGGTGATGCAGGTGAAGAAGTCGCTACCGCCTCCACTGTGTTGTCGTTGCCCCCCATGGAGCCCTGTGCTCTTCCAGCCTGGACCCTGACAGCCACTGTTTCATTTAATCCTCAGACAGTCCTGCAGTTGAGGCTCAGAACAGTTGGGGGACTGACCCAAGGTCACACAGTTCAGTAAGGCCCTATTCAAGGTCAGCCTCTGCCTCTTCTGTCATGCTCCATGGCTGTCCTCTCATCACCAACGGGCCAGGAACCTCCTGCTCCCCAAGTTTCAGTGTTTGCAAAGACAAAAGTCCAAGAATAGGGCTTCCCTGGTGGCGCAGTGGTTGAGAGTCCGCCTGCCGATGCAAGGGACACGGGTTCGTGCCCCGGTCCGGGAGGATCCCACATGCCGCGGAGCAGCTGGGCCCGTGAGCCATGGCCGCTGAGCCTGTGCGTCCGGAGCCTGTGCTCCGCGACGGGAAGGGCCACGACAGTGAGAGGCCCGCATACCGCAAAAAAAAAAAAAAAGTCCAGGAATCTCATGATGTGCTGTTCTTGCCTTGCAGACCCTGCACCAGTAACCTCCTTCCACTGTGAAGTGGTCCCCAAAGAGCCAACCTTGGTCCTCAGGTGGGCCTGCCCTTTCGGCACCAACACAGGCTTCGAGCTGGAGGTCAGCCACGGAGACTGGGAAAATCTGACAAACCTGGAGAGCTGCTCCTCGGAGAACGGCTCTGAGTACAGGACAGAAGTCACATATTTGAATTTTTCTACCTTGTACAACATCAGCATCACTGCCCGGTCCTGTAACAAGATGGCACCGCCCACCCAGAACACCTGCCTCACTGGCATCACAGGTGGGCTTCAGGGAGGGCAGGGTGGCCAGGTGACATTGTGGTCACCTTGGAAAGCTGACCCAGAGGGTCTGCAAGTGTGGCCTAGAAACCTGTTTCTAAAAAAAATTTATCCAAAAATATTTGTTTTTGTTGGCACAGACTGTTAACCCAATTCTACAGAAATCTAGTCTATATATTCTATAGAATCTATATGATCTATAGAAATCTAGTGAGAGGGAATTTTTTACATTCCAAAAGTTTCCTTCGTTTTACAGAATAATTTGTTGCCACCTTTTCTTTTACGTAAGTTCCCCTAAAATGTTCAAATATACACAAAAGCAAAGGACAGTATAATGGGATCCACGTACCCGTCATCACTCAGTTGAACATTTGTGAGCATTTGACCAGTCTTTTTCATTTGTATCCCCTCCTCCCTTATTGGACTTCTTTGAGACCAGTCCTGGTTATTCTATAGTTTTATTTGTAAGTTTTTCAGTATGTATTGCTGCAAGACAGGGACTCCTTTTCCCTTTCTTTCAAACATAACCACATTACTGTTGCCATTACCCTTAAAAATTTAACAATACTTTTTTTTTTGGCCATGCTGCGTGGCTTGCGAGATCTCAGTTCCCCGACCAGGGATTGAACCTGGGCCACAGGAGTGAAAGCCCGGAATCCTAACTACTAGGCCACCAGGGCACTCCCAACAATCCTTTTTTTTTTTTTTTTACTATTATCAGATAGATATTCAGTCAAGATTCATATTTCCCTAGAATCTGTATTAATAAGCTCCCCAGCTGTTTTGGGAAATGGGATCATTCAGAAGAGATCCCCCTAGTTAATCTTTTCATGATCACCTTTTATTTTGAACTTGGAAAAAATTACTTCTTTGCTTTTTTTTTTAATTGAGATATGGTTGATTTACAATATTATATTAGTTTCAGGTGTACAACATAGTGATTCATGATTTTTATAGATTATACTGCATTTAAAGTTATTATACGATATTGGCCGTATTCCCTGTGCTGTGCAGTATATCTTTGTCACTTATTTATTTCATACATAGTAGTTTGTACCTCTTAACCCCTACCCCTGTCTTGCCCCTCCCCGCTCCCCTCTCCCCACTGGTAACCACCAGTTTGTTTTCTTTATCTATGAGTCTGTTTCTGTTTTGTTATATTCATTCTTTGTTTCATTTTTATCTGTCTTTCGCTCCCTGTGTCTTTGCCAAAATTATGTCTTAGGTCAACCTGGTGGAGTTGGTTTTGCTTTGTGCTTTTTGAATCCTGGATATACTATTTCCTTTAGGGTATCAGAATGTTTCCAAACAATTTCTAAAGAATTGGTGGTTGAAATAGTAAGAAGAAAAGGCTTCTTACTTCAGGGACACTGACTTGGAAAATGGCTGAGGGATTCTACTGACAGAGCCTTGGACTTAGGCAGACCTGGGTTTGATTGTAAAGTCTACCTTTTACCAGCTGTGTGATCTCAGAAAAGCTGCTTAACCTCTCTGAGCCTTGTTTTTCTTAGTTGTAAAAAAGGGGAAATAATACCTACCTTCCAGGACTGTTAATACAAATTAGATGACGTAGTGTAGGTGGAAGATCACTTCGGAGCTACCATGTATGGCTAGTCAAGTTGTGCACTGCATAGTTCCATGGAACATCATTCATATAGTCTACTGTGCGTGTGGGACTCCTTGGAGTTGTGTAGTACACAGCTATATAGGATGGCCCTGGGTCACAATCCTTTGTGTTTCTGCAGCACTCTACAGTGTAATAGAAACATTGAACCTTGTTGGGTACTTTTTTGTAGCTCTCTGTTTTATGATGTCATCTCAGTGGGTATAAGCCACTGAGGAACATAAACCATATGTGATCCGGTATCTCCAGGGCTGAGCACAGTACCTAGTGAAGGGAAGGAGCTTGTTAGAGTTACTTGTTTCTGAAGCTGAGCAGTGCGTGGTAGGGTTAGATAATGACCACTCAGCATTTAGTCCAGTGATCCTCTCACTTTTTAATCTGTAGCTCCCTTTCCTCAGATGAATTTTTATGTACAAATTTAGCATGCTTTTTAAATGTACAACTTTGACACTTTTTTATTTAACATAAAAGTGGAGCTGCATTTTCTCTGAGAAAGGCAGGAAGTGCTGGTGGGATGGGTAAACCGGGGAGAGTTGGAGCGATGGTCTTTTAGCCAACACTTGTTGATTGCTTACTGTGTGCTTGGGTAAGGGACACTACGGTGAGCGTGGCCGGCAAGGTCCCTCTAGTGTAGGACTGAGATAAGCAGTGAGAAGGAAAAGATTTCCAGGCTTTGAGGTGGGTGGAGCTGTCTTGGGTCAGGAAGCTGGGGACTCCTCGCTGGCCCGCTAAAAGGCATAGAGCTGTGGACGGGGTGGGAGCTGATGCTAGGAAACGTCTGTTGAGGCAGTTGACACTTAGACGTTGGACAGCGCCTCCAAGTGGCCACTGCGGTCAGTTACTTGAGAGGTTGCTGAAGGATGGTTTAGAGCTGTGCCTTCCAATAGAAAATCATGTGAGCCTCCTGTATAATAAAAACTTTTCTAGGAGCCACATTAAGAAATTGTAAGAAGGAGCGGCTGGAAATTCCCTGGTGGTTCAGTGGTTAGAACTCTGTGCTTTCACTTCCGGGGGCCCGTGTTCGATCCCTGGTCAGGGAACTAAGATCCCATAAGCTGGCTGGCATGGCCAGGGGAAAAAAAAAAGGAGGAGCTGAAATGAGTTTTGATCTGAGTTTTGATCACATTTTATTTAACTCAGTATGTTAAAATGTTATCATTCCAACATGTATTTTGTATAAAGTGAGTTATTAATGAGATACTTTATGTCCAAACTTGGGCCTGTCACCTTTCAAGTGCTCAGTGGGTACATGTGGTTAGTGGCTGCCATATTGGACAGCATACATTTGGAAAATTGTGTTATGGTCTTTTTTTTTTTTTTGGAGTTCAGTTTTCTCAGTCTCCCTGCATCTTGGTTATAATCACAGAAACACTCAAACTGTATGTGGGAGACCAGTTTAGGTAGAGAGAGTGTGGAGAGAGATCATCTTTAATTCACCTTTTCCTTCCTTTTGTGTTAATTTAGAGAGTGGCTTCACAAGCTTAGCTTGGGAAGGCGAGGCACAGGATCATGAAGGCCACTCACGGAATGTTCCCGTGTGGGCTTTTCTGGTTTCCGGGAAGAGGGTCAGTCGAATTTCTCTAGGCAGAGTTTTAAACCTACCCCAGCAAAAAAACAAGGACTTCGGTGTGAAGGGTGCAGAGCCGGAATGCAGCCAGGTCTCAGGAGAAAGTATGTTCTCTCCACGTCATCTTTGCTTCCTTCTGGGTGACTTTCTGCTTCATCATTGTTCTCTGACCAGCCAATCCTGGGGCCAAGTCCATGTGCTGGCAGATGTCTGCTTTCAGCTCCCAAGTTCTCACCTTGGAGTTCTACCCACACAGTCTCTGTCTTGTTCTCCTTCTGCCCCCATTCTCAAAATAAGGAATCTGGGCTCTCTGGGTCAGGAGGGACTGGGGGAAGATAGAAAAGGCAGGTTATATTCTACAAAAAAGGCTGCCAGGGGGCCACCGTGGCAATGTGGCTGGACCCAGTGAAGAGGTCATTGTCAGTTAGGCAGGCTCCCCAAGGACTTGCCATCTTTGTTCCCCACCAGTTCCCATCCCTGCCCTCTGCTTTGGATTTGCTTTGCATGAGCCCAGCACACAGCTTCCAGAGCAAGGGCAGGACCTGAGTGGGCACTGCAGCAAATCCTCTCCTTCACAATTTTGTTCCTTCTTTGGTTTTCAGTGTTGGGTGATCATGTTTTCTTTTGTTCTGTTTCAGACCCTCCTTCTCCAGATGGATCCCCTAATATTACATCTGTCAGTCACAATTCTGTGAAGGTCAAATTCAGTGGGTTTGAAGCCAGCCACGGACCCATCAAAGCCTACGCTCTCATTCTCACCACTGGGGACGGTAAGGAGGGGTCATTATGGGTTAGACAGCCAGTGGGTGATGGCGTGACTGGGTGCCATTTTTGTGCCCACTGAAACGCATTCATGAGACAAACACACGTCTGGTTTTATACTGCACCCCACGCTTTGGCACTCACCCCAGGGTGGGTGGGTGTAAGCCATTTGCCTGATGAGCTAGGTCAGAGGTTGACAGACTTAGTGTAAAGGGCCAGATAGCAAACATTCTAAGTTTTGCAGGCCCTACAGTCTCCTTCTCAGCTATTCAACTTTGCCATTGTAGTGTGAAAGCAGCCATAGAAGATACAGAAAGAGTCAATATGACTGTTCTAGTATTTACCAAAAGGGGTGGCTGGCTGGATTTGGCCCATGGCCATGATTTTCTTACCTCTGATCTATGTTTTTCATCTCTTTTGCAGCACAGGGTCTTTTAGGTGGCAGAATATTAGTTTTAACCAAGTTCGTCACACACACAGACACACACACACACACACAGACACACACACACACACATGAACACGCAAGCACAAATCATCCTCAAAGGGTGACTTTCTCTTGGAAGAAAAAAGGAAAAGATTTGCGTCTGTAGTGGGAACTTGCAAAGAGCATTGTCATAGCTGAGGGAGGAGGTGGATTAAATGCTGCTTTTCCTTAAAGGGCTCCATTACATTCCCTGGAAGTGAGACGGGAATGATTTGAGGGTGTCTTTGTTAGCTGTGTGTGGGTGCTTTGCCCAAGGTCTGGGTTTAAAGCGGTGAGTTTTGGAAATTCCCTGGCAGTCCAGTGGTTAGGACTCGGTGCTTTCAATACCAGGGGCCCGGGTTCAATCCCCGGTCAGGGAAATAAGATCCCGCAAGCCGTGCGGTGTGGCCAAAACAAAAAAAAAAGGGCAGAGTTTTGCTGTTTTTGGTGATTCTTTAACTGTCAATTATGCAGTGCCACCCTTGCCCCGACTCACAGCCTGTGATGCTGTCCTCATCTCCCTGAAGAAGACAGAGCTCAAACACACTGTCAGGGCTGCGGGGATCCAGGAAGACAAGGGATTTGCTGGTGTTGTAAACCTGCAGCTAAATCTCAAAAAGAGACATTGAGATCTCTCTCTCTCTCTCTCTCTCTCTTTCTGTCTTTTGTTTGGGGCCTGTTTCAAACACCTAGTCATTTTGCTGTGAAGGTATTCAGCAAATCCCAAGCTCAGACCTTTGCTGAACAGGGGAGATGATATTTCATACTGACCAGCCTGACCAGTACCAGCCTGTGATGGATGAGATCACACCCTCCGCGTCAGGTGGTCTGGGTTAGAAATACGACTCTACCACGTAGGCAGTGCAGCTTGGGGCCCCAGGTCTTTTTAGCTTTCTGTGTCTCATTTTCCCACCTGTAAAATGGGGGTAGTAAGCTTATGCGATGAGATTACTGTGGGGATTAAATGAGTTAATGTAAGTAAAGCCCTTAGAACTTAATATAAGGAAAACCTGGCAGAGAGAGCATATGTGAGAGATGGCAGCTGTCACCACCATCACCCTGGTCATTATTTAGAAACGAGGGAGACTTAAATCTCTGCAATCATTTTCTTATGGCTTTCCTTCTGTGTGCCTTTCTTAGCTGTTCACCCGTCAGCAGATGTATTGAGATATACGTACGAAGATTTCAAAAAGGGGGCCTCGGATACCTATGTGACATACCTCATAACAACAGAAGAAAAGAGATGTTCTCAGGGCTTATCTGAAGTCTTGAAATATGAAATCAATGTTGGGAACGAGTCCACCACACACGGCTATTACAACGGGAAGCTGGAACCTCTGGGTTCCTATCGGTAATGCCTTGTGTTTTTTGCCCTTTGGGGGCTGGGCCTCTGAGTGCAAAACGATATGTGGGCCATCAGACACTTCTCAGCCACCCCTCTTTCCTCTTGTCATCCCACAGGGCTTCTGTGGCTGGCTTCACCAATATTACCTTCAACCCTCACAGTGATGGACTCATAGACGGGGCTGAGAGCTACGTGTCCTTCAGTCGCTATTCAGATGCTGTTTTCTTGCCCCAGGATCCAGGTAGAGGAGCATCTTAGCAATGCATTGACTTTTTGCTTCCAATATCCACAGGAGCATGGGGGTCTGCACACCTCCCTGGGGCCCCAAGGAGGGTAGGAGAGCCTGGTCTCTCCTCTCAGAAGCTGAGATATCACTGGGCCATCAGGACCCAGCTCAGCTTCCTCTTCTGAGGTCCCCACGGGCCCCGCCCACCACACTCCCTTCACTGAATTCCAGTTACACTTCCAATTGGCAAACACTGTTTGCTCCTTTTTTCTCAGTGTAGTCATTTCTGTGCCCACGTACCAGACACACATGTGACTTTTAGGGCATGGAACCCTTGAATATTAGGATCAGAAGGAGCCATGGGAATCATCTTGTCCAGCTCCCATTTTATTTTATTTTTAAAAAGTTTATTGAGAGAGAGCAGACAGCAGAAGCAAGAAGATCTACAATCCTGCAGCCTATGGAACAAAAACCACATTCACAGAAAGAGAGACAAGATGAAAAGGCAGAGGGCTATGTACCAGATTAAGGAACAAGATAAAACCCCATAAAAACAACTAAATGAAGTGGAGATAGGCAACCTTCCAGAAAAAGAAGTCAGAATAATGATAGTGAAGATGATCCGGGACCTCGGAAAAAGAATGGAGGCAAAGATTGAGAAGATGCAAGAAATGTTTAACAAAGACCTAGAAGAATTAAAGAACAAACAAACAGAGATGAACAATACAATAACTGAAATGAAAACTACACTAGAAGGAATCAATAGCAGAATAACTGAGTCAGAAGAACGGATAAGTGACCTGGAAGACAGAATGGTGGAATTCACTGCTGCGGAACAGAATAAAGAAAAAAGAATGAAAAGAAATGAAGACAGCCTACGGGACCTCTGGGACAACATTAAACGCAACAACATTCGCATTATAGGGGTCCCAGAAGGAGAAGAGACAGAGAAAGGACCCGAGAAAATATTTGAAGAGATTATAGTCGAAAACTTCCCTAACATGGGAAAGGAAATAGCCACCCAAGTCCAGGAAGCGCAGAGTCCCATACAGGATAAACCCAAGGGGAAACATGCCGAGACACATAGTAATCAAATTGGCAAAAATTAAAGACAGAAAAATATTGAAAACAGCAAGGGAAAAACAACAAATAACATACAAGGGAACTTCCATAAGGTTAGCAGCTGATTTGTCAGCAGAAACTCTACAAGCCAGAAGGGAGTGGCATGATATACTTAAAGTGATGAAAGGGAAGAACCTACAACCAAGATTACTCTACCCGGCAAGGATCTCATTCAGATTCAATGGAGAAATCAAAAGCTTTGCAGACAAGCAAAAGCTAAGAGAATTCAGCACCACAAGACCAGCTCTAAAACAAATGCTAAAGGAACTTCTCTAAGTGGGAGACAGAAGAGAAGAAAAGGACCTACAAAAACAAACCCAAAACAATTGGGAAAATGGTCATAGGAACATTCATATTGATAATTACCTTAAACGTGAATGAATTAAATGCTCCAACCAAAAGACACAGGCTTGCTGAATGGATACAAAAACAAGACCCATATATATGCTGTCTACAAGAGACCCACTTCAGACCTAGGGACACATTCAGACTGAAAGTGAGGGCATGGAAAAAGATATTCCATGCAAATGGAAATCAAAAGAAAGCTGGAGTAGCAATACTCATATCAGATAAAATAGACTTTAAAATAAAGAATGTTACAAGAGACAAGGAAGGACACTACATAATGATCAAGGGATCAATCCAAGAAGAAGATATAACAATTATAAATATATATGCAGCCAACATAGGAACACCTCAATACATAAGGCAACTGCTAACAGCTATAAAAGAGGAAATCGACAGTAACACCATAATAGTGGGGGACTTTAACACCTCACTTACACCAATGGACAGATCATCCAAAATGAAAATAAATAAGGAAACAGAAGCTTTAAATGACGCAATAGACCAGATAGATTTAATTGATATTTATGGGACATTCCATCCAAAAACAGCAGATTACACTTTCTTCTCAAGTGCGCATGGAATATTCTCTAGGATAGATCACATCTTGGGTCACAAATTAAGCCTCAGTAAATTTAAGAAAATTGAAATCATACCAAGCATCTCTTCTGACCACAACGCTATGAGATTAGAAATGAATTACAGGGAAAAAAACATAAAAAACACAAACACATGGAGGCTGAACAATACGTTACTAAATAACCAAGAGATCACTGAAGAAATCAAAGAGGAAATCAAAAAATACCTAGAGACAAATGACAATGAAAACACGACGATCCAAAACCTATGGGATGCAGCAAAAGCAGTTCTAAGAGAGAATTTTATAGCTATACAAGCCTACCTCAAGAAACAAGAAAAATCTCAAATAAACAATCTAACGTTACACCTAAAGGAACTAGAGAAAGAAGAACAAACAAAACCCAAAGTTAGCAGAAGGAAAGAAATCATAAAGATCAGAGCAGAAATAAATGAAATAGAAACAAAGAAAACAGTAGCAAAGATCAGTAAAACTAAAACCTGGTTCTTTGAGAAGATAAAAAAAATTGATAAACCATTAGCCAGACTCATCAAGAAAAAGAGGGAGAGGACTGAAATCAATAAAATTAGAAATGAAATAGGAGAAGTTACAACGGACACCATAGAAATACAAAGCATCCTAAGAGACTACTACAAGCAACTCTATGCCAATAAAATGGACAACCTGGAAGAAATGGACAAATTCTTAGAAGGTACAACCTTCCAAGACTGAACCAGGAAGAAATAGAAAATATGGACAGACCAATCACAAGTAATGAAATTGAAATGGTGATTAAAAATCTTCCCACAAACAGAAGTCCAGGACCAGATGGCATCACAGGTGAATTCTATCAAACATTTAGAGAAGAGCTAACACCCATCCTTCTCAAACTCTTCCAAAATATTGCAGAGGAAGGAGCACTCCTAAACTCATTCTTTGAGGCCACCATCACCCTGATACCAAAACGAGACCAAGATACTACAAAAAAAGAAAATTACAGACCAACATCACTGATGAATATAGATGCAAAAATCCTCAACAAAATACTAGCAAACAGAATCCAACAACACATTAAAAGGATCATACACCATGATGAAGTGGGATTTATCCCAGGGATGCAAGGGTTCTTCAATATACGCAAATCATGCAATGTGGTACACCATATCAACAAATTGAAAAATAAAAATCATATGATCATCTCAGTAGATGCAGAAAAACTTTTGGCAAAATTCAACTCCCATTTATGATAAAAACTCTCCAGAAAGTGGGCATAGAGGGAGCCTACCTCAACATAATAAAGGCCATATATGACAAACCCACAGCAAACATTCTCAGTGGTGGAAAACTGAAAGCATTTCCTCTAAGATCAGGCACGAGACAAGGATGTCCACTCTCACCACTATTATTCAACATGGTTTTGGAAGTCCTAGCTACGGCAATCCGAGAAGAAGAATAAAAGGAATCCAAATTGGAAAAGAAGAAGTAAAACTGTCATTGTTTGCAGATGACATGATACTATACATAGAGAATCCTAAACATGCCACCAGAAAACTACTAGAGCTAATCAAAGAATTTGGTGAAGTTGCAGGATACAAAATTAATGCACAGAAATCTCTTGCATTCCTATACACTAATGATGAAAAATCTGAAAGTGAAATTAAGAAAACACTGCCATTTACCATTGCAACAAAAAGAATAAAATACCTAGGAATAAACCTACCTAGGGAGACAAAAGACCTGTATGCAGGAAACTATAAGACACTGATGAAAGAAATTAAAGATGATACCAACAGATGGAGAGACATACCATGTTCTTAGATTGGAAGAATCAATACTGTGAAAATGACTAAACTATACTACCCAAAGCCATCTACAGATTCAATGCAATCCCTATCAAATTACCAATGGCATTTTTTATGGAACTAGAACAAAAAATCTTAACATTTGTATGGATACACAAAAGACCCTGAATAGCCAGAGCAGTCTTGAGGGAAAAAAACGGAGCTGGAGGAATCAGACTCCCTGACTTCAGACTATACTACAAAGCTACAGTAATCAAGAGGATATGGTACTGGCACAAAAACAGAAACATAAATCAATGGAACAAGATAGAAAGCCCAGAGGTAAACCCACGCACCTGTGGTCAACTAATCTATGACAAAGGAGGCAAGGATACACAATGGAGAAAAGACAGTCTCTTCAATAAGTTGGTGCTGGGAAAACTGGACAGCTACATGTAAAAGAATGAAATTAGAACACTCCCTAACACCATACACAAAAATAAACTCAGAATGGATTAGAGACCTAAATGTAAGACCAGACACTATAAAACTCTTAGAGGAAAACATAGGAAGAACACTCTTTGACATGAATCACAGTAAGATCTTTTTTGATCCACCTCCTGGAGTAATGGAAATAAAAACAAAAATAAACAAATGGGCCCTAATGAAACTTAAAAGCTTTTTGCACAGCAAAGGAAACCATAAACAAGGCAAAAAGACAACCCTCAGAATGGGAAAAAATATTTGCAAACGAATCAACGGACAAAGGATTAATCTCCAAAATATATAAACAGCTTATGCAGCTCAATATTAAAAAAACAAACAACCCAATCCAAAGGTGGACAGAAGACCTAGATGTAGATGTAGAGGACAGACGTATGGACACCAAGCAGGGAAAGCAGTGGGGGGATGGTGGTGGTGGTGTGATGAATTGGGCGATTGGGATTGACATGTATACAGTGATGTGTATGAAATTGGTGACTAATAAGAACCTGCTGTATAAAAAAATAAAATAAAATTCAAAAAAAGTTAATTGAAATACAGTTGATTTACAATGTTGTGTTAGTTTCTGGTGCACAGCAAAGTGATTCAGTTATACATACATATATTCTTTTCCATTATGGTTTATCACAGGATATTGAATATAGTTCTCTGTGCTCTACAGTAGGGCCTTGTTGTTTATCCATCCTATATGTAATAGTTTTCATCTGCTAATCCCAAACTCCCAGTCCTTCCCTCCCCCACCCTCCCTCCCCATTGGCAACCACAAGTCTGTTCTTTGTGTCTGTGAGCCTGTTTCTATTTCGTAGATAGGTTCATTTTTGTCATATTTTCGATTCCACATAAAAGTGATATCATATGGCATGTCTTCCTCTTTCTGACTGACTTCACTTTAGTATCATCTTCTCTAGTTGTCTGTGAACACCTCTTGAAATGCCTCCCATTTGGACTTTTCCCAGGTGTCATCTGTGGAGCAGTGTTTGGATGTATCTTTGGTGCCTTGGTTATTGTGGCCGTAGGAGGCTTCCTGTTCTGGAGAAAGAAAAGGTGACTATTGCTTATGTTAACAATAGTATCCTACAATAGTTTTTTTTTTTTTTTTTTTTTGTGGTATGTGGACCTCTCACTGTTGTGGTCTCTCCCGTTGCGGAGCACAGGCTCCAGACGCGCGGGCTCAGCGGCCATGGCTCACGGGCCCAGCCGCTCCGCGGCATGTGGGATCTTCCCGGACCGGGGCACGAACCCGTGTCCCCTGCATTGGCAGGCTGACTCTCAACCACTGAGCCACCAGGGAAGCCCAATAATATCCTACTTTTAAAGGGAGCTTTGTGTTGTGGGTAACCAGACAGTCACACAAATGGAAGGGATAGTATAGTGAGCCCCCAGGTCCCCATCATCCAGAGTCTTCACTGTCTGGCCAGTCTTATTTCATCTCAGTCTCTGAGCTGGAGGGTTTTCTTTTATTTATTTATTTATTAAAAAAATTTTTTTTAAAGCATTATTATTTTTTAAATATATTTATTTATTTGGTTGCACCGGGTCTTAGTTGTGGCAGGCAGGCTCCTTAGTTGCAGCTTCAGGGCACCTTAGTTGCGGCATGCATGTGGGATCTAGTTTCCTGACCGGGGGTTGAACCCAGGTCCCCTGCATTGAGAGCTCAGAGTCTTAACCACTGGACCACCAGGGAAGTCCCTGTGAGCTGGCGGGTTTTAAAGCATTAGGTCATGGTAAACACTGCAACAGAAGGGGCTGCTTTCAAACAGGCATTCTAGTTCACAAACCAGAGTGTTAAGAGATGGCGTTTTAGAGTCAGCTAAGTTTGAACACACGCTCTGTCTGTGACTGGCGGTTAGGGAGCTTGGCTTTAATGTCTTGGATAATCTATGATACGGGGATGATAACAGTGCCTAACTCGTGTCGCCTAGGAGCATTAAATTAAAAAAAGTGATTTGACAGTATCTTATACCTCTTATGCTATTATTATTTTATCTGTACAGTTACTCTTTGGGGTAGTTAAATAGTAAAAATAGCAACTCTGTCTTGAGCACTTACTGTGTGCCTGGACTTGTGCTTTTCATGAATTCTCTCGTGCATGAGGCTCTATGAGGCAGGTGTCCTAAGCCCCATTGCAAGGATGCAGAAGCTGAGTGTAGGAAGTGTGGAAATGGACTTGAACCTGGTCTTTGCTTTTCATTGCACACCCTCCTGCCTGACCATGCAGGGTGTGAAGCCTGTTTATCAGCTGGGATTTATTCACTGTTATCGGGTGCTGCCAGCCAGGGGATTTCATCCTAGCCCAGGGTTTCTAATGCATCCTACGCCTGGTCTTCTGCCACCACCTTGCTCTCGTGGGTTGACAGGCAGTGCCCGTATTACATCTTTTTGCATTAGATTCTGATTTTTTTTTTCGAGGGAGGGGTCAAAAACAGCTTTATTGTTTCTTATTTAAAAAAAAAGTTTTACGTATTTACGGCAAGAAGTAAACAGAAAAGAAGGGCAAAGAAAAGAAATAATCCATAGTCACACCCATACAAAACTACTCTTAACATCGATGTGATTACAAAACTTAGACAAATACGCACACACATCCTCACAAACAGAATCATATTATACATATCATTTTCTGGCCTGCTTTGTTCACAAGACGTTGTGGATGGCTTCAGACCTTCCTCATTTTAAGTGGCTGTTGAGTATTCAGCTGTCTAGAAATTACTCAACCAAATTCCTGATGTTTTCAGGTATTTTGTTTATTTGTTTATTTGCCACAGTTGCTTATCCTTGTGTGTAAATCTGGGCACATTCATGATTACCCCCTTAGGCTAAATTCCAAGCTGGGAAATTGCTGGGTCAGTGGGTATGCATGTTATCAATTTTGATACGTGCTGCGAAATTGCCTTCCAGAAAGTTTTCTTCTTTTAACGCCAGCATGGGGTTTAGCCAGCAGTACAGGAGAGTGCCAGGTGCCCGACCACCTTGCCGACACTGGGTGTATTTTCTGGTTTATTACATTAACTTTCTCAGAAAGGCTTTCTCAAAGCCAAAACCAAAACCAAAGCCAAACGAATAACAAACGAAGAAAACAAAAACCAGAGCACTAAAGAACGAGTGTGGCTTTACGCTAGGGTGGTGCTGCTGGTATGTATTTACCCAGAGAAATTCCTACACATTGCTTGAGCAAGATTCTTCAATACTTTATTTATACACCCTCCTGCCTGACCATGCAGGGTGTGAAGCCTGTTTATCAGCTGGGATTTATTCACTGTTATCGGGTGCTGCCAGCCAGGGGATTTCATCCTAGCCCAGGGTTTCTAATGCATCCTACGCCTGGTCTTCTGCCACCACCTTGCTCTCGTGGGTTGACAGGCAGTGCCCGTATTACATCTTTTTGCATTAGATTCTGATTTTTTTTTTCGAGGGAGGGGTCAAAAACAGCTTTATTGTTTCTTATTTAAAAAAAAAGTTTTACGTATTTACGGCAAGAAGTAAACAGAAAAGAAGGGCAAAGAAAAGAAATAATCCATAGTCACACCCATACAAAACTACTCTTAACATCGATGTGATTACAAAACTTAGACAAATACGCACACACATCCTCACAAACAGAATCATATTATACATATCATTTTCTGGCCTGCTTTGTTCACAAGACGTTGTGGATGGCTTCAGACCTTCCTCATTTTAAGTGGCTGTTGAGTATTCAGCTGTCTAGAAATTACTCAACCAAATTCCTGATGTTTTCAGGTATTTTGTTTATTTGTTTATTTGCCACAGTTGCTTATCCTTGTGTGTAAATCTGGGCACATTCATGATTACCCCCTTAGGCTAAATTCCAAGCTGGGAAATTGCTGGGTCAGTGGGTATGCATGTTATCAATTTTGATACGTGCTGCGAAATTGCCTTCCAGAAAGTTTTCTTCTTTTAACGCCAGCATGGGGTTTAGCCAGCAGTACAGGAGAGTGCCAGGTGCCCGACCACCTTGCCGACACTGGGTGTATTTTCTGGTTTATTACATTAACTTTCTCAGAAAGGCTTTCTCAAAGCCAAAACCAAAACCAAAGCCAAACGAATAACAAACGAAGAAAACAAAAACCAGAGCACTAAAGAACGAGTGTGGCTTTACGCTAGGGTGGTGCTGCTGGTATGTATTTACCCAGAGAAATTCCTACACATTGCTTGAGCAAGATTCTTCAATACTTTATTTATATTTTTTTGTTTGTTTGTTTGCGGTACGCGGGCCTCTCACTGTTGTGGCCTCTCCCGTTGCGGAGCACAGGCTCCGGACGCGCAGGCTCAGCGGCCATGGCTCACGGGCCCAGCCGCTCCGCGGCATGTGGGATCTTCCCGGACCGGGGCACGAACCTGTGTCCCCTGCATCAGCGGGCGGACTCTCAACCACTGCGCCACCAGGGAAGCCCTTCAATACTTTTAGATGGTATAAAAGAGAGTAACTTCACAGGCTTATACTCAGCATTTGCTGCTTAGACCGTTAAGCCTAATATTTGTGAGCAGGAAGTAATGCTGTGTATGAACTAATGCTCAGCGAAAAGGCATTTTGTAGGTACACAAAGGGGACAAAGCACAGAATTAAGCTGTTTTGATCTAATGGGTCTTTCTTTTTCTTTCAAAACAGGAAAGATGCCAAGAACAATGACGTGTCCTTTTCTCAAATTAAGTAAGTCTCTAGAGTTGTGTACCTTAATACATTTAATCCCTCAATCTGTTCAGTGCCTATTTTGAGTTTTTTTTTTTTTTTGATGGAAACTGCTGCCATTTTTCCCGATTGACAGGTTTGGACCTAACCATCCACAAGTCCTTATTAGCCTTGTTATTCTGCAAGGAGCCTACGTTTCCTAGTCTCCTGAAGCTATTAGCTTCCTTGGCGTGTCGTACAGTGGCAAGGGGAACCATACTTTTGCCATATAGTCTACCAACAAATACATATTTTGTGATTCAAAAAAGGTTATGAAGATCTAGGAGGAGAGAACTTGCTCAAAGTCACAAAACCAATCAGTTATATAACAGGGTCTAGAAGTCAGATTTCCTGATTCATATTTCATTGTTTTGTAAATAACATTATAGTGCCACCACCTGCCACCGCCCTCCCGCCCGCCTATTGTACTACAGGTTTTCTTTGGGAAGATGTTTACTATCATCTCCAAAGTCATGGTTGAGTCATTTTTTTCTAACTGCTTATTTTTTTTCTTTCCTTTTCTATGATGAAGACCTAAAAAGTGAGTAAACTCTCCACTTTAAAAAAAAATAACTTGTATTTTTCTATTTTGAGTGTGAACTTGGTTGAACGCAAAAAATCCCGTTTTGTTTTCCTAGATCCAAGTTAATCAAAGTGGAGAATTTTGAGGCCTACTTTAAGAAACAGCAAGCTGACTCCAACTGTGGATTTGCAGAAGAATATGAAGTATGTGGCTATAAATGTTGTGTTTTTAATTGCTCTACGTTTTTCCTGAAAGTTGGAAAACTGCCTGTTTCCGTTTTATGGTGAAGCTTTGGGTGAGAGGCAGCCCTCTTTGAGGGGAGAGAGAAGCTCTTGCATGTCCCCCGGGGGCCCCTCTGAAACCTCTTGGGGAGGATCCCTCCTTGCTTCATCCAGCTTCTGGAAGCGCCAAGCATTCTTGACTTGTGGCCTTATAACCTCCATCTTCACATGTCTCCCTTGTGTGTCCGTATCTCAGTGTCTTTTCTTCTCTTATAAAGACACCAGTGATATTGCATTAAGGGCCCTGCCCTACTGCAGTATGACCTCATCTTATCTTGAGTACATCTGCAAAAGCTGTATTTTCAACTCAGATTTCATTCACAGGTACCAGGGGTTAGAACTTCTGCATATCTATTTTAGGGGCGCAATGTTACCCATAACATCTCTGCATTCCCACTTTGTTCTGTCATACTCTCTGAGCAGTATAACTAACATTTGAACACTGAATAAATGAACAAATCATATGTTCTGTCATACTCTCTGAGTAGTATAACTAACATTTGAACATTGAATAAATGAACAACTCATATGTTCTGTTTTTAGGATCTGAAGCTTGTTGGAATTAGTCTACCTAAGTACGCAGCTGAACTGGCTGAGAATAGAGGAAAAAATCGCTATAATAATGTTCTACCTTGTAAGTTGTTTTTTCCACATTACTTTCTCTTTTTTCCATCAGTGGCATCACATCTCTAACAGTAGAGGGGAGAAGAATCCAGACACGAACTAACCACTTCCGTAGCCATTCCTTAGTCACCTTCTGTGTGCTGAGCACGGTGTTTAGGCATATGCCATTGAATTCAGTCCTCACAATAGCCTTATGAAATAGGTAGTAGAATAGTCACTTAGCAGATGAGGAAAATGAGGCACAGAGTGGCTAGGTGATTTGTCCAGAGTCACACAGATAGTCATGGTGGGACCAGACTTGGACCGAGTCTGTCAGTTTCATTCAGGGAAAAGGCCAGAGTCTGTGCTTTGAACCCCTTTATTCCCACAGCTCTTTTATTTCAGTTAGTATAGTTCTGGAATGAAAGGGAGCAGGGCGAGGGCAGGCAGGGAGTAATGCTTTCTGTTTGTCCAGACACGTCTCTGGTTGGCTGTGTACATTCCACGGCTAAATATGAATTACATTTGGGTTCATTCCTGTCTTTTTTTTTTTTTTTTTTTTTAATTATCTGTTTTACTTGAAGTTGTGTTTTTCTTTCCTGGCCTGAAATGTTAACTTCTGTTTAGATTCAGGATTTTCTAGCTCCTCCCTTCGTTCTCTTCATTCCTCGCCGCCCCTCCAGCACTTATATTGACAGCAGACATTGACTCATGCGTGTGCTGAGAGAAACACTTTTAAAACTAGGCTGTCAGGATCTGCCTCAGCTCTGTGCTTTGAGGGTTAACTCAGGTTTATTGGCCTGTTCTTGTGGATGTCTGTGGAGATTTTCAGATCCAGAGTTTGGCTGTTGTTTTTATTGGGAAGATTTTAGGCTGAAACTCATGTTGGTAACTGGGTTTAGAATTGTTGTTATTTTGTTCAGGGGAGGGTGAGATAGGGATAGTCAAAGGCAGGGAAACATAGGAGCTGCTGCTTATAGCTCAGGCTGATAGTTGAGATTTTAAGGATATTATTTCATTTCTGGAGTTGGACAATTTTGTGTGTATTTTGAGATGACAGTATATAGGAAACATGAGAATTTTATGCTTTACATCCTTCCACTTATAGTAGTCTTTTTTAAAAAATTGAAGTGTAGTTGATTTACAATGTTCTGTTAATTTCTGCTGTACAGCAAAGTGATTCCATTTTATATATATATATATTATATATATACACATTTTTTTCATATTCTTTTCCATTATGGTTTATTATAGGATATTGAATATAGTTCAGTATAACTGTGTTATACAGAACCATGTTGTTTATCTATTTTATATATAGTAGTTTAAATCTGCTAATCCCAAACTCCTAATTTATCCCCCCACTCCCTTTCCCCTTTGATAACTATATGTTTGTTTTCTATGCCTGTGAGTCTGTTTCTGTTTTGTAAATAAGTTCATTTGTGTCATATCTTAGATTCCACATATACCACTTACAGTAGTCTTATACATTCAGTTTATTCTTGCATTTGGGACTGTCTTTTTATAACAACTTTTTTTTATGAGAATAGAGAAAGTGTGAAAGTCTTAACTGAGTATCTACCCTGCTATAGTGAAAAGGGCACTGGATTTGAATTCTGACTGCCATTCACCAGATGAAAGTGCTTGGAAAAATCACTTAATCTCTCTGACCCTCAGTTTCATCCTCTTTAAAATGGGCACAGAAGTTTGTAGTGTGGTTATAAGGAATAAATAACATTGCTGAGGGCCTTTCCTGGGTCATGGCACTCACCCAAGGATGGTAATAGTTGGTTTCGCCTGAGAAGGCGGTCTGGAGTGGTTAAGACCTTAGAAACTGTTGCCAGGCTGCCCGGGTTCTAACTGTGGCCCTGCCACTGACTAGCTCTGCTCAGGTGATCATGTGACTTCTCTGTGCCATAGTCACATCTGGTGACTGTGGGAATGAAATAAGGTCGTGGATGTAAAACGCCAAGCCATGCAGCTTCAAGGTGTGATGGAGCCCCTGTGTTGCCATTTTGTACTTTTTTCTCTTGTATTCAACTCACCTCACACCTTTGCTTCTATTCTAACATGGAACTTTTTTCTTTGAATGTCACAGACGATATTTCCCGTGTCAAACTTTCAGTCCATGCCCATTCAACTGACGACTACATCAATGCCAACTACATGCCTGTAAGTGGAGAGTGGGGCTCATTGTGCTGGCTGGTTAGGAGGAGGTCCTCCTGCTGTCTCTTTGAGGTTGAATATGTGCTGCTTTCCATTTTTAGGGCTACCATTCCAAGAAAGATTTTATTGCCACACAAGGACCTTTACCCAACACTTTGAAAGATTTTTGGCGTATGGTTTGGGAGAAGAATGTCTATGCCATTGTCATGTTGACCAAATGTGTTGAGCAGGGAAGGGTAAGTATCTTATTTTTATTATTGTTCAGTTCAATTCGTTCATTCATATTTACTGTGGTGGGAGGGTATCTTAAAAATGATTTGTCTTTTTTTAAAAAAACACTCCCCCAAATATTAGCACCTCTGTTCTTAGAAGTGTGTTTTCTGACTTTTTCTCCTCTAAGAGAAAAATTTTAGAAAAACGTTAAAAAATTCTATGTTATCATTACCTTCCTTTGTGGACAGAGAGCAATGTTCTCTATTCATTAAGTCACTGCTGCTGGCATTAATGAACAGCAGGGGTTGGGTTAGTGAGGCTGAAGAAGTCATGTGCAGCTCCCTTCTTCGTCAGCTCTGTGGATGAGTGCAAGCCCGACCTGCCTCCGAGCAACCAGCTGCACCTGTGAGATGACCAATTTGACCAACTCAGTGATTTTCAAACTTAGTCTATAGCATTGCAACCCTTTCTTTATGCAAAATTTCTGATGTATCCCCAGAGAAGTCTCAGCAGTTCCCTCTCCCTTCTGATGGCCTGGAATCCTCCCAGACACTTCCATCAAAGATAAGATTTCTTCTAGTAATAAAATCCCATCTTTCCATAAGTGGAACAAGGAGAATTGAAAAACATGGGCTAAATTCAGAAAGTCTGTGCCTGAGGAATAGGACCTAATGTGCTTTCTGATTTTTTTCATGTAGGTTTGTTACTTAAAGAATAGGACAGGAGTCAAGTCCCTTTTCTTTTTGGGCCATGCTAGTTCCCCAACCAGGGATCGAACCCGTGCCCCCCCTGCATTGGAAGGGCAGAATCTTAACCGCTGGACCACCAGGGAAGTCCCAAGGAGTCAAGTCCCTAAGCCAGTGGTTCTGAAACTTTAACGTGCATCAGAGTCACCTGCAGGGTGGTTCCCCCTCCAGAGTTTCTAATTCAGAGGGTTTGTGGTGGACCTCCGAGTTGCGTTTCTGACAATTCCCGCTGCTGCCGCTCCAGGGTGCATGCTTTGAGTAGCACTATCCCGGAGATAGTGCCAACCTGTCAGGCATCATTTCTTTTTGTTTTTCTTTTTTTAATAGTAGAGCTTTTATTTATTTATTTATTTAATTTTTGGCTGTGTTGGGTCTTCGTTGCTGCACGCAGGCTTTCTCTAGCTTGGCGAGCGGGCTCTAGAGCCCAGGCTCAATAGTTGTGCCGCACGGGCATAGTTGCTCCGCGGCATGTGAGATCTTCCTGGACCAGGGCTCGAACCCGTGTCCCCTGCATTGGCAGATGGATTCTTAACCACTGCGCCACCAGGGAAGTCCCTGGGCATCATTTCTTTTAATGTTCTGTTCTTTCACTTTAATTTAGCAGATGTTTATCCAGCCCCAAGTACGTGTCAGGTCCTGTGCTAGGGGCTGGGGTTGGAGGAAGGAAAGGTAACAAAGAACAGTTAAGAGGTGGTTCCCTTCTTCATATTATTTGTGACACAGAAGGTTGGGCTCTGCACCCGCTTCTTGCATTAGAACAGGTCATTATGCAAACGAAAGGCCATTGCTTATGAATGCAAATAAACTTTATGGTGCTGTTGAGCCCAGGGCCTCACACATGGAACATTCTCCTAAATATCTGTTAGATAAATGAAAACGACATAGTTAAATTAACGAAGAACAAGAAGATGAATTTAATGGGTCCTTGTTCATCATCAGGCGGGAGAGAAGTGGATGTTACTGACCCTGGGTGACGGGGGAAGAGAGCCGGTGTATTTTCTGCACTAGATTCTCCATATATGTTATTTTTTCCTATAGCAACCCTGTGAGGTGTTATTATTTTATAGATGGGGAAACTGAAGCTTAGAGTTTAAGAACTTGCCCACAAGGTAGTAACATAAATCCAGCGGGTAAGAGACAACCTGGGCAAAAACTCCATGTCAGTGTGTGTCCCAGTCCTGTGTTCTTTCTTGGAGCAGTGGTCCAGAAGCCGGGATCTTTTAAAAAATACAGATCCCTGGGTCAGAGTCAGCATCTCTGGAGGTGGGAAGCAGGTATCTGTTTTTAAAGCAAAACAAACCTCCGAGGTGAGTCAGATATCAGTCAGGGTTAGAAACCATTGCAGGAGAGCACACTTTGGAAAGTTTAGAGAGAGAGTGTGTGTATATATGTGTGTGTGTGTTTTCAGTCAGTTACTAAATGGGGATTCAGGTAGTCTCAGAGAGCAGTTGTTTCCTGATTTTTGTTTCTGTTCACATCTGCCCATTGACTTTATAAAAATCAAAGACCCCCAAATGATTTAATCTGATTCTCTTTATCGGTGTCCATATTTGTATTGCAATTAGTGTGTATCTAAAAGTATTGGGAAAAGTTCTCATTTCTTCTGCTGCTTAGGGTTATAGGTCAGTCAGAGAAGTTTAGTTCAGGGAGCAGTTAGTGGAATGGCTGCTGGAGGCCTGGGGGAGCTGGGTGGGCATGGTGTCCCCTGTGAAGGAACAGCTGCTGCTTAGCTCTGAGTCAGTTTTTGTGCAGAAATGGGGGCTCAGTGTTGGCTAGATCTTCTGATTTTTCAAGAGAAGCCAGAAATCTGGATTTTTATGAGAAAACTCCCAAATTTAAAAGAGTTGGCAGGAATCGTAAATTAAAAAAAAAAAAATTCCAAGTGTCAGACAGAACCCACCTAAGGGATGGATTCAGACCCCGGGCGGTGCTAGTTTTCAATATCTGGTCTCCTTGTGAGGCTTTCATGATGGTAGATGGTTTGATCTGAGTCTTTGTATAAAAACACATTTTATTCTAGACCAAATGTGAGGAGTACTGGCCCTCCAAGCAGGCTCAGGACTATGGGGACATAACGGTGGCAATGACGTCAGAAATTGTTCTACCAGAATGGACCATCAGAGACTTCACAGTGAAAAATGTAAGTAAGAGGTCAAGAAGGATAAGTCTCATGTAACATTAACATATATAAATCTTGGGTTGATACTTTTTAGGTTGGTATTAACCAGTTTTTTTATGCATCAGAATTATGTTTTTGCTTTTTTCTTTACAGAATAAAACAATCCATATCTGCATATACTCTAAGGCAACCCTTTGGCTTTGCTTTCTTAAAGAGAATTTCCTAAGTTGTTCTTAAATAAAGTGAATCTTGAGAGCATGGCTCAGTATCTGTACTCCTTTCCTTCCACTTCCACGTGACCTGCTCATAGAATTTTTGTTACAAATCCAGGCCGTTTTGGATTATTTGGTTGGAAATATGACATCAGGAGTGGCTATTTGCTGTTGGAATAGTTTATAATGACAGTTACAATAATAGGATTCCAGGACATATACACATGGCCTCCCTTCCCCCAAAATGTTATGAAAACAAATGCAGTTAAATGGTGTAGGCATTCTAGGAAGTCAGTTTATGTGTCCTTTTAATTTTTTTAAGGATGTTTAAAAATAGAATCAGTGTCATGAGCAACATTGATATCTTTTGATGGCTGCATAAATCAATATAACCCTCTGCAGTTTATATCAAAGGCATAAAAATATCCATCCCCCTTTGATCTGGTGGTTCCAAGTTTGAGAATCTGCCCTAAAGAAATAATCTGAAGTATAGGAGAAGGCTTATTATTCATAAAGATGTATGTGAGTATTATTTATAATGGGGGGAAAATTTGGAAACCATGCAAATATCTAGCTTTCGGAGTATAGATAATGAAACTATAGGTTATCTAGTCACTGTATCATCATTCAGCTATTAGAAATGATGGCTATGGAGACTGCATAATTACCATGAGGAGAAGTTAGAGTGTAATTAAGGGAAATATACTAGGAGACAAAATTTTATGCACATTATGAATAGTGCATAAAAGAAAAACCTGGACGTAGATTTTGTGGAGTTGCATTTATGAGGGGCTGGTGGGCTGGTTTCCAGGTTATGAGAATTATCCTTGCAGATTTCATAAGTCATTTCATGCTACATGGTTGTAGTATATTAACTCTTTGCTAATTGCTGTGTCTCAAAGGCTCTGGCCTCCATTAATACTTATTTCAATTCCTCTCCTGGAGATGCCATCACAGCAGTTAATCATGTATTGAGTGGGTCACATAAATGATGCAGTTCACCATAGCTGAGAATCCCTTAAAATGTCATACTTATTTCTATAGATTTCACCCATTTTAAACAGACTGGCTTATCCTTGGTTGCTTTCACTGCTTGGAGTTTGCCCTTGTGGAGGGGAATTGTGGGTAGAATTGTCCACATCATTAAAAAATTTACTATTATTATTATTTTTATTAACTAAACTCCAGACTTTATTCTAATTTCATAGTTTTCCACTAAAGCCCTTTCCAGTTCAGGATCCAATCTAGGATGCCACATGGCATTTAATAAAATATTATTTTTAATTGTACAAAATGCATGAATATATTTCCCCTTTAAAAAGTGGGAACATAACTGATAGGGCTGAAAGTGTCCTTTGCCTGCCACCTCTAACCTGAGCCTCTTTGCTCTTCTGTGGAGATAATACTGAAAATCTGACCTTCCCCTCAGCTCTCTCATTCTCCCCTCTTTTCTCTCATGGCTGGTTTCTTTCTTTGGATGAGTACTTATAATTAAATCTGTGAATGTTATATTCCTGTGTGACGGGACATCACAGTACCCTCTTCCCTCACTGCCCTTTTTTCTTACTGTCTTCCACATTTTGAATAATGTGAATGTACTGTTTTTATAATGTATATACATTAACAAAAAAAAAAGCTTCAAAGGGTAGCTGTCATAAAGAAGATGGAAATGACAGCAGTCCAGATGTAGGTACACACAGGTGAGGCCAGTGCCCAGGTGTAGGCATAATGAGTACAGTTGAATCAGGAATGGGAATGGCCCATCCTGGGTGGAGTTCTGATAATTAAAGGTATGTGCTTTGGTCCATGTAGGAAACCAGTCTGCATAATAACTAACTCTGTTATAATAAGCTTCACTTTCTATTGTCTATCTGAAGTCGAAATAGATGCCCTTTCTCAAACCCCTACAGTTCTAAATATTTACTTGGTGCTTGCCAGTTGCCTATCACTTTATTAAATTCTTTGTAAGACGTGAATTATGAGGAAGTTCTTGCCCCGAAGGCACTGACTATCAGAGTTGTATTTGTATAGTTGTATTTTGGTCAGTGACATTTCCAGGTGGGCTCAAGGGGTGGGGTTTGTGAATCTCTAAGGAGGTGTAGGTGTAAGAATGTGAGCACATTATTGGCAGGAGGCTGGATTGGAAGGGGAAGATTCTGAACTCAAAATCGAAGGATGAGAGACTTCTGCCTCTGAGCTGAGTGTTTAGAGAAGTTGTTTCACTTCTTGGAACCTTCCTCCTCCTTCTTTGAAGGGGGATAATAAACCCTCCTGCTTGGCATGTTATGAGGATTTGGTGAGTACCTCGAAGTCCCTGCAAGCACTTTATCAGCTGTTGTACCAAGGTACCATTCTAATTTGTGGTCATAACCACTTCTGCTGAGCTGCCTTTCAGCTGAGCCGTGCAGTTCAGTCTTCAGGTACTGCTTGATCTAGCTTGCCTTTCTCTCTGGATCTTACAACTTTTCTTGGCTTTTAGATCCAGACAAGTGAGAGTCACACTCTGCGTCAGTTCCATTTTACCTCCTGGCCTGACCATGGCGTTCCCGACACCACTGACCTGCTCATCAACTTCCGGTACCTTGTTCGTGACTACATGAAGCAGAGTCCTCCTGAGTCACCGATTCTGGTGCACTGCAGGTATGCAGATGGCTGTCCATGTGTGACAGATTTCAAACGTACTTATAAATATGGACACTTTGGGGAAAAAAAAAAAAACCCCTAAGAGGGAATGCAATAGGTATTTACAAATTCAAGAAAGGTTTGGATAAGGGACCAATAAGGAATTAGGGCTTATTCCCTAAGCCTTTGACTTTAGAACGGGGGTTGGCAAACTATAGCCTGTGGGTCAGATCTGGTCACCTGCCTGTATTTAAAACAAAATCATAATATATTTAAGTTTCTTTCTTATTTGTAATATTTTGTTTTGAAATATTTCAACCTTACAAAAGTATGGAGAATAATAACAATTTAATCAGGCACAACATGATGCCATATATGTTTCTTTTTGTTAATAATACATTACAGATATAATTAAAGTCTCTGCTTACTAGTCTCCTATCCCATTCGCCGCCTTACATAGGTGAATGTGGTCCTAAAGTTGATCTGTATCATTCCCTTCTGTGCTTTTATATTTTATTACATATGTACGCAACTCTATGGTTTTATATAGTTTAAACTTTTACCAGATTTTATAATGTATGCATCATTCTGAAACCTGTTTTGTTTAGCATTTTGGTTTGCTATTTAACAATGTTGAAACACATAACTCTAGTTCATTTTATTTATTTAAAAATATTTTTTCCACATGTAAAAACTGCATGTAAACTAATGAATACAACGTAATGAATACAACAATGATGAGTTTGGAGATGAGTATACCCCTGTGAAACCATCACCACAGTCTCTTTGGCTGTCTGTTTTTGTAAATACAGTGTTATTGGAACACAGCCATGTCCATTTGGTTACATATTGTCTATAGTTACTTTTATGCTGTAGTGGCAGAAAGAGTTGATTTGCAAAGTCTGAGAAGCTGAAGATATTTACTCTCTGGCCCTTAACAGGAAAAGTTTGCCACCCTCTCCCCCAGAACAATAGGAAATTAGCTTTGAAGCTGAAGGAATTGATTTTAGGACAGAAGAAGGGAGGGGCTTTGTTGCCCTCTGGGGAGTAAATTGATGAAACTCGCCATCCTAGATACAGTGGCGACTTCAATGGGACTGAGATTCAAGACGCTCTAGCAAGGTGTTTTACTTGTGGCATTTGATGTGAAAGTAACTTTAGGACTTGGGCCCCAGTTCTAAGCTAGCACAGTCTGACTTGAAAGGTTTCAATTGAACCAATTGGTAATGGTCCTGGGCTTGCCCCTCAAAGCCTGATAGCAGAGGAGAGCAAGATATATGTATAAGTGGGGAAATGGGAGTTTTACAGTAGAGGCAACCCATGCTGACATGTGCTCATTTGCCCTTCTTTTCAGTGCTGGGGTGGGAAGGACGGGCACTTTCATCGCCATCGATCGTCTTATCTATCAGATAGAGGACGAGAACACTGTGGATGTGTACGGGATTGTGTACGACCTTCGAATGCACAGGCCTTTAATGGTGCAAACAGAGGTGAGCCCAATGTCTGTGTCTGACGATCCCCCCTTCCTGTCTGTGTTTAAAAGATGGCATCATGTCACACACTTGTGTTAAAATATTCCACCCTTCCAGATCTTTCTGGCTCTTGGCTGTGAGGTGGATTTCTTTCAAGACCTTAAAGTGATGTGGGATTGAACTACCCCACGATACCTGATGCAGCGGCATAGTTGTCCTGCATTGGAGCAGCAGTGGAGCTACAAACCGAGACAGTATCAGGATTCCTCAACTTGCTGCCACTGACTCACCAAATAATCTTAGCAAGTCTCTGAACTTTGGCTTCCGGGTTTTAAACTCATAAAACTGGTCTTTTCAACTCTTGGTTTCTAAGAAGTTCTGACCATTCTTAAAATAAGCTAATGAAATGGACTTATCAAATATTAATGATACGAAATAGGATAATGCTGCTTTAAGCTTTAACACAGCAATATATCCTCACCCTGCCTTGTAAATGTTAAAAACATCAATCATCATGGCTGCGGGAGGATGGTGACCAATTGGGAAAATGCATGCTTAATATCTACAGTGTCACTTTTGTAAAATTGTTGGGTTTGGCTTTCCCTGAAATGTTCCTGATAAACTATGTGTTCAAGGCATGTTCTCAACACGTGTATTGGGAAATAACCTTCCTCAAAGCTGTCGGGATGAATGCTCCCTGGCCAGGATAGAGCAGAATATTAATCTTGTATCAGGCCATCACCCTGAACCAATTCAGAACTCTATGAGTATGTGCTGTGTTTCTGAGTCCAGCAGGGAATGTTCTGGAGGCCTGGGTGCATTGTGTGCTTTGGGGTGGTGCAGCATGGCTGTGGTGGGAAGAGTGGAAGTCACCTCCTGCGTTGGTGGGGACAGAGATCTTCTATTTTCTGCTGTAATTAATATATAGAGTCGTAGTTGTCAGTCTTTTATCCGCTTTTGAGAAACACAGAAATCTTATACCTGCTTACAAATGTTCTCATCCCTTTTTAAAATATTTTGAAAATAATATAAATTTGTTCATATCAAAAAAATTTAACAGTACAGGATTATACAGAGGACATTTTTCTCTTTTACTTTTTCTTCCCCAATTCCACTCCCTAGAGGTAGCTAGTGTTTACAGCTTGCATGTATCTTTACAGGCTTTTTATGTACCTCTTTTTTAAAAATGTACACACACACACACACACACACAGACACACACAGAGCATATTTTAAAAATTGGATCTTATTTTGTAGGTAATGCTGCCCTGTGATGTTTTTCTCCTCTAACAGCATTATGGATATCTTTCAGCATACACCCTTTCTTCCTCTTTTTTTTTTTTTTGCGGTACGCGAGCCTCTCACTGTCGTGGCCTCTCCTGCCGCGGAGCACAGGCTTCGGACGCGCAGGCTCAGCGGCCATGGCTCACGGGCCCAGCCGTTCCGCGGCATGTGGGATCCTCCCGGACCGGGGTACAAACCCGTGTCCCCTGCATTGGCAGGCGGACTCTCAACCACTGCGCCACCAGGGCCTGTCTTCCTCTTTTTAATGGCTACCTGCAGATTCTGATGTGCTTGCCTGAAGCATGGGGACCTTCAGGTCTACCCCAATCATTACCCCTGTCTCTACACCCCCTTCAGAATGGGGACCCCCAACTCGGTCCTGATCATCCCCCTTTAACCTACCCCCTCTGTTGAGAATCACAGCTTATTCATTCTCCACATCCTCCCTAGCCAAGAAAACCCTGCTGGACTTTTTAGTGCATCATTTCCTCCATGTTCTTTCTTTGCCCTTCCCCAAGATTCTGGTACTTTTCCTTGGTGCGGGGAGGTGCGGGGAGTGTGCCGCTCTCATTGAGAACCGTTAATGATGAGAACCTTGCTGTCTGTGGTTTCAGATTTCACCACTATGTTATTACCCCTTGACCTACGTGAACTTGGAGTGTTCGCTGTGGGGTGGGTGGGGTTGGAGGGCGGTAATCTGTTTGAAAAAAACCTTGGGTGCGCATCTTCAGGACCTGTGCTCATTTGTTTTCTCTTTCTTTTTCTAACAGGACCAGTATGTTTTCCTCAATCAGTGTGTTTTGGATATTATCAGATCCCAGAAGGACTCGAAAGTAGATCTCATCTACCAGAACACAACTGCAATGACAATCTACGAAAACCTTGCACCAGTGACTGCGTTCGGAAAGACAAATGGTTACATTGCCTAAATTCCAAAGGAAAACCTTTCTGGAATTAACCAGACCGTCACACCCACAGCAAAGGAAAATGCCCCGATGTTGACATGTTTTTATATGTCTAGTATCCTAATTCTTTGTTCTGTTTTGTTAGAACTAATTTGAGAGTGTGAAGCTGCACATGTGAAACATGACAAATGAGAAGTTGGGGCTGTCAGGGGCTGTGGATGGGTGGTGAGCAAATCAACTATGTTTCTGATTGTCAGTGGGATGAGTTCACTTTTTTTTTCTTGAGAATTACAGAACACCAGGAAAAGTGAGCTATGATTTTTTTTTTTTCTTTTACAAGACATTCTTTTTTAAAAAGACTATTTTATATGATTCACATGCTAAAGCCAGGATTGTGTTAGGTTGAATATATTTTAAGTATCAGAGGTCTATTTTTACCTACTGTATCTTGGAATCTAGCTGATGGAAAATACATAATAGTGGATGATTACCATGTAGGGAGGGCTACATGGTACCTCTCCTGCCCGGGTTTTCTATTTGAACATGTGCCTTTTCTGAATTATGCTTCCACAGGTAAAACTCAGTAGATCTCTATTTTTGTATTGAATCTCATAATTGGACTATGTGGAATATTTAAACAGTAGTTTAGTGCCAGAGGTTCAGCCTTCTTAGTAACATTCCTGTTCTCATTTGATTAGAGGAGATCCTCCCCAACTTCCCCCATCCCCTGTCTTGTGCCCTATTCTTTCTTCCCTTTTCCCCTCCTATTTTTCCCCAAAGACACTTCTGATGGCCACATTTTCTGCCCATTGGTTGGGCAAGAGTGGAAACTAAATTATCACCGTGAGAATTTCGGGGTGGGGGAAGGTCAGGGGGAAGCAGAGGAACCCTTCAGTGACACAATAATCTTTTATTGTCCCCATTTGATCTTTTTTCTCATTTCTGTATATGGTAAGAAGGATTATTTAAAGGTGCAATATGTGACTTAGTGATTCATGATGCTCTAGGTTTTTAGTAACGTTTTACTCAGGTTGGCATTTTATGTGTCTCTGTGTGTCCGTGTATGTGTGTGTGTTTTTAAAAGCGTGGCAATCTGCGAACACTTCCGTGTGAAAACAGTGTCAGATGAATCCCTCCTTCCGTAGAGTCTACTGGCTTTAGTCTGTATCTGCAGTGACACATACCCTTATCTGCTGTATATATATATACTAAACTCTTAAAAACAGTCATTCCTTGGAACTGAGGTGTACAAAGTTCAAATTTGTATCAAAGATGTAATTATTATTTTTAAAACTTCTTTTCACTATACTGCTGCTGTAATTACTTTGATTTTTTAAAGTGTAGATTGATTTTTGTTGTTGTTGTTTTTGGCTTTCAGGTATGTGTATCCACCGAGAATTTCAGAATCTATGTGGATTTATTTTATTGGTACATAATCTGTAAAATTCTCAAGGCATTAACATGAAAGGATTTGTTTCTTTTTATTTTATATTGTGGCTCAGGTTATATTTTGAAGATGTGTTGAGTTTCTCCTCCAACAGGCAATGAAGTGTACAAGGTCTTATGAAGGAATGACCAAGTCCCTGGAGTCCTGTGGCCGTTTCCCACAGTCATAAATCCTGCTGTAAACATAGGACGATGTGTCCTATTGAAAACGGGAGCGGCGTGCCCTGGTCACCGTGGATCTGTGGGATCCTGTCTCCTGACCCTGCCATGCTCCTTAACTCACCGGCACTTTGATCACTGACTGGACAGTTGGGTATCTTAGGGTCACGAAGGGGGAACCACCGCGTACAGAAAGCCCTTGATTCGTTTCAGAGGTCGGGTGCTGCACGTCTTTTGTCTCCCTCTCCCTTTGAGGTACTGAAAGGAATAAAGGAGAAGTCGGAATGGTGGTGTGTTTTGGGAGAACCTTACTTCCCAAATGGAAATTGCACTTTTTGCTGAATCCTTTGCTCTCTTTGGTAGAAAGCAGTTTGTTCGGTATCAGGCCCTTCGAGGAGTGGGCTGGCCAGGCCAGGCCAGGCTGGGTCCTCCTCTTTGGCTCTGAAGGTCTGCATCAGGGAAGCGTGCTGTCCCAGGGTGTTGAGTGAAGCTGGGTTTGGGCGATTGCTTCCAAGCCTTCACACTTGGAAGGCTGCCCCTTGCATGCGGATCTTGGAGGGTTCCATAACTTCTTCAGGGGTCCCTGTTCAGGCAGCAGTTCTGTGGGTCACACCCCTTCCCACTCCAATTTGTCAGGAAACCACGGTGATGGGTGCCAGTGTACCAAATCCCATGTAGATGTACTCCCTGCCCACATCACTGCTGCTGCCGTGGAGAAGTCGGAGGGAAGGACTTAACTCGAAAAATGCCTTTAAAAGATGAAAGCAACAATAATCATAAACATATTGTGTCAAAATGCAAAACCCAGAAATCTTCCTCCCTTCCGCCTGGGATGATCTTGGGAAATGGGCAGCAGCCACTCTCAGACGTCATTCCTAATCCTGGGAGGAAGGCTTGTGGTGGAGAGGCCTGGATTCCAAATGGGCAGGTCACACGGAGGTCACGATGCTTCTTTGCATCCTGAAGAGACCTGGCGATGGGCCAAGGGTTGGGTCGGGGAGGGGGGGGAATTGGTGAGGGCATTTATAGCACAGTGAAAAGGGAAGATTAATGTGTAAATATAAAGGACACCCGGGCTGGGGGTTGGTCCCTGAAAAGAGAAAGTGCTTTTGAGTTCCTGCCCCCAGCCCTTCCAGGAACAATGGAACAGTGAACAGTGAACCAAACTTTGAGGAGTCCAGTGGAATCATGGGGATGGTGTGATCGCCCTTGCTTAGTATTTGACAGTTGCATACAGAAAACCATCCAGGATGGGATGAGTTAGTTTGGGGGATTTGGGCCATTGATATCTTCTCCCAAGAGCAAGGACGTTTTGTCTGCAAAGTTAAATCTCGTGATGATTGGCACCAGTAGGAAGTGACATTTGGGTCTGTTCCCTGTGGCCATGTAACAACCATTAGATTTTGACATAATTGACTCCGCTGGTTTTGGGCATCACCAGGTCATAGGCTCCTGGGGTTGGGGCCAGCTATGCAGATGGTTCATGTTCGCTTTTCATCTGGGATGAAAAAGCCTGGTTTTCTTTTGAAATGCTTGATTGCACTTGCAGAGCTAATAAACAAGTCTTGGTGACTGATGTTGATTTGCCTCCAAAGTCCAAGTTCTGAGTTTTCAGACTATGTGTAGCAGTCGAGTATTTAACATACTGTAGCTTTTTTTCCCTTGGGGACACCTATGAATAGGATATGTTGATGTGGACTCTAAAACTGTAATTTTCTTGTAACTATTTTGGAATGATGCATATTTCTAATGTTTGTTATACTTGTACAGAGTACTGCTGTTGGTTGCTTTTTTTTGGTTTGTTTTTTAAGGAAAAAAATGGCCTGAAAAATCATTTTTTTAAAAGACATAAATACCAAATATAAAAATTGTCAACACATCATGCCTCTGTTTGACTCTCCCCCTCCTTGCTTTATGTCCACATCTTTTCACTTATCGAGTTTAGTTTCCTGCTTTCAGCTGGGGCATCCTTAACAAAAACACGTTTCCCTTGGGATTTTCCCACATCGTTTTGGTTTGCTAGGGCTGCTGTAACAAAGTACAACAGACTGGGGGGCTTAAACAACAGAAATTTATCATCTCGCAGTTTTGGAGGTTAGAAGTCTGAGATCAAGGTGTCAGCAGGTTGGTTTCCTCCGAGGCCTCTCTCCTTGGCTGGTGGACGACCATCTCCCCCTTTGTCTTCACATGGTCGTCCGTCTGTGTGTCCTAATCTCTTATAAGGACAGCAGTCACTATGGATTACAGCGCACTCTAATGACCTCATTTTACCTTACTTACCTCTTGAAAGAGTCTGTCTCCAAATAACAGTTGCATTCAGAGGCACTGGGCGTTAGGACTTTAACATATGAACTTTGGGGGCACATAATTCAGCCCAAAACACACATGGAGGGTGATGAAGTGGAGACCTGGGGGAAGTGAGTGTGCAGCTAAGGTGTGGCTGCCTGTGCTCACAGAGGGTCAGACGTGGGTCTGCAGATGGACAGACACCCACTTGGGGGTGGCTTATATGCCTTAGGCAAGCCTCCAGAATTTTTAGAGGGTTTTCTGGTTGATGGATTTGGGGAATCTCAGAATTGCTGGGAGACTGTGGCAGTTTGGGTACTTTTTCTTTCATCTCGCTCCCTTATGCCTGATGCAAACTCTAAGTAGACAGAGATGATTCTAAGATCTCTCTTATTCCTCTTGCCCGAAACAAATTAATCCATTCAACAGTGATGTACTGAGTACCTACTATACACCAGCCACTATACCTTGGTGGCTGAGGGTTCTACTGTGAACAAAATGGGCAGAAATCTCTGCCCTCATGGAACTTACATCCTGGTAAGAGGAGGCAGACAAACAACATATGTAAATAAAATCTTTAGTATGTTAGATGGTGAAAATAAGGAGAAAAATAGCATTTCACTCCCAGATGCACCAACTGGTTTTCACACACAAGGCAGTGCAGCTACATCGTGTCAAGGAGAAAGTGTCACAGCACGCTCTCCACTCAACCCCTGACTTATTTACTGTTTGGACGGCGGCAGTGCCCACTCCTCGGGTCCATCAGGGACACAAAGGGTGAATGCAGCACAAGTCCTGCCCGTAAGAAGTGGACAGTCTAGAGGGAGTGGCCAGGGGCACGTGTGATGCAAACGCACAACAAACCCCATGAAATACTGGAGGCGATAAAGGAACAGGTGACCTGTTGGTCCCAGGAGCATAAGGGGGGGTGGCATGTGAGGCAAGTCTTAAGCAGGATTTTAGTTGGAGGATATAAGGGGGGAGGCAGGGGGTGAATGTGCCCCGTTGGAGGATGGTGAGGGCTTCAGGATGAGGGCGTGCAGGGAGGGGTGAGGTGAGGTGAGCTGAGGTTGTGCCTGATGACCCTGGCGGGGAAGGGCTCTAGGATTGTAAGCCTGGTTGACTAAAACCGTCTCACCTTTAAGGTGTGTGTGTGTGTGTGTGTGTGTGTGTGTGTGTATGTGTACGTAAGTAAACTTACACACAGACATATATACACATAATTTTGCCTTCTCTATTTTCTTTGCATGGAAACTGCACGGTGGTCACAAGGGTGAGTGACCACAATAGGATGGAAGGAAGGACACCACCAGACCCTTGACTGGGAGTGGGAGTAAAGGGTATACTTTCTTGCACAGAACAGGCCACACTGTGGCACGGTCAGCAGGAGACACGTTTGCCCGGGCCTCCAGGTCCCACTAGGTCCTCAGTGGTCATTGCCATCGGGCAGAGCACGTGGGGTCCTGTCAGATCTTTCATTTCCCTTTTTGCTGATTGCACCCTCTCAATCCCTTTCTCTCTTTCCCCACCTCTTCCCTTTCTTTCTCATTTCTCATCCTCCTTGCCTGTCCCAACCATCTGGAGACTACAGCTAAATGCTGGCCTGCTTGCCAAGTCAAAATAACTACTGACAATTCCAGCACATTCCTGAGTTGTTTATTTGAAATACTGGGCGAAATCAGGTCAGTTTTCCAGGCATGGATTCCCATAGTATGTCCAGGTCTGCCCGAGATCCCTTGCTGTAACTACTTTCCTGATTAGGCAAAAAGCACAGACCTGGAGCATACGATAATGGAATTATTCCAGACATGGTTACTTGCCTCATTGAGGATAGAAAATATTTTGCTTTTAAAGAGATGCTTCCAGATATATGGTGGTAGGAAGGATGGTGCAGGTCCAGAAGCTTGGAGGCCTGAGCTTAAGTTCTCCCCCTGCCCAAACTGACTGAGTGGAAATCACAGAACTTTTCTACTTTTGATAAGCATCTTTAAAAAACAAACTTTTTATTTTATATTGGAGTATAGTTGATTAACAATGTTGTGTTAGTTTCAGGTGTACAGCAAAGGGATTCAGTTTTACATATACAAGTATCTATTCTTTGTCAAATTCTTTTCCCATTTAGGTATTGAGCAGAGTTCCCTGTGCTATACAATAGGTCCTTGTTGGTTATCCATTTAAAATATAGCAGTGTGTACATGTCAATCCCAAACTCCCTAACTATCTTCCCCCCCGCCCTTCCCCCCCGGTCACCATATGTTCATTCTCTTAAAAAAAACAAAACAAAAAAGATGATGAGCAGTAGGTGACAGAGAGCTGAAGTTTGCCCGAGGTGTCTGGAATGCAGCATCTGTGGCTTGTTGAATATACAGCCCTGAGTGCCTGAGAGGAGGTGGGTGCTTGTGGATGTCTTCTTGTTAAAGCTGAGGAAGTTTAGACACTCAAGTTCCCTAGGAGGGAATCTTCCCACAAGTGTTTTGAATGGTCATCTGACCATTACAAGTTCAACTGGGAAGGGCCCGTCTTCATGTCCCAGCAGAGAGGGGCCTTGAGGGTAAGTTCAGGAAGAAAGAAGATGGCAGGTAGGAGTGTGGTTATACTTTTGATGCTGTGACATGCTGAGACACTCAGTGTATTGCCTGGGATATATTACACACCCAGTAAGTGTAGCTATTTATTTATCGACTTAAATTTGTATTGATCGTGTCCTACAGGCTGGCAGTAGGCCCTCGGTGTGTACATTTGTGAGCAAAACAGGCATGATCCCTGTCCTTGTGGAATTTAAGGGCCTATGGGAGAGACAGGAAATTAAGAAGGAATAGAACCTGTATCTATCGACACACTGCGGCTGGAGTGAGAGGCCAGCCCCAGAGGGAGTGGGCAGGAGGGGCAGCGTGCCAAGACCCTGAGGCAGGAATGAAGCTGGCACTTCTGAAGAGCAGTGAGAAGGCTGTGGTCTTTAGGGCCTCGCTGGTGAGGAAGCTAAGGGCACAATATGAAGCCGGAGACAGTCGGGAGTGAGTCGGGCTGCGTGAGCCACATTGGGAGATGGGAAGTTAGCCTACGAGCCGTGGGAGGCCATCAGAGTTTTCACAACAGAGTGTGCTGATGTGCCGGTCACTGCATGGAGAATGGGTTGTAGGAGGGGAGCCTGGAAGCAGGGGAGCCTGTTAGAGGCTCTGCCTTAGGAATGGTTTTGGAAATAGTTGATGGTCACTTGTGAGGGAAGTGGCAGTGAATTTGGAGAGATGGGTGGATCTGAGACATGTGATGATGGTGGCCTGATGCATTCCCTCTCCTTTGTTTTGGACTTAAGACAAGGCCGCCCTGCAATTTGCTTTGGCCCATAGATGTGAACAGAAGTACTCATTCCAAATCTAGTCCATATGAGATTTTGTTTGATTTTGTTTTCCCTCTTCATTGCCATGAAAATAACCTCCCCTGGGCAGCTGCTCTGAGAGCCTGGGCCCCAGAATGAATAGAGCTGCCCAGCCAAGCCTGCCGAGACTCTACCTTGGAGCAGAGCTACATGGCCCAGCCCTGTCTAGGTCAGCTGGCTCCTAAGTGATCCATGAGGATAATTTATTCCATGAGAATCTATGACTTTGGGGTCATTTGTTATGTGGCATTTTTGTGGCAATTACTAACTAAAACACAGCCCCATAGCTAGTAATAGGCAGAACTGGAATTTGAATCAACTCCAAAGTTTGGTTCTTAGTCATCTCTTTCAACAGTAGATGATTTCGTTTAAAATGTAGTCAGTTTCTTAGCACAGGCAATTAGGAACAGAACCTGGAGGTATCTGACCCGTGAGAGAAAACCGTAAGGATCTGCCTACATCTCTATCCTAGAGGCCTTCACTAAAGATTATGTTATAGTTAGTTACACTGGGCTTTTTTTTTTTTGGCCACACCACGTGGCACGCAGGATCTTGGTTCCCTGACCAGGGATCAAACCCGTGCCCCCTGCAGTGGAAGCATGGAGTCTTAACCACTGTACCACCAGGGAAGGCCCTCTGCTAGGCTTCCTTCTGGGCTGGGTGAACAAATCCACATTCTTTATGCTTTAATTCAGGCCAAACTTGTCCCAGAACTTTATGCATATACTATTGGTTTGGTCCAGGCAGGAAGGTACAAGCAACCTTCACATTCTATCAGTGGCCTGTTGTTAACTGGATACTGTTCAAAAACCAGGCTAAACTGCAAAACGGGCCAGCATTCAAGTGTTGCCTTCTTCTAGCACTTAATTTGATACAGAATACCCGGGTGTAGCCTAGAAACTGAGGTATCATGGTGTTACTGAACTCAGATTCAGCTGATCATCCCTCAAGAATCCAATACTGAGAAATAGGTGCTGGGTAAAAGGAAAGACAGTTTTATTGAGGAAGCTGGCAATGCTGGGTAGAAGGTGGACTCGTGTCCCAAAGAACCAACTCCCTGTTGCCGCCTGGGGGCAAGAGCTTTTAAGGGGGAGTTTCCAGGGTGTATAGGCAGAGGATGGGGGGGCCTACGTGCAGAATAGCACAGTCAGCTCTGACAATCATCTTGAAATTGGTCATATGGCAGTTTGATCAATGTCATCTTGATTGTTTTTTTTTTTTTTTTTTTTTTTGCGGTATGTGGGCCTCTCACTGTTGTGGCCTCTCCCATTGTGGAGCACAGGCTCCGGACGAGCAGGCTCAGCGGCCATGGCTCACGGGCCCAGCCGCTCCACGGCATGTGGGATCTTCCCAGACCGGGACACGAACCCGTATCCCCTGCATCGGCAGGCGGACTCCCAACCACTGCGCCACCAGGGAAGCCCTTGATTGTTTTAAATACAGTTAATCTTCAGTTCCAGGGCTGGTTTGTTTCCATTTCCTTGAGGCCAGTTTTTGGAGTTGTGCAGATGGAGCTCTTATGTCATGGCTACAGTCTGGGCATCATGTAGTTAACTTCGTTTACCAGGTGGGGGTTTTAATATCTGCAAAACAACTCAAAGAATATGGCTCAGAATATTCTCTACATCCCTTGAGGAGGAGCTAAATGTCCTTGACTTTGTTTAATGGCTAAACTATCATTATTTTGTCTTGTTTGGCTGTTGTTCTTTGCTTCTGCATTGTCTCACTTTTCTGATTAAATTTATTCTTTGGGTAAAGTTTTCCTACAGACAAGAGGCAGGCAGAGGACATGGGTGGGTGCAGGGGGAGTGGGGGAGGTCTGACCTAGGAAGGCTCCATAGGGTCCTGCTCAGCTACAATGGGAAAAAAAAAAATCAAGTGATAACCTGGGCTGTTATAACATGTAAAGCTGAAGTGAGAAAAACAATTTATAGAACTATAAGAAAATAATTCTAGTAAACAATTAGGTAAGCACATAAGAAGACAAGAAAGACAACTCCAGAATAATGTAATGGTGGGGTCATGAGTGGCTTTTATTTTCACTTTCCTAAACTTTCTAATTTTCCCCAATGAGTATGGAGTACTTGTTGAGACTAATTAAAACTTCAGCATTTTTCTTCTTGACTCAAAAAAATAAGCTACAACATATTTCAAAATATGTTTGTCCAGCTTTACAAAGTTCTTTAAAATGAGCACAAGGCTTTTTGGAGTGCCTTTCAGCTGCAGTTTGTTAAAAGTGAAAATTAAGTTTCTGGATATGAGATTCTGAGCTGTTCAGCTGGAGGAAACAGGGGCCCACCTTGTTGCTCCTGGCTGAGCGTGGCTCTGCCAGGGTGGAAGGCCTGGTTGGCATCTGGGGAAGCAGAAGTTGGAAGCAGGGAGAAAAGAGGACTAGCCCTGGTCCTCAAAGTTCTTACAGCCCTTCCAACCCTTCTGGGATCCCACAGCTCCCTTCGCGTATCCTCCAGATCCCTGGGCCCTCTGAAGAAAAACACGAGACCCTAGGCTTTACCCCCGAAAACGATTGTTACATCCTATCTCGCTTTCCTGCAGGCAGCTGAGGCCTTTGGACTCACGCGTTCGCAGCTGTCAGCTGACAGCAGTGATTCTGGATTCCACCAGTAGATGGCGCCAGAGGACTGTGCTGAGAAAGCAACCCTTGGTCAGGCTGTGAGAGGGCAATGGAGGAAAAGAAGATTAGAAAAGGAAATCAGAGGAGCTGGATCTGAAGCGAGCATGGGTCATGTTGTCCCCGAGGGTGTGCTAGCAGCTACCACCTTGTTGGGAAGCTGGGCTGGAGGTGGAGGAGCTAGAGTCAGAGCCAGGTGTGAGCCAGGAGTTCTCGGGTGCTCACTGGCAGTCGTGCTCTATCCGGGGTGCAGGTAGGGCCCAAGGGGTTGGAGCAGAAACCCTGAGGATCAGGTCTGAGCTGGTTCCATTCCAAGTGAGTGCACACTCCTTGGCCATGGCACTTCCACCCTAGAGAAAAACAGCACGTGGAGCGAGAGTGGCTACAGTGGCCTCCTAGGGCGTGTTGGGCTGCATACTGGAGCAGTCGTGAGAGACCAGCCAGAGCCCCAGGCAGTTTTCAATCTGTTTTCTCTGTGCTGTTCCCAGGAGTAAGCAAGCATCTGTGCATATGCTCTTTACGAATGAAGTCTCGGTTTCTTACAGCCCTCCTGTAAGTCCCACTGGTTTTAAAATCAGCTAACACATATATATGGAATCTAAGAAAAAAAAAATGTCATGAAGAACCTAAGGGTAAGACGGGACTAAAGACACAGACCTACTAGAGAATGGACTTGAGGATATGGGGAGGCGGAGGGGTAAGCTGTGACAAAGCGAGAGAGAGGCATGGACATGTATACACTACCAAACGTAAGGTAGATAGCTAGTGGGAAGCAGCCGCATAGCACAGGGAGACCAGCTTGGTGCTTTGTGACCACCTAGAGGGGTGGGATAGGGAGGGTGGGAGGGAGGGAGACGCAAGAGGGAAGAGATATGGGAACATATGTATATGTATAACTGATTCACTTTGTTATACAGCAGAAACTAACATACCATTGTAAAGAAATTATACTCCAATAAAGATGTTAAAAAAAAAATCAGCTAAGGGCACTCATCTTCTGTGCCCAATATGTGGGTAGAACCCTCACTCCCCAGGGAGGGTCTGCAAGACTGTGATATCCCCCTCCTCTTCTGTGTCCCCCTGCTAAGGCATGGGTCCTGACCTGATCACTTCCCATACCCAACTCCATATCAATCTTTCTTTTTTTAAAAAAAATTATTTATATTTATTTATTTTTACATCTTTATTGGAGTATAATTGCTTTACAATGGTGTGTTAGTTTCTGCTTTTTAACAAAGTGAGTCAGTTATACATATACATATGTTCCCATATCTCTTCCCTCTTGCGTCTCCCTCCCTCACACCCTCCCTATCCCACCCCTCCAGGTGGTCTTTCTTTACAGTCTTGTAATTATTGTTAATATATCCTTGTGAAATTTGTGACAAAGTTGGTTGAAAAGGTCATTTTGGCAAAATGTCAAAGAGGAGATTTGGTGGAAAGAAGATATAGTTTAACTGGATATTTCCTAGTATCTTTTGGTCTTTATCTTTCAGTCACGACCAAAGGTAGATTTCCCCAGTATGTAGTTTGTCAACTGACATAATTTAAAAACAAATAAAAGTTACTGATGATGATGATAAAAAAAAAGAAAAGGAACTCAGAGGTTGATAGGAGATGCTTAAAAATCAACAGCAGGGCTAAGGAAGTGCCCTTTCCAGCAGCCAGTAGCTTTTTCCCTTATAATTTAGCATATATGTTTATGGTAAAAAAAATTTAGGAGATTTAGATGTGAAAAAGAAGGAAAAAAAAAATCCCATGTGGTCTTCCCAAGAGCAAGATGGCCCTCAATGCTACTTGGTATCCGACCCACCGTTTTCCTCTCCCACATTGTGGTCTGTGTGATCAATAGAATTCGGCAGAAGTGATGGTATGTTACTTCCAAGATTAGGTTGTAAAAGACTGCAGCTTTTCTGTCTGTCTGTCTGTCTGTCTGTCTCTGTCTCTCATGAACAACCAACCCTACAAGAGGCCCACGTGGTGAGGAACTGAACCTCCTGCCAGCAGCCAAGTGATCTTGGAAGCAGAGTCTCCAACCACAGTCAGTCCTCAGATGACTGCAGCCCCAAGCCAAGAGTTTGTCTGCAATCTCCTGGGAGACCTTGAGCCAGAACTACCCAGCTAAGCCACTCCCAGCTTCCTGATCCTGAGACACTGTTTTAGGCTTTGGAGTCAGATGCACCTGGCTTGTGTCCTAGCTGGCCACCTACTAGCTGTGATACTGCAGACAAGCCACTCCACATCTTTGAACCTCTTCATCTGTAAAATGAGAAGAGTAGTATTTACTCACAGCTTCAAGTAACATAATGTGAGTAGAGGCACAAGGTTTTCTTGGAGTAGATGTCTTTGTTCTAAGTTAATTGAGTGCCCTGATTAAGTACGCAGATGTAGAGTGTATAGGCATCTATTATTATTACATTTTTCCTGAGGGAAAGCAAAACCTGCTTCTCCCCTTGGTTTGCACAATTTTCATACAAATTGCTCAAGGGGCTTTCTGGGAAGGAAAGGGTTGGCCCCTCCCCCAACTTTCGGTCTCTGAGATTTGCAATTAAGGAAACCTGTTTTGGTGGTTCAGGGTGACATTGACCATAATCCATAAGCATAAAAGAATATTAAAAGCACCAACAGGGAGCCCACCATGAGGGGAAGGGGGACCTGTGTTGGTGAAGCACGTTCAGCACTGGGGTTTGGGTAGCAGGCTTGGTTTTGTGCAGCACGTGCCTGGGGCTGGAAGCCCCTCTCGGTCCAGCCATTCTAGTCCACTGTGTTTTGGGGAGTACTAGCTGAGCATGTGGTAGTGGGCAAAGATAACTATGACCTTGGAGCTGAAGGATGGAGTCACACTATGGCATGGCGGGGCTCCAGACCTGCAGCCGCAAGGCAGCAGTCGGCACACACCCATCAGATTATGCAGGACCAGTTACACGGCTATTACCAAAGACAACGCCTGGTCAGAGTTTTAGTTCTTCCTCCCTGCATGGCCTTTGGAAGCAGGAGTCCTTTGGCCTGAGTGTTTCTGGACACTTTGGCTTGAGATGGGGTCCAGCATTATGTGAGAGATAAAGGACTTCTGCTATTAAGGCAGAGGTAGCCTCGAGCCATTCGTTGGGTAAAATAAAAGATGTGATTTAATTTGTATTTTCCAGATGGTGAAATAGATTGGCTGAGTTGGGTAAGCTAACTGGTCTTATAACAAACAACTCTCAGATCTCAGTGGTTTAATACCTATGTCACAGTTTAATGTGGCTGGCACCATTCAAGGACCTAGGCTAGTACAGGCTTCACCACCTTTAACCCAAACCTGTCAAGGTCATCCAGAGTGCCACCATCCAGGTAGCAGATGAGGAAGAGAAAGTGGAAGACAGTGGGTGGGAGGTTTCCACAGGCCAGGTTTGTAAGTGACATATATCACTTTCACCCACCTTCCATTGGTGGGGGAATAGCATTTGGCTAAGTACCCTGGCAGAAGAGAGCTGTGGATCTTGGTGAGCACTGGCGTTCGGTGTCACATTGGTCTGACCAATGGATAAAGTGCTCAGCCCAGCGCCTGGCACCTAGTAGGTATTCCATAAATGGTGGTCTCCTCCTTCTTTCCAGAGCCACCTGTCTGGGGAAGGGGTAGACGGGAAAGAAATGGCTTCTGCCCTCCTGCATTTGCATGGTGACCCAGCTGCTTCTAAAATGTATGGTTTTGTGGACCTAACAGGGATACCGGGAGATGCCGTGTCCTGGGTTTGGTCCACAGTATGGTTACAGGAGTTGGGAACTGTGAGCTCATTAGCGACTTGCACATTTAGTGGGGATGTGGTCTTGTAGCATCCACTCATGCCTTTAATTACTTACCTGAAGCTCCTGGGGAATCGAGGTGAAAGAAATTCTTAGCTCTGAAGAACCCCCAAGGGATGACACTAATTTGCTGCTTTGCAAACTTTCCCTAATTCTTTGCCTCAGCTCCTGAGGGCATAATTAGTCACCTGCGGGTGTCATGTGCCATAAAGCCCGAGCGTGGCCTACAGAAAGTGGAGGACTGACTGATCATCCAACTCACAGAACAGAAAAATAATTGGCTCTTTTCCTTCCTTTGATGATCATTGTAGCAGCAGAGAACTTTTCCTATTAAATGTGAAGAGGCCAGCATAGGAGTTGTGGAGCGTTAGTGGAAAGAGTTGAGAATACATGAATTTGATCAACACTTTTTTTTTTTTACATCTATGCTATTATATTACACATACTGTTTTTCAACTTTTTTAGAAAATTAAGTATTTTGGAGCTCTTTCAATATCAGTGTAGGTAGATGTACTCATCTGTATTAGGTCCAGTTGCCATAGCAAAATATCAGACTGGGTGGCTTAAACAACAGGAATTTATTTCTCCTAGTTCTGGAGGCTAGAAGGCCAAGATCAAGGTGCTGGTGGATTTGGTTCCCTGGTGAGGTCACTCTTCCTGGCTTTCAGAGATTGCCTTCTGTCTGTGTCCTGATATGGGAGAGAAAGAGAGACAGAGAGACAGAGAGAGGGAGAGGGAGAGGGAGAGAGAGAGACAGAGAGAGAGAGAGAGAGAGAGAGAGAGAGCGCTATTCTTCTTCTTATAAAGCTGCTGATCCTATCATGAGGATTCTACCCTCATGACCTCCTCTAACTCTAATTACCTCCCAAAGGTTCCATCTCAAAATACCATTACATTAGGGATTAGGGCTTCAACATATGAAATTTTGGCAGACAAAATTCAGTCCATAGCACTATTCTTTTTTCTTTCTTTTTCTTTTCTGTACGCGGGCCTCTCACTGTTGTGGCCTCTCCCGTTGCGGAGCACAGGCTCTGGACGCGCAGGCTCACAGGCCATGGCTCACGGGCCCAGCCGCTCTGCGGCATGTGGGATCTTCCCGGACCGGGGCACAAACCCATGTCCCCTGCATCGGCAGGCGGACTCTCAACCACTGCGCCACCAGGGAAACCCTTCATTTTCTATTTTATTTTTTATTTCAGCTTTACTGAGATATGATTGACAAATGAAATTGTAAGATAATTAAAGTGTACATGGTGGTGATTTGACATACATATACATTATAAAAGGATTCCCCCATCTAGTTAATTGACACATCCATCCCCCTGCAAACTCACATATTTATCTTTTTTTTTTTCTTTTTGGTGAGAACATTTAAGTCCTACTCTCTTAGTGAATGTCAATTATACAATACGATGTTGTCAACAATAGTCACCATGCTATACATTAAATCCTCAGACCTTATCCATCTTATAGCTGAAAGTTTGTACCCTTTTACCAACCTCTCCCTATTCCCCTCCCCACCTCCAATGCCTGGAAACAGCTTTTCTACACTGTTTTTGAGTTTGACCTTTTATTTTAGATTCCACATATTAACCTCTTTATTGCTATATCATGATGTGCTTTTTCTCTTGTTACATTCTTTGACTTAAAGTCTATTTTTTTCTGATATAAGAATAGCAACTCCTTCTCCTCTTTTGGTTTCCATTTGCCTGGAATATCTATTTCCATCCCTTCACTTTCAGTCTATGCCTTAAAGTTGAAGGATACAGGTTGCATATAGTTGGGTCTTGTTTTTTTAATTCACTGAGCCACTCTATGTCCTTTGGAGAATTTCGTTCATTCACGTTTAAAGTAATTATTAATTGGTATGGACTTACTGTTGCCATTTTGATAATTATTTTCTGGCTGTTTATAATTCCTTTGTTTCTTTCTTTTTCTCTTGCTCTCTTCCTTTGTGATTTGATGATTTTCTGTAGTGGTATGCCTAGATTCCATTCTTTTTAATCTTTTGTATATCTACTATAGCTTTTTGCTTTGTGTTTACCTTGAGGCATACATAAAACATATATATAATAGTCTATTTTAAGCTGATAACAACTTAAGTTCAAATGCATACTAAAGCTCTACATTTTTACTACTCCCCTCCATTTATGTTTTTGGTATCACAATTTACATCTTTTTACCACGTGTGTCTGTTAACAAATTATTGTAGTTACAGTTATTTTTGATACTTTTATTTTTGAGCCATAATACTAGAGTTATAAGTGATTTACTCACTACTGTTACAACATTGGAGTATTCTGAATTTAACTATATATTTGCCTTTATCAGTGAGATTTATATTTTCATATGCTTTGCTGTTACTAATTAGAGTCCTTTCACTTGAGCTTGAAGAATTTCCTTTAACATTTCTTATAGGGCTGGTCTAGTGGTGATCAATTCCTTCAACTTTTGCTTGTCTGGAAAATTCTTCATCTCTCCTTCCGTTGTGTAAGACAGCTTTGCTGGGTAGAGTATTCCTGGATGGCATTTTTTTTCCTTTGGCACTTTGAATATATGATGTCGCTTCCTTTAGGCCTGCAAAGTTTCTGCTGAAAAATCTGCTGATAGTCTTATTAGGGTTCCCTTGTACATAAGAAGTTGTTTTTCTCTTGCTGCCTTTTAAATAAATAAATAAATACGTTTATTTATTTATTTATTTATTTATTTATTTATTTATTTATTTATTTATTTCTGGCTGTGTTGGGTCTCCGTTGCTGCGCTCAGACTTTCTCTAGGTGTGGTGAGCAGGGGCTACTCTTTGTTGTGGTGCATGGGCTTCTCATTGTGGTGGTTTCTCTTGTTGTGGAGCATGGGCTCTAGGGGCGTGGGCTTCAGTAATTGTGGCACACGGGCTCAGTAGTTGTGGTGCACAGGCTCTAGAGAGCAGGCTCAGTAGTTGTGGCACACGGGCTTAGTTGCTCTGCGGGCTAGAGGAAGGATTCTAAAATGGCACTTGCCAGCACCAGTGTCCTCATGGTAGAACAGGGTCACTGACATGGCTGCTGCTAGTGCCTGTCTCCCCAGGGTGAGCTCCAGTTCCCTCTGCCTCTCTGGGAGGTTCTCCAAGATCAGCAGGTGGCTTTGATCCAGGCTCCTTCCAAATTACAGCCCTAGGTCTTGGATCATGTGTTCACCCTTTAAGAAGTGAAGTCTCTGTTTCCTATAGCCCTCTGGCTCTCCTGAAATTAATCCCCATTGGGCTTCAAAACCAGATCTTGGGCTTCCCTGGTGGTGCAGTGGTTGAGAGTGAGCCTGCCGATGCGGGGGACGCGTGTTCGTGCCCCGGTCCGGGAGGATCCCACATGCCGCAGAGCGGCTGGGCCCGTGAGCCATGGCCGCTGAGCCTGCGCGTCCGGAGCCTGTGCTCCTCAACGGGAGAGGCCACGGCAGTGAGAGGCCTGCGTACTGCAAAAAACAAAACAAAACAAAAACAGATCTTGCGGGGGCTTGTCATCATCCTGGTGTAGTCATCTTTTGTTTGGATGAAGCTTATCATGTAGTAGATTCCTTGTAAAGGGTACTTATGTACAGTATTTACTGAGTTATTGCATGATTAAAACTGTTTTTTATAGTTTTGTTTATTGAAGAACTACTTGGCTGGGTGTAAGATTCTGGTTTATACTTTCTTGATTTTCTTTAAAATGTTGCTACACAGTTGCCTTGCTCTGCATGCTGATTTTGGGAAGCTGAGTACCCCTGGAATTCTCCTGCTTTTGTAAGTTATTTCATCATTTTGCCTAGAATTCTTGAAGATTTCTTTCTTTATCTTTAATATCTCATAGTTTTACTAGAATATGACCTGGGGTTGATTGTTCTATGTCATTTTTTCCTGGTATCCAGTGCATCCTTTTAATGTGTACATTCAGGTATTTTAAGAATTTATGGAGGTTTTTTTTTAAAATATCTAATTAATTAATTAATTATTTTTGGCTGTGTTGGGTCTTTGTTGCTGCCGGCAGGCTTTCTCTAGTTGTGGTGAGCGGGGGCTACACTTCGTTGCAGTGCACGGGCTTCTCAGTGCGGTGGCTTCTCTTGTTGCGGAGCACGGGCTCTAGCCGCATGGGCTTCAGTAGTTGTGGCACGTGGGCTCAGGAGTTGTGGCGCACGGGCTTTGTTGCTCCGCGGCATGTGGGACCTTTCTGGACCAGGGCTCGAACCTGTGTGCCCTGCATTAGCAGGCTGATTCTTAACCACTGCGCCACCAAAGAAGCCCTTATGGAGTATTTTTGGATTATGGGGTTTTTTTTGGCCCTGCCACATAGCTTGTGGGATCTTAGTTCCCCAGCCAGGGATTGAACTGGGGACCTCAGCAGTAAGAGTGCGGAGTCCTAATCACTGGGCCACCAGGGTATTCCCTGGATTATAGTTTTAAATATTGGTTCTATTCCATTGTTTTAATCTTATTTATTTACGGACATCAATAATATATGTTGGGCTTCCTTGGTCTAACTTGCATTTCTACCTCTTTCTCTCTCGGTCTAACTTTTATTTCTACCTCCTCTCTGACACTTTTTCTTCTTCTTTAAATCTTGTTTTATTTTCTTTGGTTGATTATCTGATTTACTCTCATGGCTTTTATTCTGTTTTCATTTGAATATTCTCCTTTTTGTACTTTAATTTTCATTACTGACAAGATTTTGTCCTTTTATTTTTTTCCTGAGTTTAATCAACTCTCATTTCACCCACTCATTTAAAAAATCTTTTTCTGTTCTTAGTTTTTGTATTTCTGATTCAGTGTTTTATTTTCATATCCACAACTGTTTGAGTATATTTAGTTTGGCTTTGAGTACTATGTTGCAGATATCTTTCACTTTGGGGCTGCACTTTTAATGGAGAATTTTTGGCATTTTCATCAGCAGAAGTACTTTGATTCACATTTTCAGAGTTCTTATGGTACTTTTGTTTAGATATAGTTTTTTTCTTCTATTCCTATTAATTCCATGGACATGGGTTGATTGCAAGAGTGTTATAGCTCCTGCTCTTCTAGTTGCATGTTTACACTGTAGGCAGAAGGAAGGAAGGGAGGAGGGTGATGAGCGAGGTGCTAATTGGGCTCCACCAGTTAAGTTTGAGCTCTTTAAAGAAATCTCCAAAAGCTCCACCGGTTACCTTTGCTTACATTTTATTGACCAGACTTGGATCATATGGCCACGTCTAGCTGCAAGGGAGTCTGGGAAAGTGACTATTTTCCTCTGGGCAGGATTAGAAAGGAGTAAAGGAAATAAAGTATTAGGAGTATCTGTCACCAAAAAGGAGGAGGAAATGTTTTTATCACTTTGTTTCGTAAAAGAAATATTTGTAATTATTTTTGGTGCTACTGATTTGATTTTTCAAAATAATTTTTATTGGAGTAGAGTTGATTTACAATGTTGTGTTAGTTTCAGGTGTACAGCAAGTGAATCAGTTATACATATACAAATATCCACTTTTTTTTAGGTTCTTTTCCCATATAGGTCATTACAGAGTATTGAGTAGAGTTCCCTGTGCTATACAGTAGGTCCTTATTAGTTATCTATTTTATATAGAGTAGTGTGTATATGTCAATCCCAATCTCCCAATTTATCCCTCCTCCCTTTTCCCCCTGGTAACCATAAGTTTGTTTTCTACATCTGTGACTCTATTTATGTCTTGTAAATATGTTCATTTGTACCATTTTTTTTTAGATTCCACATATAAGTGATCATATGATTTGATTTTTAATTTAGTGTTACTCCCCCTATAAAATTTGACACAAAGACCTATACATTAAACTGGGTAATCGTCCTACTACATAATTCAAAAATCCTAATTAACATTTATGGGACACTTACCATGTATCAAGCATTGTGTTAGATAAACTTTTTTTTTTTTTTTTTTGCGGTACGCGGGCCTCTCACTACTGTGGCCTCTCCCGCTGCGGAGCACAGGCTCCGGACGCACAGGCTCAGCAGCCATGGCTCACGTGCCCAGCCACTCCGTGGCATGTGGGATCCTCCCAGACTGGGGCACAAACACGCGTCCCCTGCATCGGCAGGCGGACTCTCAACCACTGCGCCACCAGGGAAGCCCCTAGATAAACATTTTAACACAGGTTATTCCATTCCACATTCTAACAATCTTGAAGGTATGTATTATTATCTCCATTCAACAGATGAGAAACTGAGACAAAAAGCTGTTAACTAAGTTGTCTAAAGTTACAAAGCTACTAAGTGGTAGAAATAGAATCTGAAACCATTATTTTTTCCTGATGCAGTCTCTCCATTACTCTATGTTTTCTTATATTTTTAATTTTTCTTATGCTATGTTTTCTTTTAAAACTCAACATTTTTTGAAGCTTATTTTTAGTCATGGCAATATAGTGTCTCAGTGCTATTAATTTTTTCCAGAAGTTTCCTTTCCTCATGGGTATGGAAGTCATCCCATATGGCATCTGCAATATTTCTCCAAGAACTGGCATCTACTTTTCAATGTGTAATTAAAGTTAGAGAATGATGCAGCTCAGAGAATTCATGAGACTATTGGGGTTGATATTATTACCAGTCTGCAATTACCAGAAACAGGTATGGGTAGTAGGAAACTGTCAGTCGTGTGAACTTATAATGAAGAATCCTGTGAGATTTTAACCTGTTTCCTTCCTGAGTTTGCACAGTATAGTCTTCAAATCTGGAGTTTATATTTACGATGTCTCTGGGAGTCACAAATTTCTCTGTTTCCTTTTTCCCACAGCCATTTTTATTTGATTTTGTAGAGAGTTTCCTGAATCTTAGGAATAATTTATTTTTAAAAAAGATTTTTTCATATAAATATTACTGATATTTCAGAAACACTTGGAAGCTACCAGTAATAAAGAATTCTAAACACACATAACACAATTCGCAGAGATAAACGTGAATACTGTTTATGAGTATATTACTTGAGTTTAAATACATCTTCACTTTTGGACTTTAGTATTTTCATTTCCCTGGTCTCAGTTTTGTCACAACATTTTCTGGGGGGACTCATAGGTAGGATAGCATTGGGTAACCTTGCATAAGTAGTAGGCTTCTCTCAGACTCAGAATTCCAACAGTAAGAGGAAAATAATACTACTGTACCAGTTATAACACTTTATGATTCAACCCACAGAAAATCCTATTCCATGTATTTAAAAAAGTAATGAAATTCGTTATCTCATGTAACTGAAAACATCCAGAGGCAAGGTAGGCTCCAAGTCAGACTTGATACAGTGGCTCAGATATTACCACTACCCATGAAAGCTCATGATTCCTCTTTGTCACAAAGTTGCTGCTGCAGTTCTAGACCTCACAAACACACCCACTCAAAACTATTTAAAGCAAATGTTTCTGTCTCTTCTGATATGTTCTGCCCAAGATAGAGTACACTTCTTTCCTGTGATCCCCTCCACGCCCGAACTAATATTGTAGTCGAGGGGTGGTTTATGTACATCTGCTTAAATCAATCAAAACCTGCCTCTAGGTGATCAACACCATCCAAATTACATGGCTGGGACTGGGGTGGTGTGGTTTCTCCAAAGCAAAATCTGGGTTGTTTTGACATGACTAGAGGAAAATAGATGCTGGGAAGGAAACAAAAAAGGCTCAAAAAGAAAATTTGCCCTGTAGGATTGTTGTGACTATTAGAGACAATGGCTACAAAATGCCTGGTATAGTGCCTGGCACATGGTAGGTACTTAATAAATGGCAATTATTATTGTTGTGATTACGATCACCATCATAGCTTGTGTGGTACTTAAGTCTAAGTGACCTTGAAGCATAGACTGTTAGAGTGAGAAGGGACATGAAAGATAATCTAGTCCAGTTCGGTCATTTTATGTCTGTAGAACTGCAAACCATAGAGATGAAGGAACTTGCCTAAAGTCATCCAGTTTGCAGCCCCTTCCCCTGGGCCAGTCCTTTTTTCTCTTCTCCTTTCAGACTCATACTCTCATGGTAACTCAGAAAATTGGGGTGAAAAACTCTCTTAATGTCATAGTTTTAGCTTCCCTCTTTCAGAGCATAATTACTGGATGTTTGTTAACTTCTAGAAATTCTCTAAATTAATTGACACACATTTTGAACTTTTTCCTAAGTCTGTTTCTTGGAAAAGTTTCACCCTAGAGACAAAAAACCATGGGGAATTTGGTCCCTTGATCACAGCATGGGGTTCAATTTATTTTAAATAGTTCAAACATCTCAATATTGAAAAACAATCTTTGGTTTTCTAGAGAGCAAGTAGCTTTCCTAAACCAATAGCAGAACCTAAAACTTACTGGTTAGCTGTTTTCTGTAGCTATTTTTCTGTTTCTGAATGGTTGATCTAAAGATTGGCCATGGACTGATTTCCTGAATCTCTCTCTTTCTAATTTATCCACATCAACATAAGCTGTTCATTTTCTAAAAGATCACAAGATCTATGGGGTTTTGTTGTATGGTAGCAAAATTGACACTGTTAATTGGCAACAACAATCACAAAATCAAAATCACTAGAAACAATCCCGGAAATAGTGCCTCAGCAACCTGACCAATAAGCAGCTGTGTGACTTTGAGAAGTCAGTTAAACTCTCTGGCCCTCAGCTGTTTCATGGGTAAACTAAGGAGATTGGATTAATCATCTACAAATTTCTTTTCAGCTCTAAAGTTTCTTTGGTTTCACCTGGTACCTTAGCTGAGATTAAGTGGCTTAGCTCACTGAAGGCCTCTGATGCAGAGGAAGAAGCCCAGTGCAAGAGTTTTGTTGTGAAGAGAGCCTTCTGCGTTCCAGCACACACCCCTTCGGTCTCCTCAGCCCAGGACATCCGTGTGAGTGAAGAGTTCTTGCAACAGAAGGAGAAATATTTCCTGTGCCTAAGGAGAAAAACCTTCAAGCTCAAGCTCTGAGACTGAACAATACCCAAACCAGGTAGGTAATGCCATACCCAGAGACTTTCACAGGTTGACTGAAGGTGAGTGAGAGGCTCCAAATCTCTGTGTAATCTAGCGTGAGTCACTCTTCCTCCCTGAGCCTCAGTTTCTCCCTCTATAAAAAGGAGAGGACTAGGGCTTCCCTGGTGGCGCAGTGGTTGAGAGTCTGCCTGCCGATGCTAGGGGACACGGGTTTGTGCCCCGGGCCGGGAAGATCCCACATGCCGCGGAGTGGCTGGGCCCGTGAGCCATGGCCGCTGAGGCTGCGCATCCGGAGCCTGTGCTCTGCGGCGGGAGAGGCCACAGCAGTGAGAGGCCCGCATACAGCAAAAACAAAAACAAAAACAAAAACAAAAACGAAAGGGGAGGACTAGACAGGATGTTTCCTAAAGGTTTTTTTTTGGCATTCACATTCAGGGATTCCATGAAGTACCAATTGGGGGTCCAAAGTGAGTTGTGGTAAGGAGGCCCTCGTGATGTGATTTGAGCTCATAGTAATACGTCTTCCAGGCTCTCTATCATTTTACTGTCATGTCCTTGTTAGAGTTCTCTCATTGGTGCTTTATGTTAGAGGAGAAAATTCTACCTAGTTAGGGTCTAGACCATCATTTACCTGTCTAGGGTTTTACATGCAACCCATGGATTATCTTGTAATCCTTGATCCCATGGTAAGGGTTTTATTTGGAGGCGCTAGAGGGAAGAAGAGGTTACCGACTAACTGTCTTTCTCTTGAGCAAGAGGGAAAGAGAAAGCAGAGAGAAATGTAAATAAATACTAGGAAGTCTGAGCTAATAATAATAGCTCCTATTTTTTGAGAGCTTCCTATTTGCCAGGCAACCCTGTTAAGTGCTTTATATATTTTATCTTGTATCTAATGGTTGCAACAACTATGCCAAATATGAATTGTCACCCCATTCTCAGAAAATAAGAAAACCTGCTCCCAAGGACATATGATATGTAGTGACAGAGCTAAGAACTGGCTGCTAACTGCACTCCTCGCTTTTGTAACCACTAACCCAGACCCATCTGGGAGGAGTTGAGTCAGCTCAACTAGGTGTCCTTACAGTACTTTGTTTCCCTCAGTTCTTCAGAGGTCCATGAACCTGAAACTATTCCCTCCAGTAAAAGATCATAATGGCATAGATTCTATGTGCATATCAATATGGACATATCAAGCCAAACATTTTAACAAGAAGTTGATCACTTTTAGCTGTAGTTTATTGACAGTTCTATCCTATGCCGTGACATTACATGTTGGTCAGGACCCTAGAATGATTCCTTACGGTCCCTACAGTGTCCTACATTCTGCAATTGAGAAACACCAAGGCAATGGAAGACAGGTGGGATAAGTGGCCGGGGAAAGAGCAAGGGCCACATCACACAGACCATGGGAGGGACTCTGCAGCTTTTTATTTTTTTCTATGGGAGCCAGGAAAGACATCGGTAGGGATTCTTTTTTCTTTCTCCTTTTCTGAGGATGTGAGTGTGAGACACAATCTGACTGATCTTTGAAGAGGATCTTGCTGACTCTGCTATCTGGAGAATAAACTTGAGAAGAGAAAGTGGGAGCAGGGAGAACAGTTAAGGACATATTGTAGTAATCCAGCCATGAGATAGTGGAAGCTTGGACTAGGTTAAATAGACATATAAGGCACATGGGACTGCATCACTTTGTATGAAACCTGGGTGTTGCTTTTTACCTCTGGGGGCAATTAAGACATTTGATGTGACTTACTTTACTATTTATTCCATTGCCCACGAATAAGAGGCTCCAGGAATTCCCCCTGAGGAGTTAATATTGCCTTCCTATCTCTTCCTCCAACTTTGTTGAATACCAGAAGAAAATGGAGTGGAATAGACCCATGCCTTTTTTGGACTATCTTTGTCCTGTTTTAGTGTTCCTACACCAAGACTCTGATGTCTATTCTGGACTGTAAGGAATATAGACATACTTCTTCACTCAAGGGTCAGGCACTCATAAGTATATTGTGGCATAAGAGACTGAACCAAGAGCTAAGGCTAGGTTTTTCTTGAGCCACATGAGGGCGGGTACGGTAGTACTTTGATCTTCACTAGAAAAATGTCATTCAGGTGTTATGCTCTTTCCTTATTTGCTCTCCTTCCTCAGGCTCATGTTGAGAGAGGCTCTTCCTCCCTTTCTAGATTGGCCTGAGTTTCAGTCTTGACTCAACCACTCACAAATTGTGTTTCTTTGGGTAAGTAACTAAACCTCTCTGAGTCACAGTTTCCTCATCTATCAGTTCACTACCTCAAAGTGTTACAGGAAGAATCAAATGAGGAGAGGACTATAACATGTTTACCCTAGTCCAGCACACAGTAGAAGCTGAATAAAGCACAGCAGTATCTGCTGTTTTGGTTGTTGGGTTGACAATGAAAACAGTGAACATCAGGTAACCACATGCTTCAGTTTCTTTTAGGCCACCAGACTATTTCACAGCCTCTTTGGGTTGTTTTGGATGCCTTCCTTGTTTCCATTTCCCTGCACCAGTAAGGGATCCCCATCTTGCTTCATCTCTCCTGCTCAGTTGTTCTTCCAGGGTACACACACACCCCTTTTAAAAAAATTTTGAAACCTGATTTTTATCAGAAGTTTATTTTGATTTTATTATGTTTGATGCTAGTGAGGGATAAGACAGACATGAAAGCTTTCGAGTATAGATTTTTAGAACTGAGAGATGAGCAAAGCTGACAATTCATATTCTTATCAAATCCTTTTGAGTCTTACAAAATAGAAGTTTTCTTGAATTTTCTGACATCTTCACATCTCATCCTGCCCCAAACTTGGAGGCTCTAACAAACATAAAAAAATTTTTTTAACATCTTTATTGGAGTATAATTGCTTTACACTGTTGTGTTAGTTGCTGCTATATAACAAAGCGAATCAGCTATACGTATACTTATATTTCCATATCCCCTCCCCCTTGCTTCTGCCTCCCACCCTCTCTATCCCACCCCTCTAGGTGGTCACAAAGCACCGAGCTGATCTCCCTGTGCTATGCAGCTGCTTCCCACTAGCTATCTACTTTACATTTGGTAGTATATATAAGTCCATGCCGCTCTCTCACTTCATCCCATCTTACCCTTCCCCCTCCCTGTGTCCTTAAGTCCATTCTCTATGTCTGTGTCTTTGCTCCTGTCTTGCCCCTAGTTTCTTCAGAACCATGTTTTTTTTTTCTTTCTTTAGATTCCATATATATGTGTTAGCACACAGTATTTGTTTTTCTCTTTCTGACTTACTTCACTCTGTATGACAGACTCTAGGTCCATCCACCTCACTACAAATAACTCAATTTTGTTTCTTTTTATGGCTGAGTTATATTGCATTGTATATATGTGCCACATCTTTATCCATTCATCTGTCAATAGACACTTAGGTTGCTTCCATGTCCTGGCTATTGTAAATAGAGCTGCAGTGAACATTGTGGTACATGACTCTTTTGGAATTATGGTTTTCTCAGGGTATATGCCCAGTAGTGGGATTGCTGGGTCACATGGTAGTTCTGTTTTTAGTTTTTTAAGGAACCTCCATACTGTTCTCCATAGTGACTGTATCAATTTACATTCCCAAACAGTGTAGGAGGGTTCCTTTTTCTCCACACCCTCTCCAGCATTTAATGTTTGTAGATTTTTTGATGATGGCCATTCTGACTGGTGTGAGGTGATACCTCACTGTAGTTTTGTTTTTTTTTTTTTGCGGTACGCGGGCCTCTCACTGCTGTGGCCTCTCCCGTTGCGGAGCACAGGCTCTGGACGCGCAGGCCCAGCGGCCATGGCTCACGGGCCCAGCCGCTCCGCGACATGTGGGATCTTCCCGGCCCGGGGCCCGAACCCGTGTCCCCTGCATCGGCAGGCGGACTCTCAACCACTGCGCCACCAGGGAAGCCCCCTCACTGTAGTTTTGATTTGCATTTCTCTAATGATTAGTGATGGTGAGCATCCTTTCATGTGTTTGTTTGCAATCTGTATATCTTCTTGGGAGAAATGTCTATTTAGGTCTTCTGCCCATTTTTGGATTGGGTTATTTGTTTTTTTGATACTGAGCTGCATAAGCTGCTTGTAAATTTTGGAGATTAATCCTTTGTCAGTTGCTTCATTTGCAAATATTTTCTCCCATTCTGAGGGTTGTCTTTTCGTCTTGTTTATGGTTTCCTTGGTTGTGCAAAAACTTTTAAGTTTCATTAGGTCCCATTTATTTATTTTTGTTTTTATTTCCATTTCTCTAAGAGGCGGGTCAAAAAGGATCTTGCTGTGATTTATGTCATAGAGTGTCCTGCCTATGTTTTCCTCTAAGAGTTTGATAGTGTCTGGCCTTACATTTAGGTCTTTAATCCATTTTGAGTTTATTTTTGTGTATGGTGTTAGGGAGTGTTCTAATTTCATTCTTTTACGTGTAGCTGTCCAGTTTTCCCAGGACCAATTATTGAAGAGGGTGTCTTTTCTCCACTGTATATTCTTGCCTCCTTTTTCAAAGATAAGGTGTCCATATGTGCGTGCGTTTAACTCTGGGCTTTCTATGCTGTTCCATTGATCTATGTTTCTGTTTTTGTGCCAGTATCATACTGTCTTGATTACTATAGCTTTGTAGTATCGTCTGAAGTCAGGGAGCCTGATTCCTCCAGCTGTTTTTCTTTCTCAAGATTGCTTTGACTATTCGGAGTCTTTTGTGTTTCCATACAAATTGTGAAATTTCTTGTTCTAGTTCTGTGAAAAATGCCATTGGTAGTTTGATAGGGATTGCATTGAATCTGTGGATTGTTTTGGGTAGTATAGTCATTTTCACAATGTTGATTCTTCCAATCCAAGAACATGGTATATCTCTCCATCTGTTTGTATCATCTTTAATTTCTTTCATCAATGTCTTATAATTTTCTGTATACATGTCTTTTGTCTCCTTAGGTAGGTTTATTCCTAGGTATTTTATTCTTTTTGTTGCAATGGTAAATGGGAGTGTTTCCTTAATTTCTCTTTCAATCTTTCATCATTAGTGTGTAGGAATGCAAGAGATTTCTGTGCATTAATTTTGTATCCTGTTACTTTACCAATTCACTGATTAGCTCTAGTAGTTTTCTGGTGGCATTTTTAGGATTCTCTATGTATAGTATCATGTCATCTGAAAACAGTGACAGTTTTACTTCTTCTTTTCCGATTTGGATTCCTTTTATTTCTTTTTCTTCTCTGATTGCTGTGGCTAAAAATTCCAAAAGTATGTTGATAATAGTGGTGAGAGTGGCAACCTTGTCTTGCTCCTGATCTTAGTGGAAATGGTTTCAGTGTTTCACCACTCAGAATGATGTTGGCTGTGGGTTTGTCATATATGGCCTTTATTATGTTGAGGTAAGTTCCCTCTATGCCTACTTTCTGGAGGGTTTTTATCATAAATGGATGTTGAATTTTGTCAAAAGCTTTTTCTGCATCTATTGAGATGATCATATGGTTTTTCTCCTTCAGGTTGTTAATGTGGTGTATCACATTGATTGATTTACATATATTGAAGAATCCTTGCATTCCTGGGATAAACCCCACTTGATCATAGTGTATGATCCTTTTAATGTGCTGTTGGATTCTGTTTGCTAGTTTTATGTTGAGGATTTTTGCATCTATGTTCATCAGTGATATTGGCCTGTAGTTTTCTTTCTTTGTGACATCCTTGTCTGGTTTTGGTATCA